>NW_027466463.1:110000-710000 GCF_050575085.1 Anarhichas minor | reverse complement strand
TAAGCATAGTTTCAAAGATTTTCTTCAAAAAACTACGTCAGCACAGTTGATTTAACAGTCTGATGTCATGTTCATGAATATCTGCAGCTTTCAGCACTTTCCTGCCTAGAGATGCATTTTCACTTTTTATGCTCTTAAAAGACGTTTCAGGCAGAGAGGAGGCCAAAAGTTGATTTTGTGAAAGTAAGCATAGTTTCAAAGATTTTCTTCAAAAAACTTCCTCAAGACAGTTGATTTCACAGTCTGATGTCATGTTCATGAATATCTGCAGCTTTCAGCACTTTCCTGCCTAGAGATGCATTTTCACTTTTTATGCTCTTAAAAGACGTTTCAGGCAGAGAGGAGGCCAAAAGTTGATTTTGTGAAAGTAAGCATAGTTTCAAAGATTTTCTTCAAAAAACTACGTCAGCACAGTTGATTTAACAGTCTGATGTCATGTTCATGAATATCTGCAGCTTTCAGCACTTTCCTGCCTAGAGATGCATTTTCACTTTTTATGCTCTTAAAAGACGTTTCAGGCAGAGAGGAGGCCAAAAGTTGATTTTGTGAAAGTAAGCATAGTTTCAAAGATTTTCTTCAAAAAACTTCCTCAAGACAGTTGATTTCACAGTCTGATGTCATGTTCATGAATATCTGCAGCTTTCAGCACTTTCCTGCCTAGAGATGCATTTTCACTTTTTATGCTCTTAAAAGACGTTTCAGGCAGAGAGGAGGCCAAAAGTTGATTTTGTGAAAGTAAGCATAGTTTCAAAGATTTTCTTCAAAAAACTTCCTCAAGACAGTTGATTTCACAGTCTGATGTCATGTTCATGAATATCTGCAGCTTTCAGCACTTTCCTGCCTAGAGATGCATTTTCACTTTTTATGCTCTTAAAAGACGTTTCAGGCAGAGAGGAGGCCAAAAGTTGATTTTGTGAAACTAAACATAGTTTCAAAGATTTTCTTCAAAAAACTACGTCAGCACAGTTGATTTAACAGTCTGATGTCATGTTCATGAATATCTGCAGCTTTCAGCACTTTCCTGCCTAGAGATGCATTTTCACTTTTTATGCTCTTAAAAGACGTTTCAGGCAGAGAGGAGGCCAAAAGTTGATTTTGTGAAAGTAAGCATAGTTTCAAAGATTTTCTTCAAAAAACTTCCTCAAGACAGTTGATTTCACAGTCTGATGTCATGTTCATGAATATCTGCAGCTTTCAGCACTTTCCTGCCTAGAGATGCATTTTCACTTTTTATGCTCTTAAAAGACGTTTCAGGCAGAGAGGAGGCCAAAAGTTGATTTTGTGAAAGTAAGCATAGTTTCAAAGATTTTCTTCAAAAAACTACGTCAGCACAGTTGATTTAACAGTCTGATGTCATGTTCATGAATATCTGCAGCTTTCAGCACTTTCCTGCCTAGAGATGCATTTTCACTTTTTATGCTCTTAAAAGACGTTTCAGGCAGAGAGGAGGCCAAAAGTTGATTTTGTGAAAGTAAGCATAGTTTCAAAGATTTTCTTCAAAAAACTTCCTCAAGACAGTTGATTTCACAGTCTGATGTCATGTTCATGAATATCTGCAGCTTTCAGCACTTTCCTGCCTAGAGATGCATTTTCACTTTTTATGCTCTTAAAAGACGTTTCAGGCAGAGAGGAGGCCAAAAGTTGATTTTGTGAAAGTAAGCATAGTTTCAAAGATTTTCTTCAAAAAACTACGTCAGCACAGTTGATTTAACAGTCTGATGTCATGTTCATGAATATCTGCAGCTTTCAGCACTTTCCTGCCTAGAGATGCATTTTCACTTTTTATGCTCTTAAAAGACGTTTCAGGCAGAGAGGAGGCCAAAAGTTGATTTTGTGAAAGTAAGCATAGTTTCAAAGATTTTCTTCAAAAAACTTCCTCAAGACAGTTGATTTCACAGTCTGATGTCATGTTCATGAATATCTGCAGCTTTCAGCACTTTCCTGCCTAGAGATGCATTTTCACTTTTTATGCTCTTAAAAGACGTTTCAGGCAGAGAGGAGGCCAAAAGTTGATTTTGTGAAAGTAAACATAGTTTCAAAGATTTTCTTCAAAAAACTACGTCAGCACAGTTGATTTAACAGTCTGATGTCATGTTCATGAATATCTGCAGCTTTCAGCACTTTCCTGCCTAGAGATGCATTTTCACTTTTTATGCTCTTAAAAGACGTTTCAGGCAGAGAGGAGGCCAAAAGTTGATTTTGTGAAACTAAACATAGTTTCAAAGATTTTCTTCAAAAAACTACGTCAGCACAGTTGATTTAACAGTCTGATGTCATGTTCATGAATATCTGCAGCTTTCAGCACTTTCCTGCCTAGAGATGCATTTTCACTTTTTATGCTCTTAAAAGACGTTTCAGGCAGAGAGGAGGCCAAAAGTTGATTTTGTGAAAGTAAGCATAGTTTCAAAGATTTTCTTCAAAAAACTTCCTCAAGACAGTTGATTTCACAGTCTGATGTCATGTTCATGAATATCTGCAGCTTTCAGCACTTTCCTGCCTAGAGATGCATTTTCACTTTTTATGCTCTTAAAAGACGTTTCAGGCAGAGAGGAGGCCAAAAGTTGATTTTGTGAAAGTAAGCATAGTTTCAAAGATTTTCTTCAAAAAACTTCCTCAAGACAGTTGATTTCACAGTCTGATGTCATGTTCATGAATATCTGCAGCTTTCAGCACTTTCCTGCCTAGAGATGCATTTTCACTTTTTATGCTCTTAAAAGACGTTTCAGGCAGAGAGGAGGCCAAAAGTTGATTTTGTGAAAGTAAGCATAGTTTCAAAGATTTTCTTCAAAAAACTTCCTCAAGACAGTTGATTTCACAATCTGATGTCATGTTCATGAATATCTGCAGCTTTCAGCACTTTGCTGGCTAGCCCTTGTGTTGTCCTCCCGATTGCCATACACTTGTTGTCCTCTGGGGTCAAAAATGACCCCACCTGGTTTGACTGTTTTTAAAGCATATAGTATAAATTGTCAATCAATTCTGTTTTACACCTTTAGTCTTACTTCAGTCCAACACAGTTTTACCTTCGTTTTGGAATTTAGGGCCAATAGACCTTGTTTACATAAAAGTATACCCTGTTTTTGAGTGAAAATACAATGAAACAATGAATTATTTTGACTTTATATTATTTTTGACTATTTGACTTATCACAGAGAGGTATATATCAAAGTTTAGTGAGGATGCTGTTCTTGAATCATTTGAATTTTTTTAATGGCAGCAAATAATAACACCTGTTGTCCTCTGGGGTCAAAAATGACCCCGTCTGGTTTGACTGTTTATAAAGTATAAATTATCACCCAACTCTGTGTTTCAACTTTTTAGTCAACTTTATTCCAACTCATTACTGACATAAAACATGTCAACATTCATTTCCAAAACATTTAACTTTTCAAAACTAACTTTTCAGAAAAAAACAGTCTGAATGTGCCCTCAGATGCATGCAAGGCAGGTTGTAATGGCATGACTTTTGCAGATGTATGCATTGCATTTTTGGCACGTTTGTGTTGTTTTGAGATCACTCTGGCACAATTGGCACCTTCCCCTTTTGCATGGAGGGGCAGCTGGGCGAGGGGGAGCTGCTGCAGAGGTAGAGCTGGAGTAGAGCTGCTGGATAGACATAACCATTCTGGCAGCGGCTGGCGTGCGGGGAATAACCTGTCAAGTCAAGTCAAACTTTATTATAACAAATCACAGTACAAATACAAATAGTTCAAATTGTGAGGTCACTACAGAAGGAAGAGCAACATAAATGTAGCTTAATGCTGACCATGCGTCGCTTGATGTGAGGTATCACCAGTTGTCGCCCAAGCTCCTCCATGAACAGTCTCCTCCTGTTGGACTTCCCCTGATTCCAGGCTGGCTTGATCTCAGACCACAGGACAAATGAGTTGTATGCAGACACGTCGAGAATGTTGAAGAAGACAACGAGGGGCCAACGGGCTGTCTTCCTTTTGCACGTGTACACACTGTAACCTGAAACAAAAGAAACAAACCAAAAAATATTCAGAAATGTAGGTTTATTTTCCTACATACAAATTCAATGCATTATCCTTTCCATATATAATATTATAAATATTATGAATAATAAATGTGCATTACCTTGTCAAGGTTATCGACACATAGTGATTGTTGTGATTGTAATCTTCAATGATTTTTGGCCTTTTGTCATCCCTGTTGCTCACAGCAGCATCCCGATGCAGAGTGCTCATCAGAAGAACATTTCTCTGTTTTTTGGGGTGATAGGACACCAGAGCATGGGTCTCGGTGAAGGCAAACTTCGATGAGAACAGAGCCCTGTCCGTTTTTGACACCAGTGCAGGGGGAAGCTCAGGCTTATTCCTCCGTACTGTTCCCACCATGTACAGCTTTCTTTTCAGCAGCTGCAGGCCAAAGGCCAAGGGCATGTGAAGTGAAGAAGTTGTCACAGGTGATCGTTTTCCCCTGGAGACCTCCTGTCATGTCAAGGACAACTCGCATGCCCTGATTTTTTTCTGACTGCGCACCAGCAGGTTTGCCAGTGTATATTTGCATGTTCCATGCATAGCTGGACCTGGCATCGCATGCTGCCCATATTTTGATCCCATATTTCCCTGGTTTACTCGGGATGTACTGTTTGAATGGACAGCGACCTCTGAAGGGGACCAGGCGCTCATCCACAGTCACATTTGTGCCTGGATCGTACATCAATGGCAGAAGAGACACCCACTTGTCCCATACGTCTCGAATGTGAGCAAGTTTGTCTCGTGCACGGCGGTCTTCTCTTGTGTCTTTATCATCAAATCGAATCACTCTTGAGATTTTATGAAACATCTTGAGTGTCATGGTAGCACGGAAAATTGCCCTACCAGACTCGGCATGCCATAAACTAGATGTAGCTTCTTTACTGGATCGGTACACGCCTGCGAGAATCAACAAACCCACATATGCCTGCAGGTCCATTCGATCCATCTTTCTCCACTTGTTGCCATACACACGTCGCCCCTCCTTGTTTGTCATGTTCAGCATCACCTCTTCAATAGGCTTGGGCAGAAACAGGTCAAAAATGGACTTTATGTCATCAATACGAGACCTTGCATATGCGGTTGGACCATGGTGGCTTGTCTCTCTCTCTGCTCTCTCGACTGTCAACATGCGTCGTCTGTCACTGGGAGGGATGGAAGACCAGATCATTTTTTCATCCTTTGACTGGAAATATTCTTCTTCATCATAAGTGCAGTCCTCCACTTCTGACACTTCTTCCATTTCAGCTTCAGATTTTACCTCATCAGTTGATTCTTCCTCTTCATCATAATAAGTGCAGTTCTCCACTTCTGACACTTCTTCCATTTCAGCTTCAGATTCTACCTCATCATGGTCATCATTTTCCTTCTCTTCATGCCCTTCTTCCATTTCAGCGGGCGATGTGGGGGCTTCTTCAGAGGAAGTAGTAGCATGTGGTCTGTAGGTTGGATCCATCGCCTCATCATTATTTTCCGTCTCTTCTGACCCTGAATCGTCCTCATCAGTTGATTCTTCCTCCTCATTATGTTCAGCATTGTCCTCCTGGTTATTCTTTTCCACATCATAGTTCAAAATTACCTCACAAGCCTCCTGTGCAGTATAGCGCTTCTGCCTCCTCATTGTGCTGCCTGTCTCTCTCTAAAATGTGAAATGCCCCAACACCTGTGAGAAAAGACCTATTTTTTTATTGTCATAACCATTGCTTGACCCCACACATCAAACATCCAAGATCAAAGATGTTTTGGAAAGCAGTATGGTGTGACAACTTGCCTCATTGAGCCACTTTGTGCTGCGGGGTCTTTTTGACCCCAGAGGACAACAGAAGTTATTCAATTCAATAAATCACCGTTAATTCAATCAAATTACCTCAAATTTATTTTAATCATGAAGAGCATAGTATCGAACGCCCCCCATTATTTTCAGACCATTTGATGAATAAAAAACATATTTTGACAGCAAAAGATTTCTTCTGGGGTCATTAATGACCCCAGGACAACACAAGGGCTAGAGATGCATTTTCACTTTTTATGCTCTTAAAAGACGTTTCAAGCAGAGAGGAGGCCAAAAGTGGATTGTGTGAAAGCAAACAGTTTCAAAGATTTTCTTCAAAAAAGTGGATTTTGTGAAAGTAAACATAGTTTCAAAGATTTTCTTCTAAAAAGTGGATTTTGTGAAAGTAAACATAGTTTCAAAGGTTTTCTTCAAAAAACTGGCTCAGGGCAGTTCAGTTTCATGATGTTTTCATTAGAACCTGATGATTACCCACCTTTACTGGTTTACGGTACATTCTCAGCCTTTTATGCTCTTAAAATACGTTTCAGGCTTGGAAGAGGCCAAAAGTGCATTTTCTTAAATTCAACATAGTTTCAAAAAACTGGCTTAGGGCAGTTGATTTCACTGTTTCATGATGTTTTCGATAGAAACTGATTCTTACCCACCTTTACTGGTTTACGGTACATTCTCAGCCTGTTATGCTCTTAAAATACGTTTCAGGCTTGGAAGAAAAAAAAAAAGTGGATTTTGTGACAGTCAAACTACTTTCAAAGGTTTTCATCAAAAAACTGGCTCAGGGCAGTTCAGTTTATGATGTTTTCATTAGAACCTGATGATTACCCACCTTTACTGGTTTACGGTACATTCTCAGCCTTTTCTGCTCTTAAAATACGTTTCAGGCTTGGAAGAGGCCAAAAGTGGATTTTGTGAAAGTCAACATAGTTTCAAGGATGTTCTTTAAAAAACTGGCTCAGGGCAGTTGATTTCATTGTTTCATGATGTTTTCATTAGAACCTGATGCGTACCCACCTTTACTGGTTTAATGTAGCCTTTTATGTTGTTAAAATACGTTTCAGGCTTGAAAGAGGCCAAAAGTGGATTTTGTGAAAGTCAACATAGTTTCAGAAAACTGGCGTAGGGCAGTTGATTTCACTGTTTCATGATGTTTTCATTACAACCTGCTTACCCACCTTTACTGGTTTACGGTACATTCTCAGCCTTTTCTGCTCTTAAAATACGTTTCAGGCTTGGAAGAGGCCAAAAGTGCATTTTCTGAAAGTCAACATAGTTTCAAAAAACTGGCTTAGGGCAGTTGATTTCACTGTTTCATGATGTTTTCGATAGAAACTGATTCTTACACACCTTTATTGGTTTACGGTACATTCTTAGCCTGTTATGCTCTTAAAATACGTTTCAGGCTTGGAAGAAAAAAAAAAAGTGGATTTTGTGACAGTCAAAATACTTTCAAAGGTTTTCATCAAAAAACTGGCTCAGGGCAGTTCAGTTTATGATGTTTTCATTAGAACCTGATGATTACCCACCTTTACTGGTTTACGGTACATTCTCAGCCTTTTCTGCTCTTAAAATACGTTTCAGGCTTGGAAGAGGCCAAAAGTGGATTTTGTGAAAGTCAACATAGTTTCAAGGATGTTCTTTAAAAAACTGGCTCAGGGCAGTTGATTTCATTGTTTCATGATGTTTTCATTAGAACCTGATGCGTACCCACCTTTACTGGTTTAATGTAGCCTTTTATGCTCTTAAAATACGTTTCAGGCTTGAAAGAGGCCAAAAGTGGATTTTGTGAAAGTCAACATAGTTTCAGAAAACTGGCTCAGGGCAGTTGATTTCACTGTTTCATGATGTTGTCATTACAACCTGCTTACCCACCTTTACTGGTTTACGGTACATTCTCAGCCTTTTATGCTCTTAAAATACGTTTCAGGCTTGGAAGAGGCCAAAAGTGCATTTTCTTAAATTCAACATAGTTTCAAAAAACTGGCTTAGGGCAGTTGATTTCACTGTTTCATGATGTTTTCGATAGAAACTGATTCTTACCCACCTTTACTGGTTTACGGTACATTCTCAGCCTTTTCTGCTCTTAAAATACATTTCAGACTTGGAAGAGGCCAAAAGTGGATTTTGTGAAAGTCAACATAGTTTCAAGGATGTTCTTCAAAACACTGGCTCAGGGCAGTTGATTTCATTGTTTCATGATGTTTTCATTAGAACCTGATGCGTACCCACCTTTACTGGTTTAATGTAGCCTTTTATGTTGTTAAAATACGTTTCAGGCTTGAAAGAGGCCAAAAGTGGATTTTGTGAAAGTCAACATAGTTTCAGAAAACTGGCGTAGGGCAGTTGATTTCACTGTTTCATGATGTTTTCATTACAACCTGCTCACCCACCTTTACTGGTTTACGGTACATTCTCAGCCTTTTCTGCTCTTAAAATACGTTTCAGGCTTGGAAGAGGCCAAAAGTGCATTTTCTGAAAGTCAACATAGTTTCAAAAAACTGGCTTAGGGCAGTTGATTTCACTGTTTCATGATGTTTTCGATAGAAACTGATTCTTACACACCTTTATTGGTTTACGGTACATTCTTAGCCTGTTATGCTCTTAAAATACGTTTCAGGCTTGGAAGAAAAAAAAAAAGTGGATTTTGTGACAGTCAAAATACTTTCAAAGGTTTTCATCAAAAAACTGGCTCAGGGCAGTTCAGTTTATGATGTTTTCATTAGAACCTGATGATTACCCACCTTTACTGGTTTACGGTACATTCTCAGCCTTTTCTGCTCTTAAAATACGTTTCAGGCTTGGAAGAGGCCAAAAGTGGATTTTGTGAAAGTCAACATAGTTTCAAGGATGTTCTTTAAAAAACTGGCTCAGGGCAGTTGATTTCATTGTTTCATGATGTTTTCATTAGAACCTGATGCGTACCCACCTTTACTGGTTTAATGTAGCCTTTTATGCTCTTAAAATACGTTTCAGGCTTGGAAGAGGCCAAAAGTGGATTTTGTGAAAGTCAACATAGTTTCAGAAAACTGGCTCAGGGCAGTTGATTTCACTCTTTAATGATGTTTTCATTACAACCTGCTCACCCACCTTTACTGTTTTACGGTACATTCTCAGCCTTTTCTGCTCTTAAAATACGTTTCAGGCTTGGAAAAGGCCAAAAGTGGATTTTGTGAAAGTAAACATAGTTTCAAGGATGTTCTTCAAAAAACTGGCTCAGGGCAGTTGATTTCACTCTTTCATGATGTTTTCATTTCAACATGCTTACCCACCTTTGCTGGTTTAATGTAGCCTTTTATGTTCTTAAAATACGTTTCAGGCTTGGAAGAGGCCAAAAGTGGATTTTGTGAAAGTCAACATAGTTTCAAGGATGTTCTTCAAAAAACTGGCTCAGGGCAGTTCAGTTTCATGATGTTTTCATTAGAACCTGATGATTACCCACCTTTACTGGTTTACGGTACATTATCAGCCTTTTATGCTCTTAAAATACGTTTCAGGCTTGGAAGAGGCCAAAAGTGGATTTTGTGAAAGTAAACATAGTTTCAAGGATGTTCTTCAAAAAACTGGCTCAGGGCAGTTGATTTCATTGTTTCATGATGTTTTCATTAGAACCTGATGCGTACCCACCTTTACTGGTTTAATGTAGCCTTTTATGTTCTTAAAATACGTTTCAGGCTTGAAAGAGGCCAAAATTGGATTTTGTGAAAGTAAACATAGTTTCAAGGATGTTCTTCAAAACACTGGCTCAGGGCAGTTGATTTCATTGTTTCATGATGTTTTCATTAGAACCTGATGCGTACCTTTACTGGTTTAATGTAGCCTTTTATGTTCTTAAAATACATTTCAGGCTTGGAAGAGGCCAAAAGTGGATTTTGTGAAAGTAAACATAGTTTCAAGGATGTTCTTCAAAACACTGGCTCAGGGCAGTTGATTTCATTGTTTCATGATGTTTTCATTAGAACCTGATGATTACCCACCATTACTGGTTTACGGTACATTCTCAGCCTTTTATGCTCTTAAAATACGTTTCAGGCTTGGAAGAGGCCAAAAGTGGATTTTGTGAAAGTCAACATAGTTTCAGAAAACTGGCTCAGGGCAGTTGATTTCACTGTTTCATGATGTTTTCGATAGAAACTGATTCTTACACACCTTTATTGGTTTACGGTACATTCTTAGCCTGTTATGCTCTTAAAATACGTTTCAGGCTTGGAAGAAAAAAAAAAAGTGGATTTTGTGACAGTCAAAATACTTTCAAAGGTTTTCATCAAAAAACTGGCTCAGGGCAGTTCAGTTTATGATGTTTTCATTAGAACCTGATGATTACCCACCTTTACTGGTTTACGGTACATTCTCAGCCTTTTCTGCTCTTAAAATACGTTTCAGGCTTGGAAGAGGCCAAAAGTGGATTTTGTGAAAGTCAACATAGTTTCAAGGATGTTCTTTAAAAAACTGGCTCAGGGCAGTTGATTTCATTGTTTCATGATGTTTTCATTAGAACCTGATGCGTACCCACCTTTACTGGTTTAATGTAGCCTTTTATGCTCTTAAAATACGTTTCAGGCTTGAAAGAGGCCAAAAGTGGATTTTGTGAAAGTCAACATAGTTTCAGAAAACTGGCTCAGGGCAGTTGATTTCACTGTTTCATGATGTTTTCATTACAACCTGCTTACCCACCTTTACTGGTTTACGGTACATTCTCAGCCTTTTATGCTCTTAAAATACGTTTCAGGCTTGGAAGAGGCCAAAAGTGGATTTTGTAAAAGTAAACATAGTTTCAGAAAACTGGCTCAGGGCAGTTGATTTCACTGTTTCATGATGTTTTCATTACAACTTGCTTACCCACCTTTACTGGTTTACGGTACATTCTCACCCTTTTCTGCTCTTAAAATACGTTTCAGGCTTGGAAGAGGCCAAAAGTGGATTTTGTGAAAGTAAACATAGTTTCAAGGATGTTCTTCAAAACACTGGCTCAGGGCAGTTGATTTCACTCTTTCATGATGTTTTCATTTCAACATGCTTACCCACCTTTGCTGGTTTAATGTAGCCTTTTATGTTCTTAAAATACGTTTCAGGCTTGGAAGAGGCCAAAAGTGGATTTTGTGAAAGTCAACATAGTTTCAAGGATGTTCTTCAAAAAACTGGCTCAGGGCAGTTCAGTTTCATGATGTTTTCATTTGAACCTGATGATTACCCACCTTTACTGGTTTACGGTACATTATCAGCCTTTTATGCTCTTAAAATACGTTTGAGGCTTGGAAGAGGCCAAAAGTGGATTTTGTGAAAGTAAACATAGTTTCAAGGATGTTCTTCAAAACACTGGCTCAGGGCAGTTGATTTCATTGTTTCATGATGTTTTCATTAGAACCTGATGATTACCCACCATTACTGGTTTACGGTACATTCTCAGCCTTTTCTGCTCTTAAAATACGTTTGAAGCTTGGAAGAGGCCAAAAGTGGATTTTGTGAAAGGCAACATAGTTTCAAGGATGTTCTTCAAAAAACTGGCTCAGGGCAGTTGATTTCATTGTTTCATGATGTTTTCATTAGAACCTGATGCGTACCCACCTTTACTGGTTTAATGTAGCCTTTTATGTTGTTAAAATACGTTTCAGGCTTGAAAGAGGCCAAAAGTGGATTTTGTGAAAGTCAACATAGTTTCAGAAAACTGGCTCAGGGCAGTTGATTTCACTGTTTCATGATGTTTTCATTACAACCTGCTTACCCACCTTTACTGGTTTACGGTACATTCTCAGCCTTTTATGCTCTTAAAATACGTTTCAGGCTTGGAAGAGGCCAAAAGTGGATTTTGTAAAAGTAAACATAGTTTCAGAAAACTGGCTCAGGGCAGTTGATTTCACTGTTTCATGATGTTTTCATTACAACTTGCTTACCCACCTTTACTGGTTTACGGTACATTCTCACCCTTTTCTGCTCTTAAAATACGTTTCAGGCTTGGAAGAGGCCAAAAGTGGATTTTGTGAAAGTAAACATAGTTTCAAGGATGTTCTTCAAAACACTGGCTCAGGGCAGTTGATTTCACTCTTTCATGATGTTTTCATTTCAACATGCTTACCCACCTTTGCTGGTTTAATGTAGCCTTTTATGTTCTTAAAATACGTTTCAGGCTTGGAAGAGGCCAAAAGTGGATTTTGTGAAAGTCAACATAGTTTCAAGGATGTTCTTCAAAAAACTGGCTCAGGGCAGTTCAGTTTCATGATGTTTTCATTTGAACCTGATGATTACCCACCTTTACTGGTTTACGGTACATTATCAGCCTTTTATGCTCTTAAAATACGTTTGAGGCTTGGAAGAGGCCAAAAGTGGATTTTGTGAAAGTAAACATAGTTTCAAGGATGTTCTTCAAAACATTGGCTCAGGGCAGTTGATTTCATTGTTTCATGATGTTTTCATTAGAACCTGATGATTACCCACCATTACTGGTTTACGGTACATTCTCAGCCTTTTCTGCTCTTAAAATACGTTTGAAGCTTGGAAGAGGCCAAAAGTGGATTTTGTGAAAGGCAACATAGTTTCAAGGATGTTCTTCAAAAAACTGGCTCAGGGCAGTTGATTTCATTGTTTCATGATGTTTTCATTAGAACCTGATGCGTACCCACCTTTACTGGTTTAATGTAGCCTTTTATGTTGTTAAAATACGTTTCAGGCTTGAAAGAGGCCAAAAGTGGATTTTGTGAAAGTCAACATAGTTTCAAGGATGTTCTTCAAAAAACTGGCTCAGGGCAGTTGATTTCATTGTTTCATGATGTTTTCATTAGAACCTGATGCGTACCTTTACTGGTTTAATGTAGCCTTTTATGTTCTTAAAATACATTTCAGGCTTGGACTAGGCCAAAAGTGGATTTTGTGAAAGTAAACATAGTTTCAAAAAACTGGCTTAGGGCAGTTGATTTCACTGTTTCATGATGTTTTCATTACAACCTGCTTACTCACCTTTACTGGTTTACGGTACATTCTCAGCCTTTTATGCTCTTAAAATACGTTTCAGGCTTGGAAGAGGCCAAAAGTGGATTTTGTGAAAGTCAACATAGTTTCAAGGATGTTCTTTAAAACACTGGCTCAGGGCAGTTGATTTCATTGTTTCATGATGTTTTCATTAGAACCTGATGCGTACCCACCTTTACTGGTTTAATGTAGCCTTTTATGCTCTTAAAATACGTTTCAAGGATGTTCTTCAAAAAACTGGCTCAGGGCAGTTCAGTTTCATGATGTTTTCATTAGAACCTGATGATTACCCACCTTTACTGGTTTACGGTACATTATCAGCCTTTTATGCTCTTAAAATACGTTTCAGGCTTGGAAGAAAAAAAAAAGTGGATTTTGTGACAGTCAAAATACATTCAAAGGTTTTCTTCAAAAAACTAGCTCAGGGCAGTTCAGTTTCATGATGTTTTCATTAGAACCTGATGATTACCCACCTTTACTGGTTTACGGTACATTCTCAGCCTTTTCTGCTCTTAAAATACGTTGCAGGCTTGGAAGAGGCCAAAAGTGGATTTTGTGAAAAAAACATAGTTTCAAAGATTTTCTTCAAAAAACTGGCTCAGGGCAGTTGATTTCACTGTTTCATGATGTTTTCATTACAACCTGCTTACCCACCTTTACTGGTTTACGGTACATTATCAGCCTTTTATGCTCTTATAATACGTTTCAGGCTTGGAAGAGGCCAAAAGTGGATTTTGTGAAAGTCAACATAGTTTCAAGGATGTTCTTTAAAAAACTGGCTCAGGGCAGTTGATTTCATTGTTTCATGATGTTTTCATTAGAACCTGATGCGTACCCACCTTTACTGGTTTAATGTAGCCTTTTATGCTCTTAAAATACGTTTCAGGCTTGAAAGAGGCCAAAAGTGGATTTTGTGAAAGTAAACATAGTTTCAAAAAACTGGCTTAGGGCAGTTGATTTCACTGTTTCATGATGTTTTCGATAGAAACTGATTCTTACACACCTTTATTGGTTCACGGTACATTCTTAGCCTTTTATGCTCTTAAAAGATGTTTCAGGCTTGGAAGAAAAAAAAAATTGGATTTAGTGACAATCAAAATACTTTCAAAGGTTTTCTTCAAAAAACTGGCTCAGGGCAGTTCAGTTTCATGATGTTTTCATTAGAACCTGATGATTACCCACCTTTACTGGTTTACGGTACATTCTCAGCCTTTTCTGCTCTTAAAATACATTTCAGACTTGGAAGAGGCCAAAAGTGGATTTTGTGAAAGTAAACATAGTTTCAAAAAACTGGCTTAGGGCAGTTGATTTCACTGTTTCATGATGTTTTCGATAGAAACTGATTCTTACACACCTTTATTGGTTCACGGTACATTCTTAGCCTTTTATGCTCTTAAAAGATGTTTCAGGCTTGGAAGAAAAAAAAAATTGGATTTAGTGACAATCAAAATACTTTCAAAGGTTTTCTTCAAAAAACTGGCTCAGGGCAGTTCAGTTTCATGATGTTTTCATTAGAACCTGATGATTACCCACCTTTACTGGTTTACGGTACATTCTCAGCCTTTTCTGCTCTTAAAATACATTTCAGACTTGGAAGAGGCCAAAAGTGGATTTTGTGAAAGTAAACATAGTTTCAAAAAACTGGCTTAGGGCAGTTGATTTCACTCTTTCATGATGTTTTCATTACAACCTGCTTACCCACCTTTACTGGTTTACGGTACATTCTCAGCCTTTTATGCTCTTAAAATACATTTCAGGCTTGGAAGAGGCCAAAAGTGGATTTTGTGAAAGTAAACATAATTTCAAAAAACTGGCTTAGGGCAGTTGATGTCACTGTTTCATGATGTTTTCGATAGAAACTGATTCTTACACACCTTTATTGGTTCACGGTACATTCTTAGCCTTTTATGCTCTTAAAATACGTTTCAGGCTTGGAAGAAAAAAAAAAAGTGGATTTTGTGGCAGTCAAAATACTTTCAAAGGTTTTCATCAAAAAACTGGCTCAGGGCAGTTCAGTTTCATGATGTTTTCATTAGAACCTGATGATTACCCACCTTTACTGGTTTACGGTACATTCTCAGCCTTTTCTGCTCTTAAAATACGTTTCAGGCTTGGAAGAGGCCAAAAGTGGATTTTGTGAAAGTCAACATAGTTTCAGAAAACTGGCTCAGGGCAGTTGATTTCACTCTTTAATGATGTTTTCATTACAACCTGCTCACCCACCTTTACTGTTTTACGGTACATTCTCAGCCTTTTCTGCTCTTAAAATACGTTTCAGGCTTGGAAAAGGCCAAAAGTGGATTTTGTGAAAGTAAACATAGTTTCAAGGATGTTCTTCAAAAAACTGGCTCAGGGCAGTTGATTTCACTGTTTCATGATGTTTTCATTTCAACATGCTTACCCACCTTTGCTGGTTTAATGTAGCCTTTTATGTTCTTAAAATACGTTTCAGGCTTGGAAGAGGCCAAAAGTGGATTTTGTGAAAGTCAACATAGTTTCAAGGATGTTCTTCAAAAAACTGGCTCAGGGCAGTTCAGTTTCATGATGTTTTCATTAGAACCTGATGATTACCCACCTTTACTGGTTTACGGTACATTATCAGCCTTTTATGCTCTTAAAATACGTTTGAGGCTTGGAAGAGGCCAAAAGTGGATTTTGTAAAAGTAAACATAGTTTCAGAAAACTGGCTCAGGGCAGTTGATTTCACTGTTTCATGATGTTTTCATTACAACCTGCTTACCCACCTTTACTGGTTTACGGTACATTCTCAGCCTTTTCTGCTCTTAAAATACATTTCAGGCTTGGAAGAGGCCAAAAGTGGATTTTGTGAAAGTAAACATAGTTTCAAGGATGTTCTTCAAAAAACTGGCTCAGGGCAGTTGATTTCATTGTTTCATGATGTTTTCATTAGAACCTGATGCGTACCTTTACTGGTTTAATGTAGCCTTTTATGTTCTTAAAATACATTTCAGGCTTGGAAGAGGCCAAAAGTGGATTTTGTGAAAGTAAACATAGTTTCAAGGATGTTCTTCAAAACACTGGCTCAGGGCAGTTGATTTCATTGTTTCATGATGTTTTCATTAGAACCTGATGATTACCCACCATTACTGGTTTACGGTACATTCTCAGCCTTTTATGCTCTTAAAATACGTTTCAGGCTTGGAAGAGGCCAAAAGTGGATTTTGTGAAAGTAAACATAGTTTCAAAAAACTGGCTCAGGGCAGTTGATTTCACTATTTCATGATGTTTTCATTACAACCTGCTTACCCACCTTTACTGGTTTACGGTACATTCTCAGCCTTTTCTGCTCTTAAAATACGTTTCAGGCTTGGAAGAGGCCAAAAGTGGATTTTGTGAAAGTCAACATAGTTTCAAGGATGTTCTTTAAAAAACTGGCTCAGGGCAGTTGATTTCATTGTTTCATGATGTTTTCATTAGAACCTGATGCGTACCCACCTTTACTGGTTTAATGTAGCCTTTTATGCTCTTAAAATACGTTTCAGGCTTGAAAGAGGCCAAAAGTGGATTTTGTGAAAGTCAACATAGTTTCAGAAAACTGGCTCAGGGCAGTTGATTTCACTGTTTCATGATGTTTTCATTACAACCTGCTTACCCACCTTTACTGGTTTACGGTACATTCTCAGCCTTTTATGCTCTTAAAATACGTTTCAGGCTTGGAAGAGGCCAAAAGTGGATTTTATAAAAGTAAACATAGTTTCAGAAAACTGGCTCAGGGCAGTTGATTTCACTGTTTCATGATGTTTTCATTACAACTTGCTTACCCACCTTTACTGGTTTACGGTACATTCTCAGCCTTTTCTGCTCTTAAAATACGTTTCAGGCTTGGAAGAGGCCAAAAGTGGATTTTGTGAAAGTAAACATAGTTTCAAGGATGTTCTTCAAAACACTGGCTCAGGGCAGTTGATTTCATTGTTTCATGATGTTTTCATTAGAACCTGATGATTACCCACCATTACTGGTTTACGGTACATTCTCAGCCTTTTCTGCTCTTAAAATACATTTGAGGCTTGGAAGAGGCCAAAAGTGGATTTTGTGAAAGTAAACATAGTTTCAAGGATGTTCTTCAAAACACTGGCTCAGGGCAGTTGATTTCATTGTTTCATGATGTTTTCATTAGAACCTGATGATTACCCACCATTACTGGTTTACGGTACATTCTCAGCCTTTTCTGCTCTTAAAATACGTTTGAAGCTTGGAAGAGGCCAAAAGTGGATTTTGTGAAAGTCAACATAGTTTCAAGGATGTTCTTCAAAAAACTGGCTCAGGGCAGTTGATTTCATTGTTTCATGATGTTTTCATTAGAACCTGATGCGTACCCACCTTTACTGGTTTAATGTAGCCTTTTATGTTGTTAAAATACGTTTCAGGCTTGAAAGAGGCCAAAAGTGGATTTTGTGAAAGTCAACATAGTTTCAAGGATGTTCTTCAAAAAACTGGCTCAGGGCAGTTGATTTCATTGTTTCATGATGTTTTCATTAGAACCTGATGCGTACCTTTACTGGTTTAATGTAGCCTTTTATGTTCTTAAAATACATTTCAGGCTTGGACTAGGCCAAAAGTGGATTTTGTGAAAGTAAACATAGTTTCAAAAAACTGGCTTAGGGCAGTTGATTTCACTGTTTCATGATGTTTTCATTACAACCTGCTTACTCACCTTTACTGGTTTACGGTACATTCTCAGCCTTTTATGCTCTTAAAATACGTTTCAGGCTTGGAAGAGGCCAAAAGTGGATTTTGTGAAAGTCAACATAGTTTCAAGGATGTTCTTTAAAACACTGGCTCAGGGCAGTTGATTTCATTGTTTCATGATGTTTTCATTAGAACCTGATGCGTACCCACCTTTACTGGTTTAATGTAGCCTTTTATGCTCTTAAAATACGTTTCAAGGATGTTCTTCAAAAAACTGGCTCAGGGCAGTTCAGTTTCATGATGTTTTCATTAGAACCTGATGATTACCCACCTTTACTGGTTTACGGTACATTCTCAGCCTTTTCTGCTCTTAAAATACGTTGCAGGCTTGGAAGAGGCCAAAAGTGGATTTTGTGAAAAAAACATAGTTTCAAAGATTTTCTTCAAAAAACTGGCTCAGGGCAGTTGATTTCACTGTTTCATGATGTTTTCATTACAACCTGCTTACCCACCTTTACTGGTTTACGGTACATTATCAGCCTTTTATGCTCTTATAATACGTTTCAGGCTTGGAAGAGGCCAAAAGTGGATTTTGTGAAAGTCAACATAGTTTCAAGGATGTTCTTTAAAAAACTGGCTCAGGGCAGTTGATTTCATTGTTTCATGATGTTTTCATTAGAACCTGATGATTACCCACCTTTACTGGTTTAATGTAGCCTTTTATGCTCTTAAAATACGTTTCAGACTTGGATGAGGCCAAAAGTGGATTTTGTGAAAGTCAACATAGTTTCAGAAAACTGGCTCAGGGCAGTTGATTTCACTGTTTCATGATGTTTTCATTACAACCTGCTTACCCACCTTTACTGGTTTACGGTACATTCTCAGCCTTTTATGCTCTTAAAATACGTTTCAGGCACCTTTACTGGTTTAATGTAGCCTTTTATGCTCTTAAAATATGTTTCAGGCTTGAAAGAGGCCAAAAGTGGATTTTGTGAAAGTAAACATTGTTTCAAAAAACTGGCTTAGTGCAGTTGATTTCACTGTTTCATGATGTTTTCGATAGAAACTGATTCTTACACACCTTTATTGGTTCACGGTACATTCTTAGCCTTTTATGCTCTTAAAATATGTTTCAGGCTTGGAAGAAAAAAAAAAGTGGATTTAGTGACAATCAAAATACTTTCAAAGGTTTTCTTCAAAAAACTGGCTCAGGGCAGTTCAGTTTCATGATGTTTTCATTAGAACCTGATGATTACCCACCGTTACTGGTTTACGGTACATTCTCAGCCTTTTATGCTCTTAAAATACGTTTCAGGCTTGGAAGAGGCCAAAAGTTGATTTTGTGAAAGTAAGCATAGTTTCAAAGATTTTCTTCAAAAAACTTCCTCAAGACAGTTGATTTCACAGTCTGATGTCATGTTCATGAATATCTGTACGATCCAGGCACAAATGTGACTGTGGATGAGCGCCTGGTCCCCTTCAGAGGTCGCTGTCCATTCAAACAGTACATCCCGAGTAAACCAGGGAAATATGTTATCAAAATATGGGCAGCATGCGATGCCAGGTCCAGCTATGCATGGAACATACAAATATACACTGGCAAACCTGCTGGTGCGCAGTCAGAAAAAAATCAGGGCATGCGAGTTGTCCTTGACATGACAGGAGGTCTCCAGGGGAAAACGATCACCTGTGACAACTTCTTCACTTCACATGCCCTTGGCCTGCAGCTGCTGAAAAGAAAGCTGTACATGGTGGGAACAGTACGGAGGAATAAGCCTGAGCTTCCCCCTGCACTGGTGTCAAAAACGGACAGGGCTCTGTTCTCATCGAAGTTTGCCTTCACCGAGACCCATGCTCTGGTGTCCTATCACCCCAAAAAACAGAGAAATGTTCTTCTGATGAGCACTCTGCATCGGGATGCTGCTGTGAGCAACAGGGATGACAAAAGGCCAAAAATCATCGAAGATTACAATCACAACAAAGGGGGTGTCGATAACCTTGACAAGGTAATGCACATTTATTATTCATAATATTTATAATATTATATATGGAAAGGATAATGCATTGAATTTGTATGTAGGAAAATAAACCTACATTTCTGAATATTTTTTGGTTTGTTTCTTTTGTTTCAGGTTACAGTGTGTACACGTGCAAAAGGAAGACAGCCCGTTGGCCCCTCGTTGTCTTCTTCAACATTCTCGACGTGTCTGCATACAACTCATTTGTCCTGTGGTCTGAGATCAAGCCAGCCTGGAATCAGGGGAAGTCCAACAGGAGGAGACTGTTCATGGAGGAGCTTGGGCGACAACTGGTGATACCTCACATCAAGCGACGCATGGTCAGCATTAAGCTACATTTATGTTGCTCTTCCTTCTGTAGTGACCTCACAATTTGAACTATTTGTATTTGTACTGTGATTTGTTATAATAAAGTTTGACTTGACTTGACAGGTTATTCCCCGCACGCCAGCCGCTGCCAGAATGGTTATGTCTATCCAGCAGCTCTACTCCAGCTCTACCTCTGCAGCAGCTCCCCCTCGCCCAGCTGCCCCTCCATGCAAAAGGGGAAGGTGCCAATTGTGCCAGAGTGATCTCAAAACAACACAAACGTGCCAAAAATGCAATGCATACATCTGCAAAAGTCATGCCATTACAACCTGCCTTGCATGCATCTGAGGGCACATTCAGACTGTTTTTTTCTGAAAAGTTAGTTTTGAAAAGTTAAATGTTTTGGAAATGAATGTTGACATGTTTTATGTCAGTAATGAGTTGGAATAAAGTTGACTAAAAAGTTGAAACACAGAGTTGGGTGATAATTTATACTTTATAAACAGTCAAACCAGACGGGGTCATTTTTGACCCCAGAGGACAACAGGTGTTATTATTTGCTGCCATTAAAAAAATTCAAATGATTCAAGAACAGCATCCTCACTAAACTTTGATATATACCTCTCTGTGATAAGTCAAATAGTCAAAAATAATATAAAGTCAAAATAATTCATTGTTTCATTGTATTTTCACTCAAAAACAGGGTATACTTTTATGTAAACAAGGTCTATTGGCCCTAAATTCCAAAACGAAGGTAAAACTGTGTTGGACTGAAGTAAGACTAAAGGTGTAAAACAGAATTGATTGACAATTTATACTATATGCTTTAAAAACAGTCAAACCAGGTGGGGTCATTTTTGACCCCAGAGGACAACAAGTGTATGGCAATCGGGAGGACAACACAAGGGCTAGCCAGCAAAGTGCTGAAAGCTGCAGATATTCATGAACATGACATCAGATTGTGAAATCAACTGTCTTGAGGAAGTTTTTTGAAGAAAATCTTTGAAACTATGCTTACTTTCACAAAATCAACTTTTGGCCTCCTCTCTGCCTGAAACGTCTTTTAAGAGCATAAAAAGTGAAAATGCATCTCTAGGCAGGAAAGTGCTGAAAGCTGGTAGATATTCATGAACATGACATCAGACTGTGAAATCAACTGTCTTGAGGAAGTTTTTTGAAGAAAATCTTTGAAACTATGCTTACTTTCACAAAATCAACTTTTGGCCTCCTCTCTGCCTGAAACGTCTTTTAAGAGCATAAAAAGTGAAAATGCATCTCTAGGCAGGAAAGTGCTGAAAGCTGCAGATATTCATGAACATGACATCAGACTGTTAAATCAACTGTGCTGACGTAGTTTTTTGAAGAAAATCTTTGAAACTATGTTTACTTTCACAAAATCAACTTTTGGCCTCCTCTCTGCCTGAAACGTCTTTTAAGAGCATAAAAAGTGAAAATGCATCTCTAGGCAGGAAAGTGCTGAAAGCTGCAGATATTCATGAACATGACATCAGACTGTTAAATCAACTGTGCTGACGTAGTTTTTTGAAGAAAATCTTTGAAACTATGTTTACTTTCACAAAATCAACTTTTGGCCTCCTCTCTGCCTGAAACGTCTTTTAAGAGCATAAAAAGTGAAAATGCATCTCTAGGCAGGAAAGTGCTGAAAGCTGCAGATATTCATGAACATGACATCAGACTGTGAAATCAACTGTCTTGAGGAAGTTTTTTGAAGAAAATCTTTGAAACTATGCTTACTTTCACAAAATCAACTTTTGGCCTCCTCTCTGCCTGAAACGTCTTTTAAGAGCATAAAAAGTGAAAATGCATCTCTAGGCAGGAAAGTGCTGAAAGCTGCAGATATTCATGAACATGACATCAGACTGTTAAATCAACTGTGCTGACGTAGTTTTTTGAAGAAAATCTTTGAAACTATGTTTAGTTTCACAAAATCAACTTTTGGCCTCCTCTCTGCCTGAAACGTCTTTTAAGAGCATAAAAAGTGAAAATGCATCTCTAGGCAGGAAAGTGCTGAAAGCTGCAGATATTCATAAACATGACATCAGACTGTGAAATCAACTGTCTTGAGGAAGTTTTTTGAAGAAAATCTTTGAAACTATGCTTACTTTCACAAAATCAACTTTTGGCCTCCTCTCTGCCTGAAACGTCTTTTAAGAGCATAAAAAGTGAAAATGCATCTCTAGGCAGGAAAGTGCTGAAAGCTGCAGATATTCATGAACATGACATCAGACTGTGAAATCAACTGTCTTGAGGAAGTTTTTTGAAGAAAATCTTTGAAACTATGCTTACTTTCACAAAATCAACTTTTGGCCTCCTCTCTGCCTGAAACGTCTTTTAAGAGCATAAAAAGTGAAAATGCATCTCTAGGCAGGAAAGTGCTGAAAGCTGCAGATATTCATGAACATGACATCAGACTGTTAAATCAACTGTGCTGACGTAGTTTTTTGAAGAAAATCTTTGAAACTATGTTTACTTTCACAAAATCAACTTTTGGCCTCCTCTCTACCTGAAACGTCTTTTAAGAGCATAAAAAGTGAAAATGCATCTCTAGGCAGGAAAGTGCTGAAAGCTGCAGATATTCATGAACATGACATCAGACTGTGAAATCAACTGTCTTGAGGAAGTTTTTTGAAGAAAATCTTTGAAACTATGCTTACTTTCACAAAATCAACTTTTGGCCTCCTCTCTGCCTGAAACGTCTTTTAAGAGCATAAAAAGTGAAAATGCATCTCTAGGCAGGAAAGTGCTGAAAGCTACATAAATTCATGAGAATGACATAAAACAGTGAAATCAACTGACCTGAGCCAGTTTTTTGAAGAAAATCTTTGAAACTATGTTTACTTTCATGAAATCCACTTTTGGCCTCTTCCAAGCCTCAAACGTATTTTAAGAGCAGAAAAGGCTGAGAATGTACCGTAAACCAGTAAAGGTGGGGAAGCAGGTTGTAATGAAAACATCATGAAACAGTGAAATCAACTGCCCTGATCCAGTTTTCTGAAACTATGTTTACTTTCACAAAATACACTTTTGGCCTCTTTCAAGTCTGAAACGTATTTTAAGAACATAAAAGGCTACATTAAACCATTAAAGGTGGGTACGCATCAGGTTCTAATGAAAACATCATGAAACAATGAAATCAACTGCCCTGAGCCAGTTTTTTGAAGAACATCCTTGAAACTATGTTGACTTTCACAAAATCCACTTTTGGCCTCTTCCAAGCTTCAAACGTATTTTAAGAGCAGAAAAGGCTGAGAATGTACCGTAAACCAGCAAAGGTGGGTAAGCATGTTGAAATGAAAACATCATGAAAGAGTGAAATCAACTGCCCTGAGCCAGTGTTTTGAAGAACATCCTTGAAACTATGTTTACTTTCACAAAATCCACTTTTGGCCTCTTCCAAGCCTGAAACGTATTTTAAGAGCAGAAAAGGCTGAGAATGTACCGTAAACCAGTAAAGGTGGGTAAGCAAGCAGGTTGTAATGAAAACATCATGAAACAGTGAAATCAACTGCCCTGAGCCAGTGTTTTGAAGAACATCCTTGAAACTATGTTTACTTTCACAAAATCCACTTTTGGCCTCTTCCAAGCCTGAAACGTATTTTAAGAGCAGAAAAGGCTGAGAATGTACCGTAAACCAGTAAAGGTGGGTAAGCAGGTTGTAATGAAAACATCATGAAACAGTGAAATCAACTGCCCTGAGCCAGTTTTCTGAAACTATGTTTACTTTTACAAAATCCACTTTTGGCCTCTTCCAAGCCTGAAACGTATTTTAAGAGCATAAAAGGCTGAGAATGTACCGTAAACCAGTAAAGGTGAGTAAGCAGGTTGTAATGAAAACATCATGAAACAGTGAAATCAACTGCCCTAAGCCAGTTTTTTGAAACTATGTTTACTTTCACAAAATCCACTTTTGGCCTCTTTCAAGCCTGAAACGTATTTTAACAACATAAAAGGCTACATTAAACCAGTAAAGGTGGGTACGCATCAGGTTCTAATGAAAACATCATGAAACAATGAAATCAACTGCCCTGAGCCAGTGTTTTGAAGAACATCCTTGAAACTATGTTGACTTTCACAAAATCCACTTTTGGCCTCTTCCAAGTCTGAAATGTATTTTAAGAGCAGAAAAGGCTGAGAATGTACCGTAAACCAGTAAAGGTGGGTAATCATCAGGTTCTAATGAAAACATCATGAAACTGAACTGCCCTGAGCCAGTTTTTTGATGAAAACCTTTGAAAGTATTTTGACTGTCACAAAATCCACTTTTGTTTTTTCTTCCAAGCCTGAAACATATTTTAAGAGCATAAAAGGCTACATTAAACCAGTAAAGGTGGGTACGCATCAGGTTCTAATGAAAACATCATGAAACAATGAAATCAACTGCCCTGAGCCAGTTTTTTGAAGAACATCCTTGAAACTATGTTGACTTTCACAAAATCCACTTTTGGCCTCTTCCAAGCTTCAAACGTATTTTAAGAGCAGAAAAGGCTGAGAATGTACCGTAAACCAGTAATGGTGGGTAATTATCAGGTTCTAATGAAAACATCATGAAACAATGAAATCAACTGCCCTGAGCCAGTGTTTTGAAGAACATCCTTGAAACTATGTTTACTTTCACAAAATCCACTTTTGGCCTCTTCCAAGCCTGAAATGTATTTTAAGAACATAAAAGGCTACATTAAACCAGTAAAGGTACGCATCAGGTTCTAATGAAAACATCATGAAACAATGAAATCAACTGCCCTGAGCCAGTGTTTTGAAGAACATCCTTGAAACTATGTTTACTTTCACAAAATCCAATTTTGGCCTCTTTCAAGCTTGAAACGTATTTTAAGAACATAAAAGGCTACATTAAACCAGTAAAGGTGGGTACGCATCAGGTTCTAATGAAAACATCATGAAACAATGAAATCAACTGCCCTGAGCCAGTTTTTTGAAGAACATCCTTGAAACTATGTTTACTTTCACAAAATCCACTTTTGGCCTCTTCCAAGCCTGAAACGTATTTTAAGAGCAGAAAAGGCTGAGAATGTACCGTAAACCAGTAAAGGTGGGTAAGCAGGTTGTAATGAAAACATCATGAAACAGTGAAATCAACTGCCCTGAGCCAGTTTTCTGAAACTATGTTTACTTTTACAAAATCCACTTTTGGCCTCTTCCAAGCCTCAAACGTATTTTAAGAGCATAAAAGGCTGATAATGTACCGTAAACCAGTAAAGGTGGGTAATCATCAGGTTCTAATGAAAACATCATGAAACTGAACTGCCCTGAGCCAGTTTTTTGAAGAACATCCTTGAAACTATGTTGACTTTCACAAAATCCACTTTTGGCCTCTTCCAAGCCTGAAACGTATTTTAAGAACATAAAAGGCTACATTAAACCAGCAAAGGTGGGTAAGCATGTTGAAATGAAAACATCATGAAAGAGTGAAATCAACTGCCCTGAGCCAGTTTTTTGAAGAACATCCTTGAAACTATGTTTACTTTCACAAAATCCACTTTTGGCCTTTTCCAAGCCTGAAACGTATTTTAAGAGCAGAAAAGGCTGAGAATGTACCGTAAAACAGTAAAGGTGGGTGAGCAGGTTGTAATGAAAACATCATTAAAGAGTGAAATCAACTGCCCTGAGCCAGTTTTCTGAAACTATGTTGACTTTCACAAAATCCACTTTTGGCCTTTTCCAAGCCTGAAACGTATTTTAAGAGCAGAAAAGGCTGAGAATGTACCGTAAACCAGTAAAGGTGGGTAAGAATCAGTTTCTATCGAAAACATCATGAAACAGTGAAATCAACTGCCCTAAGCCAGTTTTTTGAAACTATGTTGACTTTAAGAAAATGCACTTTTGGCCTCTTCCAAGCCTGAAACGTATTTTAAGAGCATAAAAGGCTGAGAATGTACCGTAAACCAGTAAAGGTGGGTAAGCAGGTTGTAATGAAAACATCATGAAACAGTGAAATCAACTGCCCTGAGCCAGTTTTCTGAAACTATGTTGACTTTCACAAAATCCACTTTTGGCCTCTTTCAAGCCTGAAACGTATTTTAAGAGCATAAAAGGCTACATTAAACCAGTAAAGGTGGGTACGCATCAGGTTCTAATGAAAACATCATGAAACAATGAAATCAACTGCCCTGAGCCAGTTTTTTAAAGAACATCCTTGAAACTATGTTGACTTTCACAAAATCCACTTTTGGCCTCTTCCAAGCCTGAAACGTATTTTAAGAGCATAAAAGGCTGAGAATGTACCGTAAACCAGTAAAGGTGAGTAAGCAGGTTGTAATGAAAACATCATGAAACAGTGAAATCAACTGCCCTAAGCCAGTTTTTTGAAACTATGTTTACTTTCACAAAATCCACTTTTGGCCTCTTTCAAGCCTGAAACGTATTTTAACAACATAAAAGGCTACATTAAACCAGTAAAGGTGGGTACGCATCAGGTTCTAATGAAAACATCATGAAACAATGAAATCAACTGCCCTGAGCCAGTTTTTTAAAGAACATCCTTGAAACTATGTTGACTTTCACAAAATCCACTTTTGGCCTCTTCCAAGCCTGAAACGTATTTTAAGAGCATAAAAGGCTGAGAATGTACCGTAAACCAGTAAAGGTGGGTAAGCAGGTTGTAATGAAAACATCATGAAAAAGTGAAATCCACTGCCCTAAGCCAGTTTTTTGAAACTCTGTTTACTTTCACAAAATCCACTTTTGGCCTCTTTCAAGCCTGAAACGTATTTTAACAACATAAAAGGCTACATTAAACCAGTAAAGGTGGGTACGCATCAGGTTCTAATGAAAACATCATGAAACAATGAAATCAACTGCCCTGAGCCAGTTTTTTGAAGAACATCCTTGAAACTATGTTGACTTTCACAAAATCCACTTTTGGCCTCTTCCAAGCTTCAAACGTATTTTAAGAGCAGAAAAGGCTGAGAATGTACCGTAAACCAGTAATGGTGGGTAATTATCAGGTTCTAATGAAAACATCATGAAACAATGAAATCAACTGCCCTGAGCCAGTGTTTTGAAGAACATCCTTGAAACTATGTTTACTTTCACAAAATCCACTTTTGGCCTCTTCCAAGCCTGAAATGTATTTTAAGAACATAAAAGGCTACATTAAACCAGTAAAGGTACGCATCAGGTTCTAATGAAAACATCATGAAACAATGAAATCAACTGCCCTGAGCCAGTGTTTTGAAGAACATCCTTGAAACTATGTTTACTTTCACAAAATCCAATTTTGGCCTCTTCCAAGCCTGAAACGTATTTTAAGAGCAGAAAAGGCTGAGAATGTACCGTAAACCAGTAAAGGTGGGTAAGCAGGTTGTAATGAAAACATCATGAAACAGTGAAATCAACTGCCCTGAGCCAGTTTTCTGAAACTATGTTTACTTTTACAAAATCCACTTTTGGCCTCTTCCAAGCCTCAAACGTATTTTAAGAGCATAAAAGGCTGATAATGTACCGTAAACCAGTAAAGGTGGGTAATCATCAGGTTCTAATGAAAACATCATGAAACTGAACTGCCCTGAGCCAGTTTTTTGAAGAACATCCTTGAAACTATGTTGACTTTCACAAAATCCACTTTTGGCCTCTTCCAAGCTTCAAACGTATTTTAAGAGCAGAAAAGGCTGAGAATGTACCGTAAACCAGTAATGGTGGGTAATTATCAGGTTCTAATGAAAACATCATGAAACAATGAAATCAACTGCCCGAGCCAGTTTTTTAAAGAACATCCTTGAAACTATGTTGACTTTCACAAAATCCACTTTTGGCCTCTTCCAAGCCTGAAACGTATTTTAAGAGCATAAAAGGCTGAGAATGTACCGTAAACCAGTAAAGGTGAGTAAGCAGGTTGTAATGAAAACATCATGAAACAGTGAAATCAACTGCCCTAAGCCAGTTTTTTGAAACTATGTTTACTTTCACAAAATCCACTTTTGGCCTCTTTCAAGCCTGAAACGTATTTTAACAACATAAAAGGCTACATTAAACCAGTAAAGGTGGGTACGCATCAGGTTCTAATGAAAACATCATGAAACAATGAAATCAACTGCCCTGAGCCAGTTTTTTGAAGAACATCCTTGAAACTATGTTGACTTTCACAAAATCCACTTTTGGCCTCTTCCAAGCTTCAAACGTATTTTAAGAGCAGAAAAGGCTGAGAATGTACCGTAAACCAGTAATAGTGGGTAATTATCAGGTTCTAATGAAAACATCATGAAACAATGAAATCAACTGCCCTGAGCCAGTGTTTTGAAGAACATCCTTGAAACTATGTTTACTTTCACAAAATCCACTTTTGGCCTCTTCCAAGCCTGAAATGTATTTTAAGAACATAAAAGGCTACATTAAACCAGTAAAGGTACGCATCAGGTTCTAATGAAAACATCATGAAACAATGAAATCAACTGCCCTGAGCCAGTGTTTTGAAGAACATCCTTGAAACTATGTTTACTTTCACAAAATCCAATTTTGGCCTCTTTCAAGCCTGAAACATATTTTAAGAACATAAAAGGCTACATTAAACCAGTAAAGGTGGGTACGCATCAGGTTCTAATGAAAACATCATGAAACAATGAAATCAACTGCCCTGAGCCAGTTTTTTGAAGAACATCCTTGAAACTATGTTTACTTTCACAAAATCCACTTTTGGCCTCTTCCAAGCCTGAAACGTATTTTAAGAGCAGAAAAGGCTGAGAATGTACCGTAAACCAGTAAAGGTGGGTAAGCAGGTTGTAATGAAAACATCATGAAACAGTGAAATCAACTGCCCTGAGCCAGTTTTCTGAAACTATGTTTACTTTTACAAAATCCACTTTTGGCCTCTTCCAAGCCTCAAACGTATTTTAAGAGCATAAAAGGCTGATAATGTATCGTAAACCAGTAAAGGTGGGTAATCATCAGGTTCTAATGAAAACATCATGAAACTGAACTGCCCTGAGCCAGTTTTTTGAAGAACATCCTTGAAACTATGTTGACTTTCACAAAATCCACTTTTGGCCTCTTCCAAGCCTGAAACGTATTTTAAGAACATAAAAGGCTACATTAAACCAGCAAAGGTGGGTAAGCATGTTGAAATGAAAACATCATGAAAGAGTGAAATCAACTGCCCTGAGCCAGTTTTTTGAAGAACATCCTTGAAACTATGTTTACTTTCACAAAATCCACTTTTGGCCTTTTCCAAGCCTGAAACGTATTTTAAGAGCAGAAAAGGCTGAGAATGTACCGTAAAACAGTAAAGGTGGGTGAGCAGGTTGTAATGAAAACATCATTAAAGAGTGAAATCAACTGCCCTGAGCCAGTTTTCTGAAACTATGTTGACTTTCACAAAATCCACTTTTGGCCTCTTCCAAGCCTGAAACGTATTTTAAGAGCAGAAAAGGCTGAGAATGTACCGTAAACCAGTAAAGGTGGGTAAGAATCAGTTTCTATCGAAAACATCATGAAACAGTGAAATCAACTGCCCTAAGCCAGTTTTTTGAAACTATGTTGACTTTAAGAAAATGCACTTTTGGCCTCTTCCAAGCCTGAAACGTATTTTAAGAGCATAAAAGGCTGAGAATGTACCGTAAACCAGTAAAGGTGAGTAAGCAGGTTGTAATGAAAACATCATGAAACAGTGAAATCAACTGCCCTAAGCCAGTTTTTTGAAACTATGTTTACTTTCACAAAATCCACTTTTGGCCTCTTTCAAGCCTGAAACGTATTTTAACAACATAAAAGGCTACATTAAACCAGTAAAGGTGGGTACGCATCAGGTTCTAATGAAAACATCATGAAACAATGAAATCAACTGCCCTGAGCCAGTTTTTTAAAGAACATCCTTGAAACTATGTTGACTTTCACAAAATCCACTTTTGGCCTCTTCCAAGCCTGAAACGTATTTTAAGAGCATAAAAGGCTGAGAATGTACCGTAAACCAGTAAAGGTGGGTAAGCAGGTTGTAATGAAAACATCATGAAAAAGTGAAATCCACTGCCCTAAGCCAGTTTTTTGAAACTCTGTTTACTTTCACAAAATCCACTTTTGGCCTCTTTCAAGCCTGAAACGTATTTTAACAACATAAAAGGCTACATTAAACCAGTAAAGGTGGGTACGCATCAGGTTCTAATGAAAACATCATGAAACAATGAAATCAACTGCCCTGAGCCAGTTTTTTGAAGAACATCCTTGAAACTATGTTGACTTTCACAAAATCCACTTTTGGCCTCTTCCAAGCTTCAAACGTATTTTAAGAGCAGAAAAGGCTGAGAATGTACCGTAAACCAGTAATGGTGGGTAATTATCAGGTTCTAATGAAAACATCATGAAACAATGAAATCAACTGCCCTGAGCCAGTGTTTTGAAGAACATCCTTGAAACTATGTTTACTTTCACAAAATCCACTTTTGGCCTCTTCCAAGCCTGAAATGTATTTTAAGAACATAAAAGGCTACATTAAACCAGTAAAGGTACGCATCAGGTTCTAATGAAAACATCATGAAACAATGAAATCAACTGCCCTGAGCCAGTGTTTTGAAGAACATCCTTGAAACTATGTTTACTTTCACAAAATCCAATTTTGGCCTCTTCCAAGCCTGAAACGTATTTTAAGAGCAGAAAAGGCTGAGAATGTACCGTAAACCAGTAAAGGTGGGTAAGCAGGTTGTAATGAAAACATCATGAAACAGTGAAATCAACTGCCCTGAGCCAGTTTTCTGAAACTATGTTTACTTTTACAAAATCCACTTTTGGCCTCTTCCAAGCCTCAAACGTATTTTAAGAGCATAAAAGGCTGATAATGTACCGTAAACCAGTAAAGGTGGGTAATCATCAGGTTCTAATGAAAACATCATGAAACTGAACTGCCCTGAGCCAGTTTTTTGAAGAACATCCTTGAAACTATGTTGACTTTCACAAAATCCACTTTTGGCCTCTTCCAAGCTTCAAACGTATTTTAAGAGCAGAAAAGGCTGAGAATGTACCGTAAACCAGTAATGGTGGGTAATTATCAGGTTCTAATGAAAACATCATGAAACAATGAAATCAACTGCCCGAGCCAGTTTTTTAAAGAACATCCTTGAAACTATGTTGACTTTCACAAAATCCACTTTTGGCCTCTTCCAAGCCTGAAACGTATTTTAAGAGCATAAAAGGCTGAGAATGTACCGTAAACCAGTAAAGGTGAGTAAGCAGGTTGTAATGAAAACATCATGAAACAGTGAAATCAACTGCCCTAAGCCAGTTTTTTGAAACTATGTTTACTTTCACAAAATCCACTTTTGGCCTCTTTCAAGCCTGAAACGTATTTTAACAACATAAAAGGCTACATTAAACCAGTAAAGGTGGGTACGCATCAGGTTCTAATGAAAACATCATGAAACAATGAAATCAACTGCCCTGAGCCAGTGTTTTGAAGAACATCCTTGAAACTATGTTTACTTTCACAAAATCCACTTTTGGCCTCTTCCAAGCCTGAAATGTATTTTAAGAACATAAAAGGCTACATTAAACCAGTAAAGGTACGCATCAGGTTCTAATGAAAACATCATGAAACAATGAAATCAACTGCCCTGAGCCAGTGTTTTGAAGAACATCCTTGAAACTATGTTTACTTTCACAAAATCCAATTTTGGCCTCTTTCAAGCCTGAAACATATTTTAAGAACATAAAAGGCTACATTAAACCAGTAAAGGTGGGTACGCATCAGGTTCTAATGAAAACATCATGAAACAATGAAATCAACTGCCCTGAGCCAGTTTTTTGAAGAACATCCTTGAAACTATGTTTACTTTCACAAAATCCACTTTTGGCCTCTTCCAAGCCTGAAACGTATTTTAAGAGCAGAAAAGGCTGAGAATGTACCGTAAACCAGTAAAGGTGGGTAAGCAGGTTGTAATGAAAACATCATGAAACAGTGAAATCAACTGCCCTGAGCCAGTTTTCTGAAACTATGTTTACTTTTACAAAATCCACTTTTGGCCTCTTCCAAGCCTCAAACGTATTTTAAGAGCATAAAAGGCTGATAATGTACCGTAAACCAGTAAAGGTGGGTAATCATCAGGTTCTAATGAAAACATCATGAAACTGAACTGCCCTGAGCCAGTTTTTTGAAGAACATCCTTGAAACTATGTTGACTTTCACAAAATCCACTTTTGGCCTCTTCCAAGCCTGAAACGTATTTTAAGAACATAAAAGGCTACATTAAACCAGCAAAGGTGGGTAAGCATGTTGAAATGAAAACATCATGAAAGAGTGAAATCAACTGCCCTGAGCCAGTTTTTTGAAGAACATCCTTGAAACTATGTTTACTTTCACAAAATCCACTTTTGGCCTTTTCCAAGCCTGAAACGTATTTTAAGAGCAGAAAAGGCTGAGAATGTACCGTAAAACAGTAAAGGTGGGTGAGCAGGTTGTAATGAAAACATCATTAAAGAGTGAAATCAACTGCCCTGAGCCAGTTTTCTGAAACTATGTTGACTTTCACAAAATCCACTTTTGGCCTCTTCCAAGCCTGAAACGTATTTTAAGAGCAGAAAAGGCTGAGAATGTACCGTAAACCAGTAAAGGTGGGTAAGAATCAGTTTCTATCGAAAACATCATGAAACAGTGAAATCAACTGCCCTAAGCCAGTTTTTTGAAACTATGTTTACTTTCACAAAATCCACTTTTGGCCTCTTTCAAGCCTGAAACGTATTTTAACAACATAAAAGGCTACATTAAACCAGTAAAGGTGGGTACGCATCAGGTTCTAATGAAAACATCATGAAACAATGAAATCAACTGCCCTGAGCCAGTTTTTTAAAGAACATCCTTGAAACTATGTTGACTTTCACAAAATCCACTTTTGGCCTCTTCCAAGCCTGAAACGTATTTTAAGAGCATTAAAGGCTGAGAATGTACCGTAAACCAGTAATAGTGGGTAATTATCAGGTTCTAATGAAAACATCATGAAACAATGAAATCAACTGCCCTGAGCCAGTGTTTTGAAGAACATCCTTGAAACTATGTTTACTTTCACAAAATCCACTTTTGGCCTCTTCCAAGCCTGAAATGTATTTTAAGAACATAAAAGGCTACATTAAACCAGTAAAGGTACGCATCAGGTTCTAATGAAAACATCATGAAACAATGAAATCAACTGCCCTGAGCCAGTGTTTTGAAGAACATCCTTGAAACTATGTTTACTTTCACAAAATCCAATTTTGGCCTCTTTCAAGCCTGAAACATATTTTAAGAACATAAAAGGCTACATTAAACCAGTAAAGGTGGGTACGCATCAGGTTCTAATGAAAACATCATGAAACAATGAAATCAACTGCCCTGAGCCAGTTTTTTGAAGAACATCCTTGAAACTATGTTTACTTTCACAAAATCCACTTTTGGCCTCTTCCAAGCCTCAAACGTATTTTAAGAGCATAAAAGGCTGATAATGTACCGTAAACCAGTAAAGGTGGGTAATCATCAGGTTCTAATGAAAACATCATGAAACTGAACTGCCCTGAGCCAGTGTTTTGAAGAACATCCTTGAAACTATGTTGACTTTCACAAAATCCACTTTTGGCCTCTTCCAAGTCTGAAATGTATTTTAAGAGCAGAAAAGGCTGAGAATGTACCGTAAACCAGTAAAGGTGGGTAATCATCAGGTTCTAATGAAAACATCATGAAACTGAACTGCCCTGAGACAGTTTTTTGATGAAAACCTTTGAAAGTATTTTGACTGCCACAAAATCCACTTTTTTTTCTTCTTCCAAGCCTGAAACGTATTTTAAGAGCATAACAGGCTAAGAATGTACCGTAAACCAATAAAGGTGTGTAAGAATCAGTTTCTATCGAAAACATCATGAAACATTGAAATCAACTGCCCTAAGCCAGTTTTTTGAAACTATGTTGACTTTCACAAAATCCACTTTTGGCCTCTTCCAAGCCTGAAACGTATTTTAAGAGCATAAAAGGCTGAGAATGTACCGTAAACCAGTAAAGGTGGGTAAGCAGGTTGTAATGAAAACATCATGAAACAGTGAAATCAACTGCCCTGAGCCAGTTTTCTGAAACTATTTTGACTTTCACAAAATCCACTTTTGGCCTCTTCCAAGCCTGAAACGTATTTTAAGAGAAAAAAGGCTGATAATGTACCGTAAACCAGTAAAGGTGGGTAAGCAGGTTGTAATGAAAACATCATGAAACAGTGAAATCAACTGCCCTGAGCCAGTTTTTTGAAGAAAATCTTTGAAACTATATTGACTGTCACAAAATCCACTTTTGTTTTCCTTCCAAGCCTGAAACGTATTTTCAGAGCATAAAAGGCTAAGAATGTACCGTAAACCAATAAAGGTGTGTAAGAATCAGTTTCTATCGAAAACATCATGAAACAGTGAAATCAACTGCCCTGAGCCAGTTTTCTGAAACTATGTTTACTTTCACAAAATCCACTTTTGGCCTCTTCCAAGCCTGAAACATATTTTAAGAGCATAAAAGGCTGAGAATGTACCGTAAACCAGTAAAGGTGAGTAAGCAGGTTGTAATGAAAACATCATGAAAGAGTGAAATCAACTGCCCTAAGCCAGTTTTTTGAAACTATGTTTACTTTCACAAAATCCACTTTTGGCCTTTTCCAAGCCTGAAACGTATTTTAAGAACATAAAAGGCTACATTAAACCAGTAAAGGTACGCATCAGGTTCTAATGAAAACATCATGAAACAGTGAAATCAACTGCCCTGAGCCAGTTTTTTGAAGAAAATCTTTGAAACTATGTTGACTTTCACAAAATCAACTTTTGGCCTCTTCCAAGCCTGAAATGTATTTTAAGAACATAAAAGGCTACATTAAACCAGTAAAGGTACGCATCAGGTTCTAATGAAAACATCATGAAACAGTGAAATCAACTGCCCTGAGCCAGTTTTCTGAAACAATGTTTACTTTCACAAAATCCACTTTTGGCCTCTTTCAAGCCTGAAACATATTTTAAGAACATAAAAGGCTACATTAAACCAGTAAAGGTGCCTGAAACGTATTTTAAGAGCATAAAAGGCTGAGAATGTACCGTAAACCAGTAGAGGTGGGTAATCATCAGGTTCTAATGAAAACATCATGGAACTGAACTGCCCTGAGCCAGTTTTTTGAAGAAAACCTTTGAATGTATTTTGACTGTCACTAAATCCACTTTTGGCCTCTTCCAAGCCTGAAACGTATTTTAAGAGCATAAAAGGCTGAGAATGTACCGTAAACCAGTAAAGGTGGGTAAGCAGGTTGTAATGAAAACATCATGAAACAGTGAAATCAACTGCCCTGAGCCAGTTTTCTGAAACTATGTTGACTTTCACAAAATCCACTTTTGGCCTCTTCCAAGCCTGAAACGTATTTTAAGATCATAAAAGGCTGAGAATGTACCGTAAACCAGTAACGGTGGGTAATCATCAGGTTCTAATGAAAACATCATGAAACTGAACTGCCCTGAGCCAGTTTTTTGAAGAAAACCTTTGAAAGTATTTTGATTGTCACTAAATCCACTTTTTTTTTTCTTCCAAGCCTGAAACATATTTTAAGAGCATAAAAGGCTAAGAATGTACCGTGAACCAATAAAGGTGTGTAAGAATCAGTTTCTATCGAAAACATCATGAAACAGTGAAATCAACTGCCCTAAGCCAGTTTTTTGAAACAATGTTTACTTTCACAAAATCCACTTTTGGCCTCTTTCAAGCCTGAAACATATTTTAAGAGCATAAAAGGCTACATTAAACCAGTAAAGGTGCCTGAAACGTATTTTAAGAGCATAAAAGGCTGAGAATGTACCGTAAACCAGTAGAGGTGGGTAATCATCAGGTTCTAAAGAAAACATCATGAAACTGAACTGCCCTGAGCCAGTTTTTTGAAGAAAACCTTTGAATGTATTTTGACTGTCACTAAATCCACTTTTTTTCTTTTCTTCCAAGCCTGAAACATATTTTAAGAGCATAAAAGGCTAAGAATGTACCGTGAACCAATAAAGGTGTGTAAGAATCAGTTTCTATCGAAAACATCATGAAACAGTGAAATCAACTGCCCTGAGCCAGTTTTCTGAAACTATGTTGACTTTCACAAAATCCACTTTTGGCCTCTTCCAAGCCTGAAACGTATTTTAAGAGCATAAAAGGCTGAGAATGTACCGTAAACCAGTAAAGGTGAGTAAGCAGGTTGTAATGAAAACATCATGAAACAGTGAAATCAACTGCCCTAAGCCAGTTTTTTGAAACTATGTTTACTTTCACAAAATCCACTTTTGGCCTCTTCCAAGCCTGAAATGTATTTTAAGAACATAAAAGGCTACATTAAACCAGTAAAGGTGGGTAAGCAGGTTGTAATGAAAACATCATGAAAAAGTGAAATCAACTGCCCTGAGCCAGTTTTTTGAAGAAAATCTTTGAAACTATGTTTACTTTCACAAAATCCACTTTTGGCCTCTTCCAAGCCTCAAACGTATTTTAAGAGCAGAAAAGGCTGAGAATGTACCGTAAACCAGTAAAGGTGGGTAATCATCAGGTTCTAATGAAAACATCATGAAACTGAACTGTACGTTTCAGGCTTGGAAGAGGCCAAAAGTGCATTTTGTGAAAGTAAACATAGTTTCAAGGATGTTCTTCAAAACACTGGCTCAGGGCAGTTGATTTCATTGTTTCATGATGTTTTCATTAGAACCTGATGCGTACCTTTACTGGTTTAATGTAGCCTTTTATGTTCTTAAAATACATTTCAGGCTTGGAAGAGGCCAAAAGTGGATTTTGTGAAAGTCAACATAGTTTCAGAAAACTGGCTCAGGGCAGTTGATTTCACTGTTTCATGATGTTTTCATTAGAACCTGATGATTACCCACCTTTACTAGTTTACGGTACATTCTCAGCCTTTTCTGCTCTTAAAATACGTTTGAAGCTTGGAAGAGGCCAAAAGTGGATTTTGTGAAAGTCAACATAGTTTCAAGGATGTTCTTCAAAAAACTGGCTCAGGGCAGTTGATTTCATTGTTTCATGATGTTTTCATTAGAACCTGATGCGTACCCACCTTTACTGGTTTAATGTAGCCTTTTATGTTGTTAAAATACGTTTCAGGCTTGGAAGAGGCCAAAAGTGCATTTTCTGAAAGTCAACATAGTTTCAAAAAACTGGCTTAGGGCAGTTGATTTCACTGTTTCATGATGTTTTCGATAGAAACTGATTCTTACACACCTTTATTGGTTTACGGTACATTCTTAGCCTGTTATGCTCTTAAAATACGTTTCAGGCTTGGAAGAAAAAAAAAAAGTGGATTTTGTGACAGTCAACATAGTTTCAGAAAACTGGCTCAGGGCAGTTGATTTCACTCTTTCATGATGTTTTCATTTCAACATGGTTACCCACCTTTGCTGGTTTAATGTAGCCTTTTATGTTCTTAAAATACGTTTCAGGCTTGGAAGAGGCCAAAAGTGGATTTTGTGAAAGTCAACATAGTTTCAAGGATGTTCTTCAAAAAACTGGCTCAGGGCAGTTGATTTCATTGTTTCATGATGTTTTCATTAGAACCTGATGCGTACCCACCTTTACTGGTTTAATGTAGCCTTTTATGTTCTTAAAATACGTTTCAGGCTTGAAAGAGGCCAAAATTGGATTTTGTGAAAGTAAACATAGTTTCAAGGATGTTCTTCAAAACACTGGCTCAGGGCAGTTGATTTCATTGTTTCATGATGTTTTCATTAGAACCTGATGCGTACCTTTACTGGTTTAATGTAGCCTTTTATGTTCTTAAAATACATTTCAGGCTTGGAAGAGGCCAAAAGTGGATTTTGTGAAAGTCAACATAGTTTCAGAAAACTGGCTCAGGGCAGTTGATTTCACTGTTTCATGATGTTTTCGATAGAAACTGATGCTTACACACCTTTATTGGTTTACGGTACATTCTTAGCCTGTTATGCTCTTAAAATACGTTTCAGGCTTGGAAGAAAAAAAAAAGTGGATTTTGTGACAGTCAAAATACTTTCAAAGGTTTTCATCAAAAAACTGGCTCAGGGCAGTTCAGTTTCATGATGTTTTCATTAGAACCTGATGATTACCCACCTTTACTAGTTTACGGTACATTCTCAGCCTTTTCTGCTCTTAAAATACGTTTGAAGCTTGGAAGAGGCCAAAAGTGGATTTTGTGAAAGTAAACATAGTTTCAAGGATGTTCTTCAAAAAACTGGCTCAGGGCAGTTGATTTCACTGTTTCATGATGTTTTCATTACAACCTGCTTACCCACCTTTACTGGTTTACGGTACATTCTCAGCCTTTTCTGCTCTTAAAATACGTTTCAGGCTTGGAAGAGGCCAAAAGTGCATTTTGTGAAAGTAAACATAGTTTCAAGGATGTTCTTCAAAAAACTGGCTCAGGGCAGTTGATTTCATTGTTTCATGATGTTTTCATTAGAACCTGATGCGTACCCACCTTTACTGGTTTAATGTAGGGGGCGTTCGATACTATGCTCTTCATGATTAAAATAAATTTGAGGTAATTTGATTGAATTAACGGTGATTTATTGAATTGAATAACTTCTGTTGTCCTCTGGGGTCAAAAAGACCCCGCAGCACAAAGTGGCTCAATGAGGCAAGTTGTCACACCATACTGCTTTCCAAAACATCTTTGATCTTGGATGTTTGATGTGTGGGGTCAAGCAATGGTTATGACAATAAAAAAATAGGTCTTTTCTCACAGGTGTTGGGGCATTTCACATTTTAGAGAGAGACAGGCAGCACAATGAGGAGGCAGAAGCGCTATACTGCACAGGAGGCTTGTGAGGTAATTTTGAACTATGATGTGGAAAAGAATAACCAGGAGGACAATGCTGAACATAATGAGGAGGAAGAATCAACTGATGAGGACGATTCAGGGTCAGAAGAGACGGAAAATAATGATGAGGCGATGGATCCAACCTACAGACCACATGCTACTACTTCCTCTGAAGAAGCCCCCACATCGCCCGCTGAAATGGAAGAAGGGCATGAAGAGAAGGAAAATGATGACCATGATGAGGTAGAATCTGATTCATGATGATTTCACTGTTTCATGATGTTTTCGATAGAAACTGATTCTTACACACCTTTATTGGTTTACGGTACATTCTTAGCCTGTTATGCTCTTAAAATACGTTTCAGGCTTGGAAGAAAAAAAAAAGTGGATTTTGTGACAGTCAAAATACTTTCAAAGGTTTTCATCAAAAAACTGGCTCAGGGCAGTTCAGTTTCATGATGTTTTCATTAGAACCTGATGATTACCCACCTTTACTGGTTTACGGTACATTCTCAGCCTTTTCTGCTCTTAAAATACGTTTGAGGCTTGGAAGAGGCCAAAAGTGGATTTTGTGAAAGTAAACATAGTTTCAGAAAACTGGCTCAGGGCAGTTGATTTCACTCTTTCATGATGTTTTCATTACAACCTGCTTACCCACCTTTACTGGTTTACGGTACATTCTCAGCCTTTTCTGCTCTTAAAATACGTTTCAGGCTTGGAAGAGGCCAAAAGTGGATTTTGTGAAAGTAAACATAGTTTCAAGGATGTTCTTCAAAAAACTGGCTCAGGGCAGTTCAGTTTCATGATGTTTTCATTCGAACCTGATAATTACCCACCTTTACTGGTTTACGGTACATTCTCAGCCTTTTATGCTCTTAAAATACGTTTCAGGCTAGGAAGAGGCCAAAAGTGGATTTTGTGAAAGTCAACATAGTTTCAAGGATGTTCTTTAAAAAACTGGCTCAGGGCAGTTGATTTCACTATTTCATGATGTTTTCATTACAACCTGCTTACTCACCTTTACTGGTTTACGGTACATTCTCAGCCTTTTATGCTCTTAAAATACGTTTCAGGCTTGGAAGAGGCCAAAAGTGGATTTTGTGAAAGTCAACATAGTTTCAAGGATGTTCTTTAAAAAACTGGCTCAGGGCAGTTGATTTCATTGTTTCATGATGTTTTCATTAGAACCTGATGCGTACCCACCTTTACTGGTTTAATGTAGCCTTTTATGTTCTTAAAATACGTTTCAGGCTTGAAAGAGGCCAAAATTGGATTTTGTGAAAGTAAACATAGTTTCAAGGATGTTCTTCAAAACACTGGCTCAGGGCAGTTGATTTCATTGTTTCATGATGTTTTCATTAGAACCTGATGCGTACCTTTACTGGTTTAATGTAGCCTTTTATGTTCTTAAAATACATTTCAGGCTTGGAAGAGGCCAAAAGTGGATTTTGTGAAAGTCAACATAGTTTCAGAAAACTGGCTCAGGGCAGTTGATTTCACTGTTTCATGATGTTTTCGATAGAAACTGATGCTTACACACCTTTATTGGTTTACGGTACATTCTTAGCCTGTTATGCTCTTAAAATACGTTTCAGGCTTGGAAGAAAAAAAAAAGTGGATTTTGTGACAGTCAAAATACTTTCAAAGGTTTTCATCAAAAAACTGGCTCAGGGCAGTTCAGTTTCATGATGTTTTCATTAGAACCTGATGATTACCCACCTTTACTAGTTTACGGTACATTCTCAGCCTTTTCTGCTCTTAAAATACGTTTGAAGCTTGGAAGAGGCCAAAAGTGGATTTTGTGAAAGTCAACATAGTTTCAAGGATGTTCTTCAAAAAACTGGCTCAGGGCAGTTGATTTCACTGTTTCATGATGTTTTCATTACAACCTGCTTACCCACCTTTACTGGTTTACGGTACATTCTCAGCCTTTTCTGCTCTTAAAATACGTTTCAGGCTTGGAAGAGGCCAAAAGTGCATTTTGTGAAAGTCAACATAGTTTCAAGGATGTTCTTTAAAAAACTGGCTCAGGGCAGTTGATTTCATTGTTTCATGATGTTTTCATTAGAACCTGATGCGTACCCACCTTTACTGGTTTAATGTAGCCTTTTATGCTCTTAAAATACGTTTCAGGCTTGAAAGAGGCCAAAAGTGGATTTTGTGAAAGTCAACATAGTTTCAGAAAACTGGCTCAGGGCAGTTGATTTCACTGTTTCATGATGTTTTCGATAGAAACTGATTCTTACCCACCTTTACTGGTTTACGGTACATTCTCAGCCTTTTCTGCTCTTAAAATACATTTCAGACTTGGAAGAGGCCAAAAGTGGATTTTGTGAAAGTCAACATAGTTTCAAGGATGTTCTTCAAAACACTGGCTCAGGGCAGTTGATTTCATTGTTTCATGATGTTTTCATTAGAACCTGATGCGTACCCACCTTTACTGGTTTAATGTAGCCTTTTATGTTGTTAAAATACGTTTCAGGCTTGAAAGAGGCCAAAAGTGGATTTTGTGAAAGTCAACATAGTTTCAGAAAACTGGCTTAGGGCAGTTGATTTCACTGTTTCATGATGTTTTCGATAGAAACTGATTCTTACACATCTTTATTGGTTTACGGTACATTCTTAGCCTGTTATGCTCTTAAAATACGTTTCAGGCTTGGAAGAGGCCAAAAGTGGATTTTGTGAAAGTAAACATAGTTTCAAGGATGTTCTTCAAAACACTGGCTCAGGGCAGTTGATTTCATTGTTTCATGATGTTTTCATTAGAACCTGATGCGTACCCACCTTTACTGGTTTAATGTAGCCTTTTATGTTCTTAAAATACGTTTCAGGCTTGAAAGAGGCCAAAATTGGATTTTGTGAAAGTAAACATAGTTTCAAGGATGTTCTTCAAAACACTGGCTCAGGGCAGTTGATTTCATTGTTTCATGATGTTTTCATTAGAACCTGATGCGTACCTTTACTGGTTTAATGTAGCCTTTTATGTTCTTAAAATACATTTCAGGCTTGGAAGAGGCCAAAAGTGGATTTTGTGAAAGTAAACATAGTTTCAAGGATGTTCTTCAAAACACTGGCTCAGGGCAGTTGATTTCATTGTTTCATGATGTTTTCATTAGAACCTGATGATTACCCACCATTACTGGTTTACGGTACATTCTCAGCCTTTTATGCTCTTAAAATACGTTTCAGGCTTGGAAGAGGCCAAAAGTGGATTTTGTGAAAGTAAACATAGTTTCAAGGATGTTCTTCAAAAAACTGGCTCAGGGCAGTTGATTTCACTATTTCATGATGTTTTCATTACAACCTGCTTACCCACCTTTACTGGTTTACGGTACATTCTCAGCCTTTTCTGCTCTTAAAATACGTTTCAGGCTTGGAAGAGGCCAAAAGTGGATTTTGTGAAAGTCAACATAGTTTCAAGGATGTTCTTTAAAAAACTGGCTCAGGGCAGTTGATTTCATTGTTTCATGATGTTTTCATTAGAACCTGATGCGTACCCACCTTTACTGGTTTAATGTAGCCTTTTATGCTCTTAAAATACGTTTCAGGCTTGAAAGAGGCCAAAAGTGGATTTTGTGAAAGTCAACATAGTTTCAGAAAACTGGCTCAGGGCAGTTGATTTCACTGTTTCATGATGTTTTCATTACAACCTGCTTACCCACCTTTACTGGTTTACGGTACATTCTCAGCCTTTTATGCTCTTAAAATACGTTTCAGGCTTGGAAGAGGCCAAAAGTGGATTTTGTAAAAGTAAACATAGTTTCAGAAAACTGGCTCAGGGCAGTTGATTTCACTGTTTCATGATGTTTTCATTACAACTTGCTTACCCACCTTTACTGGTTTACGGTACATTCTCAGCCTTTTCTGCTCTTAAAATACGTTTCAGGCTTGGAAGAGGCCAAAAGTGGATTTTGTGAAAGTAAACATAGTTTCAAGGATGTTCTTCAAAACACTGGCTCAGGGCAGTTGATTTCACTCTTTCATGATGTTTTCATTTCAACATGCTTACCCACCTTTGCTGGTTTAATGTAGCCTTTTATGTTCTTAAAATACGTTTCAGGCTTGGAAGAGGCCAAAAGTGGATTTTGTGAAAGTCAACATAGTTTCAAGGATGTTCTTCAAAAAACTGGCTCAGGGCAGTTCAGTTTCATGATGTTTTCATTTGAACCTGATGATTACCCACCTTTACTGGTTTACGGTACATTATCAGCCTTTTATGCTCTTAAAATACGTTTGAGGCTTGGAAGAGGCCAAAAGTGGATTTTGTGAAAGTAAACATAGTTTCAAGGATGTTCTTCAAAACACTGGCTCAGGGCAGTTGATTTCATTGTTTCATGATGTTTTCATTAGAACCTGATGATTACCCACCATTACTGGTTTACGGTACATTCTCAGCCTTTTCTGCTCTTAAAATACGTTTGAAGCTTGGAAGAGGCCAAAAGTGGATTTTGTGAAAGTCAACATAGTTTCAAGGATGTTCTTCAAAAAACTGGCTCAGGGCAGTTGATTTCATTGTTTCATGATGTTTTCATTAGAACCTGATGCGTACCCACCTTTACTGGTTTAATGTAGCCTTTTATGTTGTTAAAATACGTTTCAGGCTTGAAAGAGGCCAAAAGTGGATTTTGTGAAAGTCAACATAGTTTCAAGGATGTTCTTCAAAAAACTGGCTCAGGGCAGTTGATTTCATTGTTTCATGATGTTTTCATTAGAACCTGATGCGTACCTTTACTGGTTTAATGTAGCCTTTTATGTTCTTAAAATACATTTCAGGCTTGGACTAGGCCAAAAGTGGATTTTGTGAAAGTAAACATAGTTTCAAAAAACTGGCTTAGGGCAGTTGATTTCACTGTTTCATGATGTTTTCATTACAACCTGCTTACTCACCTTTACTGGTTTACGGTACATTCTCAGCCTTTTATGCTCTTAAAATACGTTTCAGGCTTGGAAGAGGCCAAAAGTGGATTTTGTGAAAGTCAACATAGTTTCAAGGATGTTCTTCAAAACACTGGCTCAGGGCAGTTGATTTCATTGTTTCATGATGTTTTCATTAGAACCTGATGCGTACCCACCTTTACTGGTTTAATGTAGCCTTTTATGCTCTTAAAATACGTTTCAAGGATGTTCTTCAAAAAACTGGCTCAGGGCAGTTCAGTTTCATGATGTTTTCATTAGAACCTGATGATTACCCACCTTTACTGGTTTACGGTACATTCTCAGCCTTTTATGCTCTTAAAATACGTTTCAGGCACCTTTACTGGTTTAATGTAGCCTTTTATGCTCTTAAAATATGTTTCAGGCTTGAAAGAGGCCAAAAGTGGATTTTGTGAAAGTAAACATTGTTTCAAAAAACTGGCTTAGTGCAGTTGATTTCACTGTTTCATGATGTTTTCGATAGAAACTGATTCTTACACACCTTTATTGGTTCACGGTACATTCTTAGCCTTTTATGCTCTTAAAATATGTTTCAGGCTTGGAAGAAAAAAAAAAGTGGATTTAGTGACAATCAAAATACTTTCAAAGGTTTTCTTCAAAAAACTGGCTCAGGGCAGTTCAGTTTCATGATGTTTTCATTAGAACCTGATGATTACCCACCGTTACTGGTTTACGGTACATTCTCAGCCTTTTATGCTCTTAAAATACGTTTCAGGCTTGGAAGAGGCCAAAAGTTGATTTTGTGAAAGTAAGCATAGTTTCAAAGATTTTCTTCAAAAAACTTCCTCAAGACAGTTGATTTCACAGTCTGATGTCATGTTCATGAATATCTGTACGATCCAGGCACAAATGTGACTGTGGATGAGCGCCTGGTCCCCTTCAGAGGTCGCTGTCCATTCAAACAGTACATCCCGAGTAAACCAGGGAAATATGGGATCAAAATATGGGCAGCATGCGATGCCAGGTCCAGCTATGCATGGAACATGCAAATATACACTGGCAAACCTGCTGGTGCGCAGTCAGAAAAAAATCAGGGCATGCGAGTTGTCCTTGACATGACAGGAGGTCTCCAGGGGAAAACGATCACCTGTGACAACTTCTTCACTTCACATGCCCTTGGCCTGCAGCTGCTGAAAAGAAAGCTGTACATGGTGGGAACAGTACGGAGGAATAAGCCTGAGCTTCCCCCTGCACTGGTGTCAAAAACGGACAGGGCTCTGTTCTCATCGAAGTTTGCCTTCACCGAGACCCATGCTCTGGTGTCCTATCACCCCAAAAAACAGAGAAATGTTCTTCTGATGAGCACTCTGCATCGGGATGCTGCTGTGAGCAACAGGGATGACAAAAGGCCAAAAATCATCGAAGATTACAATCACAATAAAGGGGGTGTCGATAACCTTGACAAGGTAATGCACATTTATTATTCATAATATTTATAATATTATATATGGAAAGGATAATGCATTGAATTTGTATGTAGGAAAATAAACCTACATTTCTGAATATTTTTTGGTTTGTTTCTTTTGTTTCAGGTTACAGTGTGTACACGTGCAAAAGGAAGACAGCCCGTTGGCCCCTCGTTGTCTTCTTCAACATTCTCGACGTGTCTGCATACAACTCATTTGTCCTGTGGTCTGAGATCAAGCCAGCCTGGAATCAGGGGAAGTCCAACAGGAGGAGACTATTCATGGAGGAGCTTGGGCGACAACTGGTGATACCTCACATCAAGCGACGCATGGTCAGCATTAAGCTACATTTATGTTGCTCTTCCTTCTGTAGTGACCTCACAATTTGAACTATTTGTATTTGTACTGTGATTTGTTATAATAAAGTTTGACTTGACTTGACAGGTTATTCCCCGCACGCCAGCCGCTGCCAGAATGGTTATGTCTATCCAGCAGCTCTACTCCAGCTCTACCTCTGCAGCAGCTCCCCCTCGCCCAGCTGCCCCTCCATGCAAAAGGGGAAGGTGCCAATTGTGCCAGAGTGATCTCAAAACAACACAAACGTGCCAAAAATGCAATGCATACATCTGCAAAAGTCATGCCATTACAACCTGCCTTGCATGCATCTGAGGGCACATTCAGACTGTTTTTTTCTGAAAAGTTAGTTTTGAAAAGTTAAATGTTTTGGAAATGAATGTTGACATGTTTTATGTCAGTAATGAGTTGGAATAAAGTTGACTAAAAAGTTGAAACACAGAGTTGGGTGATAATTTATACTTTATAAACAGTCAAACCAGACGGGGTCATTTTTGACCCCAGAGGACAACAGGTGTTATTATTTGCTGCCATTAAAAAAATTCAAATGATTCAAGAACAGCATCCTCACTAAACTTTGATATATACCTCTCTGTGATAAGTCAAATAGTCAAAAATAATATAAAGTCAAAATAATTCATTGTTTCATTGTATTTTCACTCAAAAACAGGGTATACTTTTATGTAAACAAGGTCTATTGGCCCTAAATTCCAAAACGAAGGTAAAACTGTGTTGGACTGAAGTAAGACTAAAGGTGTAAAACAGAATTGATTGACAATTTATACTATATGCTTTAAAAACAGTCAAACCAGGTGGGGTCATTTTTGACCCCAGAGGACAACAAGTGTATGGCAATCGGGAGGACAACACAAGGGCTAGCCAGCAAAGTGCTGAAAGCTGCAGATATTCATGAACATGACATCAGATTGTGAAATCAACTGTCTTGAGGAAGTTTTTTGAAGAAAATCTTTGAAACTATGCTTACTTTCACAAAATCAACTTTTGGCCTCCTCTCTGCCTGAAACGTCTTTTAAGAGCATAAAAAGTGAAAATGCATCTCTAGGCAGGAAAGTGCTGAAAGCTGGTAGATATTCATGAACATGACATCAGACTGAGAAATCAACTGTCTTGAGGAAGTTTTTTGAAGAAAATCTTTGAAACTATGCTTACTTTCACAAAATCAACTTTTGGCCTCCTCTCTGCCTGAAACGTCTTTTAAGAGCATAAAAAGTGAAAATGCATCTCAAGGCAGGAAAGTGCTGAAAGCTGCAGATATTCATGAACATGACATCAGACTGTGAAATCAACTGTCTTGAGGAAGTTTTTTGAAGAAAATCTTTGAAACTATGCTTACTTTCACAAAATCAACTTTTGGCCTCCTCTCTGCCTGAAACGTCTTTTAAGAGCATAAAAAGTGAAAATGCATCTCTAGGCAGGAAAGTGCTGAAAGCTGCAGATATTCATGAACATGACATCAGACTGTTAAATCAACTGTGCTGACGTAGTTTTTTGAAGAATATCTTTGAAACTATGCTTACTTTCACAAAATCAACTTTTGGCCTCCTCTCTGCCTGAAACGTCTTTTAAGAGCATAAAAAGTGAAAATGCATCTCTAGGCAGGAAAGTGCTGAAAGCTGCAGATATTCATGAACATGACATCAGACTGTTAAATCAACTGTGCTGACGTAGTTTTTTGAAGAAAATCTTTGAAACTATGTTTAGTTTCACAAAATCAACTTTTGGCCTCCTCTCTGCCTGAAACGTCTTTTAAGAGCATAAAAAGTGAAAATGCATCTCTAGGCAGGAAAGTGCTGAAAGCTGCAGATATTCATGAACATGACATCAGACTGTTAAATCAACTGTGCTGACGTAGTTTTTTGAAGAATATCTTTGAAACTATGCTTACTTTCACAAAATCAACTTTTGGCCTCCTCTCTGCCTGAAACGTCTTTTCAGAGCATAAAAAGTGAAAATGCATCTCTAGGCAGGAAAGTGCTGAAAGCTGCAGATATTCATGAACATGACATCAGACTGTTAAATCAACTGTGCTGACGTAGTTTTTTGAAGAATATCTTTGAAACTATGCTTACTTTCACAAAATCAACTTTTGGCCTCCTCTCTGCCTGAAACGTCTTTTAAGAGCATAAAAAGTGAAAATGCATCTCTAGGCGGGAAAGTGCTGAAAGCTGCAGATATTCATGAACATGACATCAGACTGTGAAATCAACTGTCTTGAGGAAGTTTTTTGAAGAAAATCTTTGAAAATATGCTTACTTTCACAAAATCAACTTTTGGCCTCCTCTCTGCCTGAAACGTCTTTTAAGAGCATAAAAAGTGAAAATGCATCTCTAGGCAGGAAAGTGCTGAAAGCTGCAGATATTCGTGAACATGACATCAGACTGTGAAATCAACTGTCTTGAGGAAGTTCTTTGAAGAAAATCTTTGAAACTATGCTTACTTTCACAAAATCAACTTTTGGCCTCCTCTCTGCCTGAAACGTCTTTTAAGAGCAGAAAAGGCTGAGAACGTCCCGTAAACCAGTAAAGGTGGGGAAGCAGGTTGTAATGAAAACATCATGAAACAGTGAAATCAACTGCCCTGATCCAGTTTTCTGAAACTATGTTTACTTTCACAAAATACACTTTTGGCCTCTTTCAAGTCTGAAACGTATTTTAAGAACATAAAAGGCTACATTAAACCAGTAAAGGTACGCATCAGGTTCTCATGAAAACATCATGAAACAATGAAATCAACTGCCCTGAGCCAGTGTTTTGAAGAACATCCTTGAAACTATGTTTACTTTCACAAAATCCACTTTTGGCCTCTTCCAAGCCTGAAACGTATTTTAAGAGCAGAAAAGGCTGAGAATGTACCGTAAACCAGTAAAGGTGGGTAAGCAGGTTGTAATGAAAACATCATGAAACAGTGAAATCAACTGCCCTGAGCCAGTTTTCTGAAACTATGTTTACTTTTACAAAATCCACTTTTGGCCTCTTCCAAGCCTCAAACGTATTTTAAGAGCATAAAAGGCTGATAATGTACCGTAAACCAGTAAAGGTGGGTAATCATCAGGTTCAAATGAAAACATCATGAAACTGAACTGCCCTGAGCCAGTTTTTTGAAGAACATCCTTGAAACTATGTTGACTTTCACAAAATCCACTTTTGGCCTCTTCCAAGCCTGAAACGTATTTTAAGAACATAAAAGGCTACATTAAACCAGCAAAGGTGGGTAAGCATGTTGAAATGAAAACATCATGAAAGAGTGAAATCAACTGCCCTGAGCCAGTGTTTTGAAGAACATCCTTGAAACTATGTTTACTTTCACAAAATCCACTTTTGGCCTCTTCCAAGCCTGAAACGTATTTTAAGAGCAGAAAAGGCTGAGAATGTACCGTAAACCAGTAAAGGTGGGTAAGCAGGTTGTAATGAAAACATCATGAAACAGTGAAATCAACTGCCCTGAGCCAGTTTTCTGAAACTATGTTTACTTTTACAAAATCCACTTTTGGCCTCTTCCAAGCCTGAAACGTATTTTAAGAGCAGAAAAGGCTGAGAATGTACCGTAAACCAGTAAAGGTGGGTAAGCAGGTTGTAATGAAAACATCATGAAACAGTGAAATCAACTGCCCTGAGCCAGTTTTCTGAAACTATGTTGACTTTCACAAAATCCACTTTTGGCCTCTTTCAAGCCTGAAACGTATTTTAAGAGCATAAAAGGCTACATTAAACCAGTAAAGGTGGGTACGCATCAGGTTCTAATGAAAACATCATGAAACAATGAAATCAACTGCCCGAGCCAGTTTTTTAAAGAACATCCTTGAAACTATGTTGACTTTCACAAAATCCACTTTTGGCCTCTTCCAAGCCTGAAACGTATTTTAAGAGCATAAAAGGCTGAGAATGTACCGTAAACCAGTAAAGGTGAGTAAGCAGGTTGTAATGAAAACATCATGAAACAGTGAAATCAAGTGCCCTAAGCCAGTTTTTTGAAACTATGTTTACTTTCACAAAATCCACTTTTGGCCTCTTTCAAGCCTGAAACGTATTTTAACAACATAAAAGGCTACATTAAACCAGTAAAGGTGGGTACGCATCAGGTTCTAATGAAAACATCATGAAACAATGAAATCAACTGCCCTGAGCCAGTGTTTTGAAGAACATCCTTGAAACTATGTTGACTTTCACAAAATCCACTTTTGGCCTCTTCCAAGTCTGAAATGTATTTTAAGAGCTGAAAAGGCTGAGAATGTACCGTAAACCAGTAAAGGTGGGTAATCATCAGGTTCTAATGAAAACATCATGAAACTGAACTGCCCTGAGCCAGTTTTTTGATGAAAACCTTTGAAAGTATTTTGACTGTCACAAAATCCACTTTTGTTTTTTCTTCCAAGCCTGAAACATATTTTAAGAGCATAAAAGGCTACATTAAACCAGTAAAGGTGGGTACGCATCAGGTTCTAATGAAAACATCATGAAACAATGAAATCAACTGCCCTGAGCCAGTTTTTTAAAGAACATCCTTGAAACTATGTTGACTTTCACAAAATCCACTTTTGGCCTCTTCCAAGCTTCAAACGTATTTTAAGAGCAGAAAAGGCTGAGAATGTACCGTAAACCAGTAATGGTGGGTAATTATCAGGTTCTAATGAAAACATCATGAAACAATGAAATCAACTGCCCGAGCCAGTTTTTTAAAGAACATCCTTGAAACTATGTTGACTTTCACAAAATCCACTTTTGGCCTCTTCCAAGCCTGAAACGTATTTTAAGAGCATAAAAGGCTGAGAATGTACCGTAAACCAGTAAAGGTGAGTAAGCAGGTTGTAATGAAAACATCATGAAACAGTGAAATCAACTGCCCTAAGCCAGTTTTTTGAAACTATGTTTACTTTCACAAAATCCACTTTTGGCCTCTTTCAAGCCTGAAACGTATTTTAACAACATAAAAGGCTACATTAAACCAGTAAAGGTGGGTACGCATCAGGTTCTAATGAAAACATCATGAAACAATGAAATCAACTGCCCTGAGCCAGTTTTTTAAAGAACATCCTTGAAACTATGTTGACTTTCACAAAATCCACTTTTGGCCTCTTCCAAGCCTGAAACGTATTTTAAGAGCATAAAAGGCTGAGAATGTACCGTAAACCAGTAAAGGTGGGTAAGCAGGTTGTAATGAAAACATCATGAAACAGTGAAATCCACTGCCCTAAGCCAGTTTTTTGAAACTCTGTTTACTTTCACAAAATCCACTTTTGGCCTCTTCCAAGCCTGAAATGTATTTTAAGAACATAAAAGGCTACATTAAACCAGTAAAGGTACGCATCAGGTTCTAATGAAAACATCATGAAACAATGAAATCAACTGCCCTGAGCCAGTTTTTTGAAGAACATCCTTGAAACTATGTTTACTTTCACAAAATCCACTTTTGGCCTCTTCCAAGCCTGAAACGTATTTTAAGAGCAGAAAAGGCTGAGAATGTACCGTAAACCAGTAAAGGTGGGTAAGCAGGTTGTAATGAAAACATCATGAAACAGTGAAATCAACTGCCCTGAGCCAGTTTTCTGAAACTATGTTTACTTTTACAAAATCCACTTTTGGCCTCTTCCAAGCCTCAAACGTATTTTAAGAGCATAAAAGGCTGATAATGTACCGTAAACCAGTAAAGGTGGGTAATCATCAGGTTCTAATGAAAACATCATGAAACTGAACTGCCCTGAGCCAGTTTTTTGAAGAACATCCTTGAAACTATGTTGACTTTCACAAAATCCACTTTTGGCCTCTTCCAAGCTTCAAACGTATTTTAAGAGCAGAAAAGGCTGAGAATGTACCGTAAACCAGTAATGGTGGGTAATTATCAGGTTCTAATGAAAACATCATGAAACAATGAAATCAACTGCCCGAGCCAGTTTTTTAAAGAACATCCTTGAAACTATGTTGACTTTCACAAAATCCACTTTTGGCCTCTTCCAAGCCTGAAACGTATTTTAAGAGCATAAAAGGCTGAGAATGTACCGTAAACCAGTAAAGGTGGGTAAGCAGGTTGTAATGAAAACATCATGAAACAGTGAAATCCACTGCCCTAAGCCAGTTTTTTGAAACTCTGTTTACTTTCACAAAATCCACTTTTGGCCTCTTTCAAGCCTGAAACGTATTTTAACAACATAAAAGGCTACATTAAACCAGTAAAGGTGGGTACGCATCAGGTTCTAATGAAAACATCATGAAACAATGAAATCAACTGCCCTGAGCCAGTTTTTTTGAAGAACATCCTTGAAACTATGTTGACTTTCACAAAATCCACTTTTGGCCTCTTCCAAGCTTCAAACGTATTTTAAGAGCAGAAAAGGCTGAGAATGTACCGTAAACCAGTAATAGTGGGTAATTATCAGGTTCTAATGAAAACATCATGAAACAATGAAATCAACTGCCCTGAGCCAGTGTTTTGAAGAACATCCTTGAAACTATGTTTACTTTCACAAAATCCACTTTTGGCCTCTTCCAAGCCTGAAATGTATTTTAAGAACATAAAAGGCTACATTAAACCAGTAAAGGTACGCATCAGGTTCTAATGAAAACATCATGAAACAATGAAATCAACTGCCCTGAGCCAGTTTTTTGAAGAACATCCTTGAAACTATGTTTACTTTCACAAAATCCACTTTTGGCCTCTTCCAAGCCTGAAACGTATTTTAAGAGCAGAAAAGGCTGAGAATGTACCGTAAACCAGTAAAGGTGGGTAAGCAGGTTGTAATGAAAACATCATGAAACAGTGAAATCAACTGCCCTGAGCCAGTTTTCTGAAACTATGTTTACTTTTACAAAATCCACTTTTGGCCTCTTCCAAGCCTCAAACGTATTTTAAGAGCATAAAAGGCTGATAATGTACCGTAAACCAGTAAAGGTGGGTAATCATCAGGTTCTAATGAAAACATCATGAAACTGAACTGCCCTGAGCCAGTTTTTTGAAGAACATCCTTGAAACTATGTTGACTTTCACAAAATCCACTTTTGGCCTCTTCCAAGCTTCAAACGTATTTTAAGAGCAGAAAAGGCTGAGAATGTACCGTAAACCAGTAATGGTGGGTAATTATCAGGTTCTAATGAAAACATCATGAAACAATGAAATCAACTGCCCGAGCCAGTTTTTTAAAGAACATCCTTGAAACTATGTTGACTTTCACAAAATCCACTTTTGGCCTCTTCCAAGCCTGAAACGTATTTTAAGAGCATAAAAGGCTGAGAATGTACCGTAAACCAGTAAAGGTGAGTAAGCAGGTTGTAATGAAAACATCATGAAACAGTGAAATCAACTGCCCTAAGCCAGTTTTTTGAAACTATGTTTACTTTCACAAAATCCACTTTTGGCCTCTTTCAAGCCTGAAACGTATTTTAACAACATAAAAGGCTACATTAAACCAGTAAAGGTGGGTACGCATCAGGTTCTAATGAAAACATCATGAAACAATGAAATCAACTGCCCTGAGCCAGTTTTTTGAAGAACATCCTTGAAACTATGTTGACTTTCACAAAATCCACTTTTGGCCTCTTCCAAGCTTCAAACGTATTTTAAGAGCAGAAAAGGCTGAGAATGTACCGTAAACCAGTAATAGTGGGTAATTATCAGGTTCTAATGAAAACATCATGAAACAATGAAATCAACTGCCCTGAGCCAGTGTTTTGAAGAACATCCTTGAAACTATGTTTACTTTCACAAAATCCACTTTTGGCCTCTTCCAAGCCTGAAATGTATTTTAAGAACATAAAAGGCTACATTAAACCAGTAAAGGTACGCATCAGGTTCTAATGAAAACATCATGAAACAATGAAATCAACTGCCCTGAGCCAGTGTTTTGAAGAACATCCTTGAAACTATGTTTACTTTCACAAAATCCAATTTTGGCCTCTTTCAAGCCTGAAACATATTTTAAGAACATAAAAGGCTACATTAAACCAGTAAAGGTGGGTACGCATCAGGTTCTAATGAAAACATCATGAAACAATGAAATCAACTGCCCTGAGCCAGTTTTTTGAAGAACATCCTTGAAACTATGTTTACTTTCACAAAATCCACTTTTGGCCTCTTCCAAGCCTGAAACGTATTTTAAGAGCAGAAAAGGCTGAGAATGTACCGTAAACCAGTAAAGGTGGGTAAGCAGGTTGTAATGAAAACATCATGAAACAGTGAAATCAACTGCCCTGAGCCAGTTTTCTGAAACTATGTTTACTTTTACAAAATCCACTTTTGGCCTCTTCCAAGCCTCAAACGTATTTTAAGAGCATAAAAGGCTGATAATGTACCGTAAACCAGTAAAGGTGGGTAATCATCAGGTTCTAATGAAAACATCATGAAACTGAACTGCCCTGAGCCAGTTTTTTGAAGAACATCCTTGAAACTATGTTGACTTTCACAAAATCCACTTTTGGCCTCTTCCAAGCCTGAAACGTATTTTAAGAACATAAAAGGCTACATTAAACCAGCAAAGGTGGGTAAGCATGTTGAAATGAAAACATCATGAAAGAGTGAAATCAACTGCCCTGAGCCAGTTTTCTGAAACTATGTTGACTTTCACAAAATCCACTTTTGGCCTCTTCCAAGCCTGAAACGTATTTTAAGAGCAGAAAAGGCTGAGAATGTACCGTAAACCAGTAAAGGTGGGTAAGAATCAGTTTCTATCGAAAACATCATGAAACAGTGAAATCAACTGCCCTAAGCCAGTTTTTTGAAACTATGTTGACTTTAAGAAAATGCACTTTTGGCCTCTTCCAAGCCTGAAACGTATTTTAAGAGCATAAAAGGCTGAGAATGTACCGTAAACCAGTAAAGGTGGGTAAGCAGGTTGTAATGAAAACATCATGAAACAGTGAAATCAACTGCCCTGAGCCAGTTTTCTGAAACTATGTTGACTTTCACAAAATCCACTTTTGGCCTCTTTCAAGCCTGAAACGTATTTTAAGAGCATAAAAGGCTACATTAAACCAGTAAAGGTGGGTACGCATCAGGTTCTAATGAAAACATCATGAAACAATGAAATCAACTGCCCTGAGCCAGTTTTTTAAAGAACATCCTTGAAACTATGTTGACTTTCACAAAATCCACTTTTGGCCTCTTCCAAGCCTGAAACGTATTTTAAGAGCAGAAAAGGCTGAGAATGTACCGTAAACCAGTAAAGGTGGGTAAGCAGGTTGTAATGAAAACATCATGAAACAGTGAAATCAACTGCCCTGAGCCAGTTTTCTGAAACTATGTTGACTTTCACAAAATCCACTTTTGGCCTCTTTCAAGCCTGAAACGTATTTTAAGAGCATAAAAGGCTACATTAAACCAGTAAAGGTGGGTACGCATCAGGTTCTAATGAAAACATCATGAAACAATGAAATCAACTGCCCGAGCCAGTTTTTTAAAGAACATCCTTGAAACTATGTTGACTTTCACAAAATCCACTTTTGGCCTCTTCCAAGCCTGAAACGTATTTTAAGAGCATAAAAGGCTGAGAATGTACCGTAAACCAGTAAAGGTGAGTAAGCAGGTTGTAATGAAAACATCATGAAACAGTGAAATCAACTGCCCTAAGCCAGTTTTTTGAAACTATGTTTACTTTCACAAAATCCACTTTTGGCCTCTTTCAAGCCTGAAACGTATTTTAACAACATAAAAGGCTACATTAAACCAGTAAAGGTGGGTACGCATCAGGTTCTAATGAAAACATCATGAAACAATGAAATCAACTGCCCTGAGCCAGTTTTTTAAAGAACATCCTTGAAACTATGTTGACTTTCACAAAATCCACTTTTGGCCTCTTCCAAGCCTGAAACGTATTTTAAGAGCATAAAAGGCTGAGAATGTACCGTAAACCAGTAATAGTGGGTAATTATCAGGTTCTAATGAAAACATCATGAAACAATGAAATCAACTGCCCTGAGCCAGTGTTTTGAAGAACATCCTTGAAACTATGTTTACTTTCACAAAATCCACTTTTGGCCTCTTCCAAGCCTGAAATGTATTTTAAGAACATAAAAGGCTACATTAAACCAGTAAAGGTACGCATCAGGTTCTAATGAAAACATCATGAAACAATGAAATCAACTGCCCTGAGCCAGTGTTTTGAAGAACATCCTTGAAACTATGTTTACTTTCACAAAATCCAATTTTGGCCTCTTTCAAGCCTGAAACATATTTTAAGAACATAAAAGGCTACATTAAACCAGTAAAGGTGGGTACGCATCAGGTTCTAATGAAAACATCATGAAACAATGAAATCAACTGCCCTGAGCCAGTTTTTTGAAGAACATCCTTGAAACTATGTTTACTTTCACAAAATCCACTTTTGGCCTCTTCCAAGCCTCAAACGTATTTTAAGAGCATAAAAGGCTGATAATGTACCGTAAACCAGTAAAGGTGGGTAATCATCAGGTTCTAATGAAAACATCATGAAACTGAACTGCCCTGAGCCAGTGTTTTGAAGAACATCCTTGAAACTATGTTGACTTTCACAAAATCCACTTTTGGCCTCTTCCAAGTCTGAAATGTATTTTAAGAGCAGAAAAGGCTGAGAATGTACCGTAAACCAGTAAAGGTGGGTAATCATCAGGTTCTAATGAAAACATCATGAAACTGAACTGCCCTGAGCCAGTTTTTTGATGAAAACCTTTGAAAGTATTTTGACTGCCACAAAATCCACTTTTTTTTCTTCTTCCAAGCCTGAAACGTATTTTAAGAGCATAACAGGCTGAGAATGTACCGTAAACCAGTAAAGGTGGGTAAGCAGGTTGTAATGAAAACATCATGAAACAGTGAAATCAACTGCCCTGAGCCAGTTTTTTGAAGAACATCCTTGAAACTATGTTGACTTTCACAAAATCCACTTTTGGCCTCTTCCAAGCTTCAAACGTATTTTAAGAGCAGAAAAGGCTGAGAATGTACCGTAAACTAGTAAAGGTGGGTAATCATCAGGTTCTAATGAAAACATCATGAAACTGAACTGCCCTGAGCCAGTTTTTTGAAGAAAACCTTTGAAAGTATTTTGATTGTCACTAAATCCACTTTTTTTTTTCTTCCAAGCCTGAAACATATTTTAAGAGCATAAAAGGCTAAGAATGTACCGTGAACCAATAAAGGTGTGTAAGAATCAGTTTCTATCGAAAACATCATGAAACAGTGAAATCAACTGCCCTAAGCCAGTTTTTTGAAACAATGTTTACTTTCACAAAATCCACTTTTGGCCTCTTTCAAGCCTGAAACATATTTTAAGAGCATAAAAGGCTACGTTAAACCAGTAAAGGTGCCTGAAACGTATTTTAAGAGCATAAAAGGCTGAGAATGTACCGTAAACCAGTAGAGGTGGGTAATCATCAGGTTCTAATGAAAACATCATGAAACTGAACTGCCCTGAGCCAGTTTTTTGAAGAAAACCTTTGAATGTATTTTGACTGTCACTAAATCCACTTTTTTTCTTTTCTTCCAAGCCTGAAACATATTTTAAGAGCATAAAAGGCTAAGAATGTACCGTGAACCAATAAAGGTGTGTAAGAATCAGTTTCTATCGAAAACATCATGAAACAGTGAAATCAACTGCCCTGAGCCAGTTTTCTGAAACTATGTTGACTTTCACAAAATCCACTTTTGGCCTCTTCCAAGCCTGCAACGTATTTTAAGAGCAGAAAAGGCTGAGAATGTACCGTAAACCAGTAAAGGTGGGTAATCATCAGGTTCTAATGAAAACATCATGAAACTGAACTGCCCTGAGCTAGTTTTTTGAAGAAAACCTTTGAATGTATTTTGACTGTCACAAAATCCACTTTTTTTTTTCTTCCAAGCCTGAAACGTATTTTAAGAGCATAACAGGCTAAGAATGTACCGTAAACCAATAAAGGTGTGTAAGAATCAGTTTCTATCGAAAACATCATGAAACAGTGAAATCAACTGCCCTAAGCCAGTTTTTTGAAACTATGTTGACTTTCAGAAAATGCACTTTTGGCCTCTTCCAAGCCTGAAACGTATTTTAAGAGCAGAAAAGGCTGAGAATGTACCGTAAACCAGTAAAGGTGGGTAAGCAGGTTGTAATGAAAACATCATGAAACAGTGAAATCAACTGCCCTGAGCCAGTTTTTTGAAGAACATCCTTGAAACTATGTTGACTTTCACAAAATCCACTTTTGGCCTCTTCCAAGCTTCAAACGTATTTTAAGAGCAGAAAAGGCTGAGAATGTACCGTAAACTAGTAAAGGTGGGTAATCATCAGGTTCTAATGAAAACATCATGAAACTGAACTGCCCTGAGCCAGTTTTTTGATGAAAACCTTTGAAAGTATTTTGACTGTCACAAAATCCACTTTTTTTTTTCTTCCAAGCCTGAAACGTATTTTAAGAGCATAAAAGGCTGAGAATGTACCGTAAACCAATAAAGGTGTGTAAGAATCAGTTTCTATCGAAAACATCATGAAACAGTGAAATCAACTGCCCTAAGCCAGTTTTTTGAAACAATGTTTACTTTCACAAAATCCACTTTTGGCCTCTTTCAAGCCTGAAACATATTTTAAGAGCATAAAAGGCTACATTAAACCAGTAAAGGTGCCTGAAACGTATTTTAAGAGCATAAAAGGCTGAGAATGTACCGTAAACCAGTAGAGGTGGGTAATCATCAGGTTCTAATGAAAACATCATGAAACTGAACTGCCCTGAGCCAGTTTTTTGAAGAAAACCTTTGAATGTATTTTGACTGTCACTAAATCCACTTTTTTTCTTTTCTTCCAAGCCTGAAACATATTTTAAGAGCATAAAAGGCTAAGAATGTACCGTGAACCAATAAAGGTGTGTAAGAATCAGTTTCTATCGAAAACATCATGAAACAGTGAAATCAACTGCCCTGAGCCAGTTTTCTGAAACTATGTTGACTTTCACAAAATCCACTTTTGGCCTCTTCCAAGCCTGAAACGTATTTTAAGAGAAAAAAGGCTGATAATGTACCGTAAACCAGTAAAGGTGGGTAAGCAGGTTGTAATGAAAACATCATGAAACAGTGAAATCAACTGCCCTGAGCCAGTTTTCTGAAACTATTTTGACTTTCACAAAATCCACTTTTGGCCTCTTCCAAGCCTGAAACGTATTTTAAGAGAAAAAAGGCTGATAATGTACCGTAAACCAGTAAAGGTGGGTAAGCAGGTTGTAATGAAAACATCATGAAACAGTGAAATCAACTGCCCTGAGCCAGTTTTTTGAAGAAAATCTTTGAAACTATATTGACTGTCACAAAATCCACTTTTGTTTTCCTTCCAAGCCTGAAACGTATTTTCAGAGCATAAAAGGCTAAGAATGTACCGTAAACCAATAAAGGTGTGTAAGAATCAGTTTCTATCGAAAACATCATGAAACAGTGAAATCAACTGCCCTGAGCCAGTTTTCTGAAACTATGTTTACTTTCACAAAATCCACTTTTGGCCTCTTCCAAGCCTGAAACATATTTTAAGAGCATAAAAGGCTGAGAATGTACCGTAAACCAGTAAAGGTGAGTAAGCAGGTTGTAATGAAAACATCATGAAAGAGTGAAATCAACTGCCCTAAGCCAGTTTTTTGAAACTATGTTTACTTTCACAAAATCCACTTTTGGCCTTTTCCAAGCCTGAAACGTATTTTAAGAACATAAAAGGCTACATTAAACCAGTAAAGGTACGCATCAGGTTCTAATGAAAACATCATGAAACAGTGAAATCAACTGCCCTGAGCCAGTTTTTTGAAGAAAATCTTTGAAACTATGTTGACTTTCACAAAATCAACTTTTGGCCTCTTCCAAGCCTGAAATGTATTTTAAGAACATAAAAGGCTACATTAAACCAGTAAAGGTGGGTAAGCAGGTTGTAATGAAAACATCATGAAAAAGTGAAATCAACTGCCCTGAGCCAGTTTTTTGAAGAAAATCTTTGAAACTATGTTTACTTTCACAAAATCCACTTTTGGCCTCTTCCAAGCCTCAAACGTATTTTAAGAGCAGAAAAGGCTGAGAATGTACCGTAAACCAGTAAAGGTGGGTAATCATCAGGTTCTAATGAAAACATCATGAAACTGAACTGTACGTTTCAGGCTTGGAAGAGGCCAAAAGTGCATTTTGTGAAAGTAAACATAGTTTCAAGGATGTTCTTCAAAACACTGGCTCAGGGCAGTTGATTTCATTGTTTCATGATGTTTTCATTAGAACCTGATGCGTACCTTTACTGGTTTAATGTAGCCTTTTATGTTCTTAAAATACATTTCAGGCTTGGAAGAGGCCAAAAGTGGATTTTGTGAAAGTCAACATAGTTTCAGAAAACTGGCTCAGGGCAGTTGATTTCACTGTTTCATGATGTTTTCATTAGAACCTGATGATTACCCACCTTTACTAGTTTACGGTACATTCTCAGCCTTTTCTGCTCTTAAAATACGTTTGAAGCTTGGAAGAGGCCAAAAGTGGATTTTGTGAAAGTCAACATAGTTTCAAGGATGTTCTTCAAAAAACTGGCTCAGGGCAGTTGATTTCATTGTTTCATGATGTTTTCATTAGAACCTGATGCGTACCCACCTTTACTGGTTTAATGTAGCCTTTTATGTTGTTAAAATACGTTTCAGGCTTGAAAGAGGCCAAAAGTGGATTTTGTGAAAGTCAACATAGTTTCAGAAAACTGGCGTAGGGCAGTTGATTTCACTGTTTCATGATGTTTTCATTACAACCTGCTCACCCACCTTTACTGGTTTACGGTACATTCTCAGCCTTTTCTGCTCTTAAAATACGTTTCAGGCTTGGAAGAGGCCAAAAGTGCATTTTCTGAAAGTCAACATAGTTTCAAAAAACTGGCTTAGGGCAGTTGATTTCACTGTTTCATGATGTTTTCGATAGAAACTGATTCTTACACACCTTTATTGGTTTACGGTACATTCTTAGCCTGTTATGCTCTTAGCATACGTTTCAGGCTTGGAAGAAAAAAAAAAAGTGGATTTTGTGACAGTCAACATAGTTTCAGAAAACTGGCTCAGGGCAGTTGATTTCACTCTTTCATGATGTTTTCATTTCAACATGCTTACCCACCTTTGCTGGTTTAATGTAGCCTTTTATGTTCTTAAAATACGTTTCAGGCTTGGAAGAGGCCAAAAGTGGATTTTGTGAAAGTCAACATAGTTTCAAGGATGTTCTTCAAAAAACTGGCTCAGGGCAGTTCAGTTTCATGATGTTTTCATTAGAACCTGATGATTACCCACCTTTACTGGTTTACGGTACATTATCAGCCTTTTATGCTCTTAAAATACGTTTGAGGCTTGGAAGAGGCCAAAAGTGGATTTTGTAAAAGTAAACATAGTTTCAGAAAACTGGCTCAGGGCAGTTGATTTCACTGTTTCATGATGTTTTCATTACAACCTGCTTACCCACCTTTACTGGTTTACGGTACATTCTCAGCCTTTTCTGCTCTTAAAATACGTTTCAGGCTTGGAAGAGGCCAAAAGTGGATTTTGTGAAAGTAAACATAGTTTCAAGGATGTTCTTCAAAAAACTGGCTCAGGGCAGTTGATTTCATTGTTTCATGATGTTTTCATTAGAACCTGATGCGTACCCACCTTTACTGGTTTAATGTAGCCTTTTATGTTCTTAAAATACGTTTCAGGCTTGAAAGAGGCCAAAATTGGATTTTGTGAAAGTAAACATAGTTTCAAGGATGTTCTTCAAAACACTGGCTCAGGGCAGTTGATTTCATTGTTTCATGATGTTTTCATTAGAACCTGATGCGTACCTTTACTGGTTTAATGTAGCCTTTTATGTTCTTAAAATACATTTCAGGCTTGGAAGAGGCCAAAAGTGGATTTTGTGAAAGTCAACATAGTTTCAGAAAACTGGCTCAGGGCAGTTGATTTCACTGTTTCATGATGTTTTCGATAGAAACTGATGCTTACACACCTTTATTGGTTTACGGTACATTCTTAGCCTGTTATGCTCTTAAAATACGTTTCAGGCTTGGAAGAAAAAAAAAAGTGGATTTTGTGACAGTCAAAATACTTTCAAAGGTTTTCATCAAAAAACTGGCTCAGGGCAGTTCAGTTTCATGATGTTTTCATTAGAACCTGATGATTACCCACCTTTACTAGTTTACGGTACATTCTCAGCCTTTTCTGCTCTTAAAATACGTTTGAAGCTTGGAAGAGGCCAAAAGTGGATTTTGTGAAAGTAAACATAGTTTCAAGGATGTTCTTCAAAAAACTGGCTCAGGGCAGTTGATTTCACTGTTTCATGATGTTTTCATTACAACCTGCTTACCCACCTTTACTGGTTTACGGTACATTCTCAGCCTTTTCTGCTCTTAAAATACGTTTCAGGCTTGGAAGAGGCCAAAAGTGCATTTTGTGAAAGTAAACATAGTTTCAAGGATGTTCTTCAAAAAACTGGCTCAGGGCAGTTGATTTCATTGTTTCATGATGTTTTCATTAGAACCTGATGCGTACCCACCTTTACTGGTTTAATGTAGGGGGCGTTCGATACTATGCTCTTCATGATTAAAATAAATTTGAGGTAATTTGATTGAATTAACGGTGATTTATTGAATTGAATAACTTCTGTTGTCCTCTGGGGTCAAAAAGACCCCGCAGCACAAAGTGGCTCAATGAGGCAAGTTGTCACACCATACTGCTTTCCAAAACATCTTTGATCTTGGATGTTTGATGTGTGGGGTCAAGCAATGGTTATGACAATAAAAAAATAGGTCTTTTCTCACAGGTGTTGGGGCATTTCACATTTTAGAGAGAGACAGGCAGCACAATGAGGAGGCAGAAGCGCTATACTGCACAGGAGGCTTGTGAGGTAATTTTGAACTATGATGTGGAAAAGAATAACCAGGAGGACAATGCTGAACATAATGAGGAGGAAGAATCAACTGATGAGGACGATTCAGGGTCAGAAGAGACGGAAAATAATGATGAGGCGATGGATCCAACCTACAGACCACATGCTACTACTTCCTCTGAAGAAGCCCCCACATCGCCCGCTGAAATGGAAGAAGGGCATGAAGAGAAGGAAAATGATGACCATGATGAGGTAGAATCTGATTCATGATGATTTCACTGTTTCATGATGTTTTCGATAGAAACTGATTCTTACACACCTTTATTGGTTTACGGTACATTCTTAGCCTGTTATGCTCTTAAAATACGTTTCAGGCTTGGAAGAAAAAAAAAAGTGGATTTTGTGACAGTCAAAATACTTTCAAAGGTTTTCATCAAAAAACTGGCTCAGGGCAGTTCAGTTTCATGATGTTTTCATTAGAACCTGATGATTACCCACCTTTACTGGTTTACGGTACATTCTCAGCCTTTTCTGCTCTTAAAATACGTTTCAGGCTTGGAAGAGGCCAAAAGTGGATTTTGTGAAAGTAAACATAGTTTCAAGGATGTTCTTCAAAAAACTGGCTCAGGGCAGTTCAGTTTCATGATGTTTTCATTCGAACCTGATAATTACCCACCTTTACTGGTTTACGGTACATTCTCAGCCTTTTATGCTCTTAAAATACGTTTCAGGCTAGGAAGAGGCCAAAAGTGGATTTTGTGAAAGTCAACATAGTTTCAAGGATGTTCTTTAAAAAACTGGCTCAGGGCAGTTGATTTCACTATTTCATGATGTTTTCATTACAACCTGCTTACTCACCTTTACTGGTTTACGGTACATTCTCAGCCTTTTATGCTCTTAAAATACGTTTCAGGCTTGGAAGAGGCCAAAAGTGGATTTTGTGAAAGTCAACATAGTTTCAAGGATGTTCTTTAAAAAACTGGCTCAGGGCAGTTGATTTCATTGTTTCATGATGTTTTCATTAGAACCTGATGCGTACCCACCTTTACTGGTTTAATGTAGCCTTTTATGTTCTTAAAATACGTTTCAGGCTTGAAAGAGGCCAAAATTGGATTTTGTGAAAGTAAACATAGTTTCAAGGATGTTCTTCAAAACACTGGCTCAGGGCAGTTGATTTCATTGTTTCATGATGTTTTCATTAGAACCTGATGCGTACCTTTACTGGTTTAATGTAGCCTTTTATGTTCTTAAAATACATTTCAGGCTTGGAAGAGGCCAAAAGTGGATTTTGTGAAAGTCAACATAGTTTCAGAAAACTGGCTCAGGGCAGTTGATTTCACTGTTTCATGATGTTTTCGATAGAAACTGATGCTTACACACCTTTATTAGTTTACGGTACATTCTTAGCCTGTTATGCTCTTAAAATACGTTTCAGGCTTGGAAGAAAAAAAAAAGTGGATTTTGTGACAGTCAAAATACTTTCAAAGGTTTTCATCAAAAAACTGGCTCAGGGCAGTTCAGTTTCATGATGTTTTCATTAGAACCTGATGATTACCCACCTTTACTAGTTTACGGTACATTCTCAGCCTTTTCTGCTCTTAAAATACGTTTGAAGCTTGGAAGAGGCCAAAAGTGGATTTTGTGAAAGTCAACATAGTTTCAAGGATGTTCTTCAAAAAACTGGCTCAGGGCAGTTGATTTCACTGTTTCATGATGTTTTCATTACAACCTGCTTACCCACCTTTACTGGTTTACGGTACATTCTCAGCCTTTTCTGCTCTTAAAATACGTTTCAGGCTTGGAAGTGGCCAAAAGTGCATTTTGTGAAAGTCAACATAGTTTCAAGGATGTTCTTTAAAAAACTGGCTCAGGGCAGTTGATTTCATTGTTTCATGATGTTTTCATTAGAACCTGATGCGTACCCACCTTTACTGGTTTAATGTAGCCTTTTATGCTCTTAAAATACGTTTCAGGCTTGAAAGAGGCCAAAAGTGGATTTTGTGAAAGTCAACATAGTTTCAGAAAACTGGCTCAGGGCAGTTGATTTCACTGTTTCATGATGTTTTCGATAGAAACTGATTCTTACCCACCTTTACTGGTTTACGGTACATTCTCAGCCTTTTCTGCTCTTAAAATACATTTCAGACTTGGAAGAGGCCAAAAGTGGATTTTGTGAAAGTCAACATAGTTTCAAGGATGTTCTTCAAAACACTGGCTCAGGGCAGTTGATTTCATTGTTTCATGATGTTTTCATTAGAACCTGATGCGTACCCACCTTTACTGGTTTAATGTAGCCTTTTATGTTGTTAAAATACGTTTCAGGCTTGAAAGAGGCCAAAAGTGGATTTTGTGAAAGTCAACATAGTTTCAGAAAACTGGCTTAGGGCAGTTGATTTCACTGTTTCATGATGTTTTCGATAGAAACTGATTCTTACACATCTTTATTGGTTTACGGTACATTCTTAGCCTGTTATGCTCTTAAAATACGTTTCAGGCTTGGAAGAAAAAAAAAAAGTGGATTTTGTGACAGTCAAAATACTTTCAAAGGTTTTCATCAAAAAACTGGCTCAGGGCAGTTCAGTTTATGATGTTTTCATTAGAACCTGATGATTACCCACCATTACTGGTTTACGGTACATTCTCAGCCTTTTCTGCTCTTAAAATACGTTTCAGGCTTGGAAGAGGCCAAAAGTGGATTTTGTGAAAGTCAACATAGTTTCAGAAAACTGGCTCAGGGCAGTTGATTTCACTCTTTAATGATGTTTTCATTACAACCTGCTCACCCACCTTTACTGTTTTACGGTACATTCTCAGCCTTTTCTGCTCTTAAAATACGTTTCAGGCTTGGAAAAGGCCAAAAGTGGATTTTGTGAAAGTAAACATAGTTTCAAGGATGTTCTTCAAAAAACTGGCTCAGGGCAGTTGATTTCACTCTTTCATGATGTTTTCATTTCAACATGCTTACCCACCTTTGCTGGTTTAATGTAGCCTTTTATGTTCTTAAAATACGTTTCAGGCTTGGAAGAGGCCAAAAGTGGATTTTGTGAAAGTCAACATAGTTTCAAGGATGTTCTTCAAAAAACTGGCTCAGGGCAGTTCAGTTTCATGATGTTTTCATTAGAACCTGATGATTACCCACCTTTACTGGTTTACGGTACATTATCAGCCTTTTATGCTCTTAAAATACGTTTGAGGCTTGGAAGAGGCCAAAAGTGGATTTTGTAAAAGTAAACATAGTTTCAGAAAACTGGCTCAGGGCAGTTGATTTCACTGTTTCATGATGTTTTCATTACAACCTGCTTACCCACCTTTACTGGTTTACGGTACATTCTCAGCCTTTTCTTCTCTTAAAATACGTTTCAGGCTTGGAAGAGGCCAAAAGTGGATTTTGTGAAAGTAAACATAGTTTCAAGGATGTTCTTCAAAACACTGGCTCAGGGCAGTTGATTTCATTGTTTCATGATGTTTTCATTAGAACCTGATGCGTACCCACCTTTACTGGTTTAATGTAGCCTTTTATGTTCTTAAAATACGTTTCAGGCTTGAAAGAGGCCAAAATTGGATTTTGTGAAAGTAAACATAGTTTCAAGGATGTTCTTCAAAACACTGGCTCAGGGCAGTTGATTTCATTGTTTCATGATGTTTTCATTAGAACCTGATGCGTACCTTTACTGGTTTAATGTAGCCTTTTATGTTCTTAAAATACATTTCAGGCTTGGAAGAGGCCAAAAGTGGATTTTGTGAAAGTAAACATAGTTTCAAGGATGTTCTTCAAAACACTGGCTCAGGGCAGTTGATTTCATTGTTTCATGATGTTTTCATTAGAACCTGATGATTACCCACCATTACTGGTTTACGGTACATTCTCAGCCTTTTATGCTCTTAAAATACATTTCAGGCTTGGAAGAGGCCAAAAGTGGATTTTGTGAAAGTAAACATAGTTTCAAGGATGTTCTTCAAAAAACTGGCTCAGGGCAGTTGATTTCACTATTTCATGATGTTTTCATTACAACCTGCTTACCCACCTTTACTGGTTTACGGTACATTCTCAGCCTTTTCTGCTCTTAAAATACGTTTCAGGCTTGGAAGAGGCCAAAAGTGGATTTTGTGAAAGTCAACATAGTTTCAAGGATGTTCTTTAAAAAACTGGCTCAGGGCAGTTGATTTCATTGTTTCATGATGTTTTCATTAGAACCTGATGCGTACCCACCTTTACTGGTTTAATGTAGCCTTTTATGCTCTTAAAATACGTTTCAGGCTTGAAAGAGGCCAAAAGTGGATTTTGTGAAAGTCAACATAGTTTCAGAAAACTGGCTCAGGGCAGTTGATTTCACTGTTTCATGATGTTTTCATTACAACCTGCTTACCCACCTTTACTGGTTTACGGTACATTCTCAGCCTTTTATGCTCTTAAAATACGTTTCAGGCTTGGAAGAGGCCAAAAGTGGATTTTGTAAAAGTAAACATAGTTTCAGAAAACTGGCTCAGGGCAGTTGATTTCACTGTTTCATGATGTTTTCATTACAACTTGCTTACCCACCTTTACTGGTTTACGGTACATTCTCAGCCTTTTCTGCTCTTAAAATACGTTTCAGGCTTGGAAGAGGCCAAAAGTGGATTTTGTGAAAGTAAACATAGTTTCAAGGATGTTCTTCAAAACACTGGCTCAGGGCAGTTGATTTCACTCTTTCATGATGTTTTCATTTCAACATGCTTACCCACCTTTGCTGGTTTAATGTAGCCTTTTATGTTCTTAAAATACGTTTCAGGCTTGGAAGAGGCCAAAAGTGGATTTTGTGAAAGTCAACATAGTTTCAAGGATGTTCTTCAAAAAACTGGCTCAGGGCAGTTCAGTTTCATGATGTTTTCATTTGAACCTGATGATTACCCACCATTACTGGTTTACGGTACATTCTCAGCCTTTTCTGCTCTTAAAATACGTTTGAAGCTTGGAAGAGGCCAAAAGTGGATTTTGTGAAAGTCAACATAGTTTCAAGGATGTTCTTCAAAAAACTGGCTCAGGGCAGTTGATTTCATTGTTTCATGATGTTTTCATTAGAACCTGATGCGTACCCACCTTTACTGGTTTAATGTAGCCTTTTATGTTGTTAAAATACGTTTCAGGCTTGAAAGAGGCCAAAAGTGGATTTTGTGAAAGTCAACATAGTTTCAAGGATGTTCTTCAAAAAACTGGCTCAGGGCAGTTGATTTCATTGTTTCATGATGTTTTCATTAGAACCTGATGCGTACCTTTACTGGTTTAATGTAGCCTTTTATGTTCTTAAAATACATTTCAGGCTTGGACTAGGCCAAAAGTGGATTTTGTGAAAGTAAACATAGTTTCAAAAAACTGGCTTAGGGCAGTTGATTTCACTGTTTCATGATATTTTCATTACAACCTGCTTACTCACCTTTACTGGTTTACGGTACATTCTCAGCCTTTTATGCTCTTAAAATACGTTTCAGGCTTGGAAGAGGCCAAAAGTGGATTTTGTGAAAGTCAACATAGTTTCAAGGATGTTCTTTAAAACACTGGCTCAGGGCAGTTGATTTCATTGTTTCATGATGTTTTCATTAGAACCTGATGCGTACCCACCTTTACTGGTTTAATGTAGCCTTTTATGCTCTTAAAATACGTTTCAAGGATGTTCTTCAAAAAACTGGCTCAGGGCAGTTCAGTTTCATGATGTTTTCATTAGAACCTGATGATTACCCACCTTTACTGGTTTACGGTACATTATCAGCCTTTTATGCTCTTAAAATACGTTTCAGGCTTGGAAGAAAAAAAAAAGTGGATTTTGTGACAGTCAAAATACATTCAAAGGTTTTCTTCAAAAAACTAGCTCAGGGCAGTTCAGTTTCATGATGTTTTCATTAGAACCTGATGATTACCCACCTTTACTGGTTTACGGTACATTCTCAGCCTTTTCTGCTCTTAAAATACGTTGCAGGCTTGGAAGAGGCCAAAAGTGGATTTTGTGAAAAAAACATAGTTTCAAAGATTTTCTTCAAAAAACTGGCTCAGGGCAGTTGATTTCACTGTTTCATGATGTTTTCATTACAACCTGCTTACCCACCTTTACTGGTTTACGGTACATTATCAGCCTTTTATGCTCTTATAATACGTTTCAGGCTTGGAAGAGGCCAAAAGTGGATTTTGTGAAAGTCAACATAGTTTCAAGGATGTTCTTTAAAAAACTGGCTCAGGGCAGTTGATTTCATTGTTTCATGATGTTTTCATTAGAACCTGATGATTACCCACCTTTACTGGTTTAATGTAGCCTTTTATGCTCTTAAAATACGTTTCAGACTTGGATGAGGCCAAAAGTGGATTTTGTGAAAGTCAACATAGTTTCAGAAAACTGGCTCAGGGCAGTTGATTTCACTGTTTCATGATGTTTTCATTACAACCTGCTTACCCACCTTTACTGGTTTACGGTACATTCTCAGCCTTTTATGCTCTTAAAATACGTTTCAGGCACCTTTACTGGTTTAATGTAGCCTTTTATGCTCTTAAAATATGTTTCAGGCTTGAAAGAGGCCAAAAGTGGATTTTGTGAAAGTAAACATTGTTTCAAAAAACTGGCTTAGTGCAGTTGATTTCACTGTTTCATGATGTTTTCGATAGAAACTGATTCTTACACACCTTTATTGGTTCACGGTACATTCTTAGCCTTTTATGCTCTTAAAATATGTTTCAGGCTTGGAAGAAAAAAAAAAGTGGATTTAGTGACAATCAAAATACTTTCAAAGGTTTTCTTCAAAAAACTGGCTCAGGGCAGTTCAGTTTCATGATGTTTTCATTAGAACCTGATGATTACCCACCGTTACTGGTTTACGGTACATTCTCAGCCTTTTATGCTCTTAAAATACGTTTCAGGCTTGGAAGAGGCCAAAAGTTGATTTTGTGAAAGTAAGCATAGTTTCAAAGATTTTCTTCAAAAAACTTCCTCAAGACAGTTGATTTCACAGTCTGATGTCATGTTCATGAATATCTGTACGATCCAGGCACAAATGTGACTGTGGATGAGCGCCTGGTCCCCTTCAGAGGTCGCTGTCCATTCAAACAGTACATCCCGAGTAAACCAGGGAAATATGGGATCAAAATATGGGCAGCATGCGATGCCAGGTCCAGCTATGCATGGAACATGCAAATATACACTGGCAAACCTGCTGGTGCGCAGTCAGAAAAAAATCAGGGCATGCGAGTTGTCCTTGACATGACAGGAGGTCTCCAGGGGAAAACGATCACCTGTGACAACTTCTTCACTTCACATGCCCTTGGCCTGCAGCTGCTGAAAAGAAAGCTGTACATGGTGGGAACAGTACGGAGGAATAAGCCTGAGCTTCCCCCTGCACTGGTGTCAAAAACGGACAGGGCTCTGTTCTCATCGAAGTTTGCCTTCACCGAGACCCATGCTCTGGTGTCCTATCACCCCAAAAAACAGAGAAATGTTCTTCTGATGAGCACTCTGCATCGGGATGCTGCTGTGAGCAACAGGGATGACAAAAGGCCAAAAATCATCGAAGATTACAATCACAACAAAGGGGGTGTCGATAACCTTGACAAGGTAATGCACATTTATTATTCATAATATTTATAATATTATATATGGAAAGGATAATGCATTGAATTTGTATGTAGGAAAATAAACCTACATTTCTGAATATTTTTTGGTTTGTTTCTTTTGTTTCAGGTTACAGTGTGTACACGTGCAAAAGGAAGACAGCCCGTTGGCCCCTCGTTGTCTTCTTCAACATTCTCGACGTGTCTGCATACAACTCATTTGTCCTGTGGTCTGAGATCAAGCCAGCCTGGAATCAGGGGAAGTCCAACAGGAGGAGACTATTCATGGAGGAGCTTGGGCGACAACTGGTGATACCTCACATCAAGCGACGCATGGTCAGCATTAAGCTACATTTATGTTGCTCTTCCTTCTGTAGTGACCTCACAATTTGAACTATTTGTATTTGTACTGTGATTTGTTATAATAAAGTTTGACTTGACTTGACAGGTTATTCCCCGCACGCCAGCCGCTGCCAGAATGGTTATGTCTATCCAGCAGCTCTACTCCAGCTCTACCTCTGCAGCAGCTCCCCCTCGCCCAGCTGCCCCTCCATGCAAAAGGGGAAGGTGCCAATTGTGCCAGAGTGATCTCAAAACAACACAAACGTGCCAAAAATGCAATGCATACATCTGCAAAAGTCATGCCATTACAACCTGCCTTGCATGCATCTGAGGGCACATTCAGACTGTTTTTTTCTGAAAAGTTAGTTTTGAAAAGTTAAATGTTTTGGAAATGAATGTTGACATGTTTTATGTCAGTAATGAGTTGGAATAAAGTTGACTAAAAAGTTGAAACACAGAGTTGGGTGATAATTTATACTTTATAAACAGTCAAACCAGACGGGGTCATTTTTGACCCCAGAGGACAACAGGTGTTATTATTTGCTGCCATTAAAAAAATTCAAATGATTCAAGAACAGCATCCTCACTAAACTTTGATATATACCTCTCTGTGATAAGTCAAATAGTCAAAAATAATATAAAGTCAAAATAATTCATTGTTTCATTGTATTTTCACTCAAAAACAGGGTATACTTTTATGTAAACAAGGTCTATTGGCCCTAAATTCCAAAACGAAGGTAAAACTGTGTTGGACTGAAGTAAGACTAAAGGTGTAAAACAGAATTGATTGACAATTTATACTATATGCTTTAAAAACAGTCAAACCAGGTGGGGTCATTTTTGACCCCAGAGGACAACAAGTGTATGGCAATCGGGAGGACAACACAAGGGCTAGCCAGCAAAGTGCTGAAAGCTGCAGATATTCATGAACATGACATCAGATTGTGAAATCAACTGTCTTGAGGAAGTTTTTTGAAGAAAATCTTTGAAACTATGCTTACTTTCACAAAATCAACTTTTGGCCTCCTCTCTGCCTGAAACGTCTTTTAAGAGCATAAAAAGTGAAAATGCATCTCTAGGCAGGAAAGTGCTGAAAGCTGGTAGATATTCATGAACATGACATCAGACTGAGAAATCAACTGTCTTGAGGAAGTTTTTTGAAGAAAATCTTTGAAACTATGCTTACTTTCACAAAATCAACTTTTGGCCTCCTCTCTGCCTGAAACGTCTTTTAAGAGCATAAAAAGTGAAAATGCATCTCAAGGCAGGAAAGTGCTGAAAGCTGCAGATATTCATGAACATGACATCAGACTGTGAAATCAACTGTCTTGAGGAAGTTTTTTGAAGAAAATCTTTGAAACTATGCTTACTTTCACAAAATCAACTTTTGGCCTCCTCTCTGCCTGAAACGTCTTTTAAGAGCATAAAAAGTGAAAATGCATCTCTAGGCAGGAAAGTGCTGAAAGCTGCAGATATTCATGAACATGACATCAGACTGTTAAATCAACTGTGCTGACGTAGTTTTTTGAAGAAAATCTTTGAAACTATGTTTAGTTTCACAAAATCAACTTTTGGCCTCCTCTCTGCCTGAAACGTCTTTTAAGAGCATAAAAAGTGAAAATGCATCTCTAGGCAGGAAAGTGCTGAAAGCTGCAGATATTCATGAACATGACATCAGACTGTTAAATCAACTGTGCTGACGTAGTTTTTTGAAGAATATCTTTGAAACTATGCTTACTTTCACAAAATCAACTTTTGGCCTCCTCTCTGCCTGAAACGTCTTTTAAGAGCATAAAAAGTGAAAATGCATCTCAAGGCAGGAAAGTGCTGAAAGCTGCAGATATTCATGAACATGACATCAGACTGTGAAATCAACTGTCTTGAGGAAGTTTTTTGAAGAAAATCTTTGAAAATATGCTTACTTTCACAAAATCAACTTTTGGCCTCCTCTCTGCCTGAAACGTCTTTTAAGAGCATAAAAAGTGAAAATGCATCTCTAGGCAGGAAAGTGCTGAAAGCTGCAGATATTCGTGAACATGACATCAGACTGTGAAATCAACTGTCTTGAGGAAGTTCTTTGAAGAAAATCTTTGAAACTATGCTTACTTTCACAAAATCAACTTTTGGCCTCCTCTCTGCCTGAAACGTCTTTTAAGAGCAGAAAAGGCTGAGAACGTCCCGTAAACCAGTAAAGGTGGGGAAGCAGGTTGTAATGAAAACATCATGAAACAGTGAAATCAACTGCCCTGATCCAGTTTTCTGAAACTATGTTTACTTTCACAAAATACACTTTTGGCCTCTTTCAAGTCTGAAACGTATTTTAAGAACATAAAAGGCTACATTAAACCATTAAAGGTGGGTACGCATCAGGTTCTAATGAAAACATCATGAAACAATGAAATCAACTGCCCTGAGCCAGTTTTTTGAAGAACATCCTTGAAACTATGTTGACTTTCACAAAATCCACTTTTGGCCTCTTCCAAGCTTCAAACGTATTTTAAGAGCATAAAAGGCTGATAATGTACCGTAAACCAGTAAAGGTGGGTAATCATCAGGTTCAAATGAAAACATCATGAAACTGAACTGCCCTGAGCCAGTTTTTTGAAGAACATCCTTGAAACTATGTTGACTTTCACAAAATCCACTTTTGGCCTCTTCCAAGCCTGAAACGTATTTTAAGAACATAAAAGGCTACATTAAACCAGCAAAGGTGGGTAAGCATGTTGAAATGAAAACATCATGAAAGAGTGAAATCAACTGCCCTGAGCCAGTGTTTTGAAGAACATCCTTGAAACTATGTTTACTTTCACAAAATCCACTTTTGGCCTCTTCCAAGCCTGAAACGTATTTTAAGAGCAGAAAAGGCTGAGAATGTACCGTAAACCAGTAAAGGTGGGTAAGCAGGTTGTAATGAAAACATCATGAAACAGTGAAATCAACTGCCCTGAGCCAGTTTTCTGAAACTATGTTGACTTTCACAAAATCCACTTTTGGCCTCTTCCAAGTCTGAAATGTATTTTAAGAGCAGAAAAGGCTGAGAATGTACCGTAAACCAGTAAAGGTGGGTAATCATCAGGTTCTAATGAAAACATCATGAAACTGAACTGCCCTGAGCCAGTTTTTTGATGAAAACCTTTGAAAGTATTTTGACTGTCACAAAATCCACTTTTGTTTTTTCTTCCAAGCCTGAAACATATTTTAAGAGCATAAAAGGCTACATTAAACCAGTAAAGGTGGGTACGCATCAGGTTCTAATGAAAACATCATGAAACAATGAAATCAACTGCCCTGAGCCAGTTTTTTAAAGAACATCCTTGAAACTATGTTGACTTTCACAAAATCCACTTTTGGCCTCTTCCAAGCCTGAAACGTATTTTAAGAGCATAAAAGGCTGAGAATGTACCGTAAACCAGTAAAGGTGGGTAAGCAGGTTGTAATGAAAACATCATGAAACAGTGAAATCCACTGCCCTAAGCCAGTTTTTTGAAACTCTGTTTACTTTCACAAAATCCACTTTTGGCCTCTTTCAAGCCTGAAACGTATTTTAACAACATAAAAGGCTACATTAAACCAGTAAAGGTGGGTACGCATCAGGTTCTAATGAAAACATCATGAAACAATGAAATCAACTGCCCTGAGCCAGTGTTTTGAAGAACATCCTTGAAACTATGTTTACTTTCACAAAATCCACTTTTGGCCTCTTCCAAGCCTGAAATGTATTTTAAGAACATAAAAGGCTACATTAAACCGGTAAAGGTACGCATCAGGTTCTAATGAAAACATCATGAAACAATGAAATCAACTGCCCTGAGCCAGTGTTTTGAAGAACATCCTTGAAACTATGTTTACTTTCACAAAATCCAATTTTGGCCTCTTTCAAGCCTGAAACGTATTTTAAGAACATAAAAGGCTACATTAAACCAGTAAAGGTGGGTACGCATCAGGTTCTAATGAAAACATCATGAAACAATGAAATCAACTGCCCTGAGCCAGTTTTTTGAAGAACATCCTTGAAACTATGTTTACTTTCACAAAATCCACTTTTGGCCTCTTCCAAGCCTGAAACGTATTTTAAGAACAGAAAAGGCTGAGAATGTACCGTAAACCAGTAAAGGTGGGTAAGCAGGTTGTAATGAAAACATCATGAAACAGTGAAATCAACTGCCCTGAGCCAGTTTTCTGAAACTATGTTGACTTTCACAAAATCCACTTTTGGCCTCTTTCAAGCCTGAAACGTATTTTAAGAGCATAAAAGGCTACATTAAACCAGTAAAGGTGGGTAATCATCAGGTTCTAATGAAAACATCATGAAACTGAACTGCCCTGAGCCAGTTTTTTGATGAAAACCTTTGAAAGTATTTTGACTGTCACAAAATCCACTTTTGTTTTTTCTTCCAAGCCTGAAACATATTTTAAGAGCATAAAAGGCTACATTAAACCAGTAAAGGTGGGTACGCATCAGGTTCTAATGAAAACATCATGAAACAATGAAATCAACTGCCCTGAGCCAGTTTTTTAAAGAACATCCTTGAAACTATGTTGACTTTCACAAAATCCACTTTTGGCCTCTTCCAAGCCTGAAACGTATTTTAAGAGCATAAAAGGCTGAGAATGTACCGTAAACCAGTAAAGGTGGGTAAGCAGGTTGTAATGAAAACATCATGAAACAGTGAAATCCACTGCCCTAAGCCAGTTTTTTGAAACTCTGTTTACTTTCACAAAATCCACTTTTGGCCTCTTTCAAGCCTGAAACGTATTTTAACAACATAAAAGGCTACATTAAACCAGTAAAGGTGGGTACGCATCAGGTTCTAATGAAAACATCATGAAACAATGAAATCAACTGCCCTGAGCCAGTTTTTTGAAGAACATCCTTGAAACTATGTTGACTTTCACAAAATCCACTTTTGGCCTCTTTCAAGCCTGAAACGTATTTTAAGAGCATAAAAGGCTACATTAAACCAGTAAAGGTGGGTACGCATCAGGTTCTAATGAAAACATCATGAAACAATAAAATCAACTGCCCTGAGCCAGTTTTTTAAAGAACATCCTTGAAACTATGTTGACTTTCACAAAATCCACTTTTGGCCTCTTCCAAGCTTCAAACGTATTTTAAGAGCAGAAAAGGCTGAGAATGTACCGTAAACCAGTAAAGGTGGGTAAGCAGGTTGTAATGAAAACATCATGAAACAGTGAAATCAACTGCCCTGAGCCAGTTTTCTGAAACTATGTTTACTTTTACAAAATCCACTTTTGGCCTCTTCCAAGCCTCAAACGTATTTTAAGAGCATAAAAGGCTGATAATGTACCGTAAACCAGTAAAGGTGGGTAATCATCAGGTTCAAATGAAAACATCATGAAACTGAACTGCGCTGAGCCAGTTTTTTGAAGAACATCCTTGAAACTATGTTGACTTTCACAAAATCCACTTTTGGCCTCTTCCAAGCCTGAAACGTATTTTAAGAACATAAAAGGCTACATTAAACCAGCAAAGGTGGGTAAGCAGGTTGTAATGAAAACATCATGAAACAGTGAAATCAACTGCCCTGAGCCAGTTTTCTGAAACTATGTTGACTTTCACAAAATCCACTTTTGGCCTCTTTCAAGCCTGAAACGTATTTTAAGAGCATAAAAGGCTACATTAAACCAGTAAAGGTGGGTACGCATCAGGTTCTAATGAAAACATCATGAAACAATGAAATCAACTGCCCTGAGCCAGTTTTTTAAAGAACATCCTTGAAACTATGTTGACTTTCACAAAATCCACTTTTGGCCTCTTTCAAGCCTGAAACGTATTTTAAGAGCATAAAAGGCTACATTAAACCAGTAAAGGTGGGTACGCATCAGGTTCTAATGAAAACATCATGAAACAATGAAATCAACTGCCCGAGCCAGTTTTTTAAAGAACATCCTTGAAACTATGTTGACTTTCACAAAATCCACTTTTGGCCTCTTCCAAGCCTGAAACGTATTTTAAGAGCATAAAAGGCTGAGAATGTACCGTAAACCAGTAAAGGTGAGTAAGCAGGTTGTAATGAAAACATCATGAAACAGTGAAATCAACTGCCCTAAGCCAGTTTTTTGAAACTATGTTTACTTTCACAAAATCCACTTTTGGCCTCTTTCAAGCCTGAAACGTATTTTAACAACATAAAAGGCTACATTAAACCAGTAAAGGTGGGTACGCATCAGGTTCTAATGAAAACATCATGAAACAATGAAATCAACTGCCCTGAGCCAGTGTTTTGAAGAACATCCTTGAAACTATGTTGACTTTCACAAAATCCACTTTTGGCCTCTTCCAAGTCTGAAATGTATTTTAAGAGCAGAAAAGGCTGAGAATGTACCGTAAACCAGTAAAGGTGGGTAATCATCAGGTTCTAATGAAAACATCATGAAACTGAACTGCCCTGAGCCAGTTTTTTGATGAAAACCTTTGAAAGTATTTTGACTGTCACAAAATCCACTTTTGTTTTTTCTTCCAAGCCTGAAACATATTTTAAGAGCATAAAAGGCTACATTAAACCAGTAAAGGTGGGTACGCATCAGGTTCTAATGAAAACATCATGAAACAATGAAATCAACTGCCCTGAGCCAGTTTTTTAAAGAACATCCTTGAAACTATGTTGACTTTCACAAAATCCACTTTTGGCCTCTTCCAAGCCTGAAACGTATTTTAAGAGCATAAAAGGCTGAGAATGTACCGTAAACCAGTAAAGGTGGGTAAGCAGGTTGTAATGAAAACATCATGAAACAGTGAAATCCACTGCCCTAAGCCAATTTTTTGAAACTCTGTTGACTTTCACAAAATCCACTTTTGGCCTCTTTCAAGCCTGAAACGTATTTTAACAACATAAAAGGCTACATTAAACCAGTAAAGGTGGGTACGCATCAGGTTCTAATGAAAACATCATGAAACAATGAAATCAACTGCCCTGAGCCAGTGTTTTGAAGAACATCCTTGAAACTATGTTTACTTTCACAAAATCCACTTTTGGCCTCTTCCAAGCCTGAAATGTATTTTAAGAACATAAAAGGCTACATTAAACCAGTAAAGGTACGCATCAGGTTCTAATGAAAACATCATGAAACAATGAAATCAACTGCCCTGAGCCAGTGTTTTGAAGAACATCCTTGAAACTATGTTTACTTTCACAAAATCCAATTTTGGCCTCTTTCAAGCCTGAAACGTATTTTAAGAACATAAAAGGCTACATTAAACCAGTAAAGGTGGGTACGCATCAGGTTCTAATGAAAACATCATGAAACAATGAAATCAACTGCCCTGAGCCAGTTTTTTGAAGAACATCCTTGAAACTATGTTTACTTTCACAAAATCCACTTTTGGCCTCTTCCAAGCCTGAAACGTATTTTAAGAGCAGAAAAGGCTGAGAATGTACCGTAAACCAGTAAAGGTGGGTAAGCAGGTTGTAATGAAAACATCATGAAACAGTGAAATCAACTGCCCTGAGCCAGTTTTCTGAAACTATGTTGACTTTCACAAAATCCACTTTTGGCCTCTTTCAAGCCTGAAACGTATTTTAAGAGCATAAAAGGCTACATTAAACCAGTAAAGGTGGGTACGCATCAGGTTCTAATGAAAACATCATGAAACAATGAAATCAACTGCCCGAGCCAGTTTTTTAAAGAACATCCTTGAAACTATGTTGACTTTCACAAAATCCACTTTTGGCCTCTTCCAAGCCTGAAACGTATTTTAAGAGCATAAAAGGCTGAGAATGTACCGTAAACCAGTAAAGGTGAGTAAGCAGGTTGTAATGAAAACATCATGAAACAGTGAAATCAACTGCCCTAAGCCAGGTTTTTGAAACTATGTTTACTTTCACAAAATCCACTTTTGGCCTCTTTCAAGCCTGAAACGTATTTTAACAACATAAAAGGCTACATTAAACCAGTAAAGGTGGGTACGCATCAGGTTCTAATGAAAACATCATGAAACAATGAAATCAACTGCCCTGAGCCAGTGTTTTGAAGAACATCCTTGAAACTATGTTGACTTTCACAAAATCCACTTTTGGCCTCTTCCAAGTCTGAAATGTATTTTAAGAGCAGAAAAGGCTGAGAATGTACCGTAAACCAGTAAAGGTGGGTAATCATCAGGTTCTAATGAAAACATCATGAAACTGAACTGCCCTGAGCCAGTTTTTTGATGAAAACCTTTGAAAGTATTTTGACTGTCACAAAATCCACTTTTGTTTTTTCTTCCAAGCCTGAAACATATTTTAAGAGCATAAAAGTCTACATTAAACCAGTAAAGGTGGGTACGCATCAGGTTCTAATGAAAACATCATGAAACAATGAAATCAACTGCCCTGAGCCAGTGTTTTGAAGAACATCCTTGAAACTATGTTTACTTTCACAAAATCCAATTTTGGCCTCTTTCAAGCCTGAAACGTATTTTAAGAACATAAAAGGCTACATTAAACCAGTAAAGGTGGGTACGCATCAGGTTCTAATGAAAACATCATGAAACAATGAAATCAACTGCCCTGAGCCAGTTTTTTGAAGAACATCCTTGAAACTATGTTTACTTTCACAAAATCCACTTTTGGCCTCTTCCAAGCCTGAAACGTATTTTAAGAGCAGAAAAGGCTGAGAATGTACCGTAAACCAGTAAAGGTGGGTAAGCAGGTTGTAATGAAAACATCATGAAACAGTGAAATCAACTGCCCTGAGCCAGTTTTCTGAAACTATGTTGACTTTCACAAAATCCACTTTTGGCCTCTTTCAAGCCTGAAACGTATTTTAAGAGCATAAAAGGCTACATTAAACCAGTAAAGGTGGGTACGCATCAGGTTCTAATGAAAACATCATGAAACAATGAAATCAACTGCCCGAGCCAGTTTTTTAAAGAACATCCTTGAAACTATGTTGACTTTCACAAAATCCACTTTTGGCCTCTTCCAAGCCTGAAACGTATTTTAAGAGCATAAAAGGCTGAGAATGTACCGTAAACCAGTAATGGTGGGTAATCATCAGGTTCTAATGAAAACATCATGAAACAATGAAATCAACTGCCCTGAGCCAGTGTTTTGAAGAACATCCTTGAAACTATGTTTACTTTCACAAAATCCACTTTTGGCCTCTTCCAAGCCTGAAATGTATTTTAAGAACATAAAAGGCTACATTAAACCAGTAAAGGTACGCATCAGGTTCTAATGAAAACATCATGAAACAATGAAATCAACTGCCCTGAGCCAGTGTTTTGAAGAACATCCTTGAAACTATGTTTACTTTCACAAAATCCAATTTTGGCCTCTTTCAAGCCTGAAACGTATTTTAAGAACATAAAAGGCTACATTAAACCAGTAAAGGTGGGTACGCATCAGGTTCTAATGAAAACATCATGAAACAATGAAATCAACTGCCCTGAGCCAGTTTTTTGAAGAACATCCTTGAAACTATGTTTACTTTCACAAAATCCACTTTTGGCCTCTTCCAAGCCTCAAACGTATTTTAAGAGCATAAAAGGCTGATAATGTACCGTAAACCAGTAAAGGTGGGTAATCATCAGGTTCTAATGAAAACATCATGAAACTGAACTGCCCTGAGCCAGTTTTTTGAAGAACATCATTGAAACTATGTTGACTTTCACAAAATCCACTTTTGGCCTCTTCCAAGCCTGAAACGTATTTTAAGAACATAAAAGGCTACATTAAACCAGCAAAGGTGGGTAAGCATGTTGAAATGAAAACATCATGAAAGAGTGAAATCAACTGCCCTGAGCCAGTTTTTTGAAGAACATCCTTGAAACTATGTTGACTTTCACAAAATCCACTTTTGGCCTTTTCCAAGCCTGAAACGTATTTTAAGAGCAGAAAAGGCTGAGAATGTACCGTAAACCAGTAAAGGTGGGTAAGAATCAGTTTCTATCGAAAACATCATGAAACAGTGAAATCAACTGCCCTAAGCCAGTTTTTTGAAACTATGTTGACTTTAAGAAAATGCACTTTTGGCCTCTTCCAAGCCTGAAACGTATTTTAAGAGCATAAAAGGCTGAGAATGTACCGTAAACCAGTAAAGGTGGGTAAGCAGGTTGTAATGAAAACATCATGAAACAGTGAAATCAACTGCCCTGAGCCAGTTTTCTGAAACTATGTTGACTTTCACAAAATCCACTTTTGGCCTCTTTCAAGCCTGAAACGTATTTTAAGAGCATAAAAGGCTACATTAAACCAGTAAAGGTGGGTACGCATCAGGTTCTAATGAAAACATCATGAAACAATGAAATCAACTGCCCTGAGCCAGTTTTTTAAAGAACATCCTTGAAACTATGTTGACTTTCACAAAATCCACTTTTGGCCTCTTCCAAGCCTGAAACGTATTTTAAGAGCATAAAAGGCTGAGAATGTACCGTAAACCAGTAAAGGTGGGTAAGCAGGTTGTAATGAAAACATCATGAAACAGTGAAATCAACTGCCCTGAGCCAGTTTTCTGAAACTATGTTGACTTTCACAAAATCCACTTTTGGCCTCTTTCAAGCCTGAAACGTATTTTAAGAGCATAAAAGGCTACATTAAACCAGTAAAGGTGGGTACGCATCAGGTTCTAATGAAAACATCATGAAACAATGAAATCAACTGCCCGAGCCAGTTTTTTAAAGAACATCCTTGAAACTATGTTGACTTTCACAAAATCCACTTTTGGCCTCTTCCAAGCCTGAAACGTATTTTAAGAGCATAAAAGGCTGAGAATGTACCGTAAACCAGTAAAGGTGAGTAAGCAGGTTGTAATGAAAACATCATGAAACAGTGAAATCAACTGCCCTAAGCCAGTTTTTTGAAACTATGTTTACTTTCACAAAATCCACTTTTGGCCTCTTTCAAGCCTGAAACGTATTTTAACAACATAAAAGGCTACATTAAACCAGTAAAGGTGGGTACGCATCAGGTTCTAATGAAAACATCATGAAACAATGAAATCAACTGCCCTGAGCCAGTGTTTTGAAGAACATCCTTGAAACTATGTTGACTTTCACAAAATCCACTTTTGGCCTCTTCCAAGTCTGAAATGTATTTTAAGAGCAGAAAAGGCTGAGAATGTACCGTAAACCAGTAAAGGTGGGTAATCATCAGGTTCTAATGAAAACATCATGAAACTGAACTGCCCTGAGCCAGTTTTTTGATGAAAACCTTTGAAAGTATTTTGACTGCCACAAAATCCACTTTTTTTTCTTCTTCCAAGCCTGAAACGTATTTTAAGAGCATAACAGGCTAAGAATGTACCGTAAACCAATAAAGGTGTGTAAGAATCAGTTTATATCGAAAACATCATGAAACAGTGAAATCAACTGCCCTAAGCCAGTTTTTTGAAACTATGTTGACTTTCAGAAACTGCACTTTTGGCCTCTTCCAAGCCTGAAACGTATTTTAAGAGCAGAAAAGGCTGAGAATGTACCGTAAACCAGTAAAGGTGGGTAAGCAGGTTGTAATGAAAACATCATGAAACAGTGAAATCAACTGCCCTGAGCCAGTTTTCTGAAACTATGTTGACTTTCACAAAATCCACTTTTGGCCTCTTCCAAGACTGAAACGTATTTTAAGAGCATAAAAGGCTGAGAATGTACCGTAAACCAGTAACGGTGGGTAATCATCAGGTTCTAATGAAAACATCATGAAACTGAACTGCCCTGAGCCAGTTTTTTGAAGAAAACCTTTGAAAGTATTTTGATTGTCACTAAATCCACTTTTTTTTTTCTTCCAAGCCTGAAACATATTTTAAGAGCATAAAAGGCTAAGAATGTACCGTGAACCAATAAAGGTGTGTAAGAATCAGTTTCTATCGAAAACATCATGAAACAGTGAAATCAACTGCCCTAAGCCAGTTTTTTGAAACAATGATTACTTTCACAAAATCCACTTTTGGCCTCTTTCAAGCCTGAAACATATTTTAAGAGCATAAAAGGCTACATTAAACCAGTAAAGGTGCCTGAAACGTATTTTAAGAGCATAAAAGGCTGAGAATGTACCGTAAACCAGTAGAGGTGGGTAATCATCAGGTTCTAATGAAAACATCATGAAACTGAACTGCCCTGAGCCAGTTTTTTGAAAAAACCTTTGAATGTATTTTGACTGTCACTAAATCCACTTTTTTTCTTTTCTTCCAAGCCTGAAACATATTTTAAGAGCATAAAAGGCTAAGAATGTACCGTGAACCAATAAAGGTGTGTAAGAATCAGTTTCTATCGAAAACATCATGAAACAGTGAAATCAACTGCCCTGAGCCAGTTTTCTGAAACTATGTTGACTTTCACAAAATCCACTTTTGGCCTCTTCCAAGCCTGAAACGTATTTTAAGAGAAAAAAGGCTGATAATGTACCGTAAACCAGTAAAGGTGGGTAAGCAGGTTGTAATGAAAACATCATGAAACAGTGAAATCAACTGCCCTGAGCCAGTTTTTTGAAGAAAATCTTTGAAACTATGTTTTTTTCACAAAATCCACTTTTGGCCTCTTCCAAGCCTGCAACGTATTTTAAGAGCAGAAAAGGCTGAGAATGTACCGTAAACCAGTAAAGGTGGGTAATCATCAGGTTCTAATGAAAACATCATGAAACTGAACTGCCCTGAGCTAGTTTTTTGAAGAAAACCTTTGAATGTATTTTGACTGTCACAAAATCCACTTTTTTTTTTCTTCCAAGCCTGAAACGTATTTTAAGAGCATAAAAGGTTAAGAATGTACCGTGAACCAAAAAAGGTGTGTAAGAATCAGTTTCTATCGAAAACATCATGAAACAGTGAAATCAACTGCCCTGAGCCAGTTTTCTGAAACTATGTTGACTTTCACAAAATCCACTTTTGGCCTCTTCCAAGTCTGAAACGTATTTTAAGAGCATAAAAGGCTGATAATGTACCGTAAACCAGTAAAGGTGGGTAATCATCAGGTTCTAATGAAAACATCATGAAACTGAACTGCCCTGAGCCAGTTTTTTGAAGAACATCCTTGAAACGTATTTTAAGAGCATAAAAGGCTACATTAAACCAGTAAAGGTGGGTACGCATCAGATTCTAATGAAAACATCATGAAACAATGAAATCAACTGCCCTGAGCCAGTGTTTTAAAGAACATCCTTGAAACTATGTTGACTTTCACAAAATCCACTTTTGGCCTCTTTCAAGCCTGAAACGTATTTTAAGAGCATAAAAGGCTACATTAAACCAGTAAAGGTGGGTACGCATCAGGTTCTAATGAAAACATCATGAAACAATGAAATCAACTGCCCTGAGCCAGTTTTTTAAAGAACATCCTTGAAACTATGTTGACTTTCACAAAATCCACTTTTGGCCTCTTTCAAGCCTGAAACGTATTTTAAGAGCATAAAAGGCTACATTAAACCAGTAAAGGTGGGTACGCATCAGGTTCTAATGAAAACATCATGAAACAATGAAATCAACTGCCCTGAGCCAGTTTTTTAAAGAACATCCTTGAAACTATGTTGACTTTCACAAAATCCACTTTTGGCCTCTTCCAAGCCTGAAACGTATTTTAAGAGCATAAAAGGCTGAGAATGTACCGTAAACCAGTAAAGGTGAGTAAGCAGGTTGTAATGAAAACATCATGAAACAGTGAAATCAACTGCCCTAAGCCAGTTTTTTGAAACTATGTTTACTTTCACAAAATCCACTTTTGGCCTCTTTCAAGCCTGAAACGTATTTTAACAACATAAAAGGCTACATTAAACCAGTAAAGGTGGGTACGCATCAGGTTCTAATGAAAACATCATGAAACAATGAAATCAACTGCCCTGAGCCAGTGTTTTGAAGAACATCCTTGAAACTATGTTGACTTTCACAAAATCCACTTTTGGCCTCTTCCAAGTCTGAAATGTATTTTAAGAGCAGAAAAGGCTGAGAATGTACCGTAAACCAGTAAAGGTGGGTAATCATCAGGTTCTAATGAAAACATCATGAAACTGAACTGCCCTGAGCCAGTTTTTTGATGAAAACCTTTGAAAGTATTTTGACTGTCACAAAATCCACTTTTGTTTTTTCTTCCAAGCCTGAAACATATTTTAAGAGCATAAAAGGCTACATTAAACCAGTAAAGGTGGGTACGCATCAGGTTCTAATGAAAACATCATGAAACAATAAAATCAACTGCCCTGAGCCAGTTTTTTAAAGAACATCCTTGAAACTATGTTGACTTTCACAAAATCCACTTTTGGCCTCTTCCAAGCCTGAAACGTATTTTAAGAGCATAAAAGGCTGAGAATGTACCGTAAACCAGTAAAGGTGGGTAAGCAGGTTGTAATGAAAACATCATGAAACAGTGAAATCCACTGCCCTAAGCCAGTTTTTTGAAACTCTGTTTACTTTCACAAAATCCACTTTTGGCCTCTTTCAAGCCTGAAACGTATTTTAACAACATAAAAGGCTACATTAAACCAGTAAAGGTGGGTACGCATCAGGTTCTAATGAAAACATCATGAAACAATGAAATCAACTGCCCTGAGCCAGTTTTTTGAAGAACATCCTTGAAACTATGTTGACTTTCACAAAATCCACTTTTGGCCTCTTCCAAGTCTGAAATGTATTTTAAGAGCAGAAAAGGCTGAGAATGTACCGTAAACCAGTAAAGGTGGGTAATCATCAGGTTCTAATGAAAACATCATGAAACTGAACTGCCCTGAGCCAGTTTTTTGATGAAAACCTTTGAAAGTATTTTGACTGTCACAAAATCCACTTTTGTTTTTTCTTCCAAGCCTGAAACATATTTTAAGAGCATAAAAGGCTACATTAAACCAGTAAAGGTGGGTACGCATCAGGTTCTAATGAAAACATCATGAAACAATGAAATCAACTGCCCTGAGCCAGTTTTTTAAAGAACATCCTTGAAACTATGTTGACTTTCACAAAATCCACTTTTGGCCTCTTCCAAGCCTGAAACGTATTTTAAGAGCATAAAAGGCTGAGAATGTACCGTAAACCAGTAAAGGTGGGTAAGCAGGTTGTAATGAAAACATCATGAAACAGTGAAATCCACTGCCCTAAGCCAGTTTTTTGAAACTCTGTTTACTTTCACAAAATCCACTTTTGGCCTCTTTCAAGCCTGAAACGTATTTTAACAACATAAAAGGCTACATTAAACCAGTAAAGGTGGGTACGCATCAGGTTCTAATGAAAACATCATGAAACAATGAAATCAACTGCCCTGAGCCAGTTTTTTGAAGAACATCCTTGAAACTATGTTGACTTTCACAAAATCCACTTTTGGCCTCTTCCAAGCTTCAAACGTATTTTAAGAGCAGAAAAGGCTGAGAATGTACCGTAAACCAGTAATGGTGGGTAATCATCAGGTTCTAATGAAAACATCATGAAACAATGAAATCAACTGCCCTGAGCCAGTGTTTTGAAGAACATCCTTGAAACTATGTTTACTTTCACAAAATCCACTTTTGGCCTCTTCCAAGCCTGAAACGTATTTTAAGAGCAGAAAAGGCTGAGAATGTACCGTAAACCAGTAAAGGTGGGTAAGCAGGTTGTAATGAAAACATCATGAAACAGTGAAATCAACTGCCCTGAGCCAGTTTTTTGAAGAAAATCTTTGAAACTATGTTTTTTTCACAAAATCCACTTTTGGCCTCTTCCAAGCCTGCAACGTATTTTAAGAGCAGAAAAGGCTGAGAATGTACCGTAAACCAGTAAAGGTGGGTAATCATCAGGTTCTAATGAAAACATCATGAAACTGAACTGCCCTGAGCTAGTTTTTTGAAGAAAACCTTTGAATGTATTTTGACTGTCACAAAATCCACTTTTTTTTTTCTTCCAAGCCTGAAACGTATTTTAAGAGCATAAAAGGTTAAGAATGTACCGTGAACCAAAAAAGGTGTGTAAGAATCAGTTTCTATCGAAAACATCATGAAACAGTGAAATCAACTGCCCTGAGCCAGTTTTCTGAAACTATGTTGACTTTCACAAAATCCACTTTTGGCCTCTTCCAAGTCTGAAACGTATTTTAAGAGCATAAAAGGCTGATAATGTACCGTAAACCAGTAAAGGTGGGTAATCATCAGGTTCTAATGAAAACATCATGAAACTGAACTGCCCTGAGCCAGTTTTTTGAAGAACATCCTTGAAACGTATTTTAAGAGCATAAAAGGCTACATTAAACCAGTAAAGGTGGGTACGCATCAGATTCTAATGAAAACATCATGAAACAATGAAATCAACTGCCCTGAGCCAGTGTTTTAAAGAACATCCTTGAAACTATGTTGACTTTCACAAAATCCACTTTTGGCCTCTTTCAAGCCTGAAACGTATTTTAAGAGCATAAAAGGCTACATTAAACCAGTAAAGGTGGGTACGCATCAGGTTCTAATGAAAACATCATGAAACAATGAAATCAACTGCCCTGAGCCAGTTTTTTAAAGAACATCCTTGAAACTATGTTGACTTTCACAAAATCCACTTTTGGCCTCTTTCAAGCCTGAAACGTATTTTAAGAGCATAAAAGGCTACATTAAACCAGTAAAGGTGGGTACGCATCAGGTTCTAATGAAAACATCATGAAACAATGAAATCAACTGCCCGAGCCAGTTTTTTAAAGAACATCCTTGAAACTATGTTGACTTTCACAAAATCCACTTTTGGCCTCTTCCAAGCCTGAAACGTATTTTAAGAGCATAAAAGGCTGAGAATGTACCGTAAACCAGTAAAGGTGAGTAAGCAGGTTGTAATGAAAACATCATGAAACAGTGAAATCAACTGCCCTAAGCCAGTTTTTTGAAACTATGTTTACTTTCACAAAATCCACTTTTGGCCTCTTTCAAGCCTGAAACGTATTTTAACAACATAAAAGGCTACATTAAACCAGTAAAGGTGGGTACGCATCAGGTTCTAATGAAAACATCATGAAACAATGAAATCAACTGCCCTGAGCCAGTGTTTTGAAGAACATCCTTGAAACTATGTTGACTTTCACAAAATCCACTTTTGGCCTCTTCCAAGTCTGAAATGTATTTTAAGAGCAGAAAAGGCTGAGAATGTACCGTAAACCAGTAAAGGTGGGTAATCATCAGGTTCTAATGAAAACATCATGAAACTGAACTGCCCTGAGCCAGTTTTTTGATGAAAACCTTTGAAAGTATTTTGACTGTCACAAAATCCACTTTTGTTTTTTCTTCCAAGCCTGAAACATATTTTAAGAGCATAAAAGGCTACATTAAACCAGTAAAGGTGGGTACGCATCAGGTTCTAATGAAAACATCATGAAACAATAAAATCAACTGCCCTGAGCCAGTTTTTTAAAGAACATCCTTGAAACTATGTTGACTTTCACAAAATCCACTTTTGGCCTCTTCCAAGCCTGAAACGTATTTTAAGAGCATAAAAGGCTGAGAATGTACCGTAAACCAGTAAAGGTGGGTAAGCAGGTTGTAATGAAAACATCATGAAACAGTGAAATCCACTGCCCTAAGCCAGTTTTTTGAAACTCTGTTTACTTTCACAAAATCCACTTTTGGCCTCTTTCAAGCCTGAAACGTATTTTAACAACATAAAAGGCTACATTAAACCAGTAAAGGTGGGTACGCATCAGGTTCTAATGAAAACATCATGAAACAATGAAATCAACTGCCCTGAGCCAGTTTTTTGAAGAACATCCTTGAAACTATGTTGACTTTCACAAAATCCACTTTTGGCCTCTTCCAAGTCTGAAATGTATTTTAAGAGCAGAAAAGGCTGAGAATGTACCGTAAACCAGTAAAGGTGGGTAATCATCAGGTTCTAATGAAAACATCATGAAACTGAACTGCCCTGAGCCAGTTTTTTGATGAAAACCTTTGAAAGTATTTTGACTGTCACAAAATCCACTTTTGTTTTTTCTTCCAAGCCTGAAACATATTTTAAGAGCATAAAAGGCTACATTAAACCAGTAAAGGTGGGTACGCATCAGGTTCTAATGAAAACATCATGAAACAATGAAATCAACTGCCCTGAGCCAGTTTTTTAAAGAACATCCTTGAAACTATGTTGACTTTCACAAAATCCACTTTTGGCCTCTTTCAAGCCTGAAACGTATTTTAACAACATAAAAGGCTACATTAAACCAGTAAAGGTGGGTACGCATCAGGTTCTAATGAAAACATCATGAAACAATGAAATCAACTGCCCTGAGCCAGTGTTTTGAAGAACATCCTTGAAACTATGTTTACTTTCACAAAATCCACTTTTGGCCTCTTCCAAGCCTGAAACGTATTTTAAGAGCAGAAAAGGCTGAGAATGTACCGTAAACCAGTAAAGGTGGGTAAGCAGGTTGTAATGAAAACATCATGAAACAGTGAAATCAACTGCCCTGAGCCAGTTTTCTGAAACTATGTTTACTTTTACAAAATCCACTTTTGGCCTCTTCCAAGCCTCAAACGTATTTTAAGAGCATAAAAGGCTGATAATGTACCGTAAACCAGTAAAGGTGGGTAATCATCAGGTTCAAATGAAAACATCATGAAACTGAACTGCCCTGAGCCAGTTTTTTGAAGAACATCCTTGAAACTATGTTTACTTTTACAAAATCCACTTTTGGCCTCTTCCAAGCCTGAAACGTATTTTAAGAGCATAAAAGGCTGAGAATGTACCGTAAACCAGTAAAGGTGGGTAAGCAGGTTGTAATGAAAACATCATGAAACAGTGAAATCAACTGCCCTGAGCCAGTTTTCTGAAACTATGTTGACTTTCACAAAATCCACTTTTGGCCTCTTTCAAGCCTGAAACGTATTTTAAGAGCATAAAAGGCTACATTAAACCAGTAAAGGTGGGTACGCATCAGGTTCTAATGAAAACATCATGAAACAATGAAATCAACTGCCCTGAGCCAGTTTTTTAAAGAACATCCTTGAAACTATGTTGACTTTCACAAAATCCACTTTTGGCCTCTTCCAAGCCTGAAACGTATTTTAAGAGCAGAAAAGGCTGAGAATGTACCGTAAACCAGTAAAGGTGGGTAAGCAGGTTGTAATGAAAACATCATGAAACAGTGAAATCAACTGCCCTGAGCCAGTTTTCTGAAACTATGTTGACTTTCACAAAATCCACTTTTGGCCTCTTTCAAGCCTGAAACGTATTTTAAGAGCATAAAAGGCTACATTAAACCAGTAAAGGTGGGTACGCATCAGGTTCTAATGAAAACATCATGAAACAATGAAATCAACTGCCCGAGCCAGTTTTTTAAAGAACATCCTTGAAACTATGTTGACTTTCACAAAATCCACTTTTGGCCTCTTCCAAGCCTGAAACGTATTTTAAGAGCATAAAAGGCTGAGAATGTACCGTAAACCAGTAAAGGTGAGTAAGCAGGTTGTAATGAAAACATCATGAAACAGTGAAATCAACTGCCCTAAGCCAGTTTTTTGAAACTATGTTTACTTTCACAAAATCCACTTTTGGCCTCTTTCAAGCCTGAAACGTATTTTAACAACATAAAAGGCTACATTAAACCAGTAAAGGTGGGTACGCATCAGGTTCTAATGAAAACATCATGAAACAATGAAATCAACTGCCCTGAGCCAGTGTTTTGAAGAACATCCTTGAAACTATGTTGACTTTCACAAAATCCACTTTTGGCCTCTTCCAAGTCTGAAATGTATTTTAAGAGCAGAAAAGGCTGAGAATGTACCGTAAACCAGTAAAGGTGGGTAATCATCAGGTTCTAATGAAAACATCATGAAACTGAACTGCCCTGAGCCAGTTTTTTGATGAAAACCTTTGAAAGTATTTTGACTGTCACAAAATCCACTTTTGTTTTTTCTTCCAAGCCTGAAACATATTTTAAGAGCATAAAAGGCTACATTAAACCAGTAAAGGTGGGTACGCATCAGGTTCTAATGAAAACATCATGAAACAATGAAATCAACTGCCCTGAGCCAGTTTTTTAAAGAACATCCTTGAAACTATGTTGACTTTCACAAAATCCACTTTTGGCCTCTTCCAAGCCTGAAACGTATTTTAAGAGCATAAAAGGCTGAGAATGCACCGTAAACCAGTAAAGGTGGGTAAGCAGGTTGTAATGAAAACATCATGAAACAGTGAAATCCACTGCCCTAAGCCAGTTTTTTGAAACTATATTTACTTTCACAAAATCCACTTTTGGCCTCTTCCAAGCCTGAAATGTATTTTAAGAACATAAAAGGCTACATTAAACCAGTAAAGGTACGCATCAGGTTCTAATGAAAACATCATGAAACAGTGAAATCAACTGCCCTGAGCCAGTTTTTTGAAGAAAATCTTTGAAACTATGTTGACTTTCACAAAATCAACTTTTGGCCTCTTCCAAGCCTGAAACGTATTTTAAGAGCATAAAAGGCTGAGAATGTACCGGAAACCAGTAAAGGTGGGTAAGCAGGTTGTAATGAAAACATCATGAAACAGTGAAATCCACTGCCCTAAGCCAGTTTTTTGAAACTCTGTTTACTTTCACAAAATCCACTTTTGGCCTCTTTCAAGCCTGAAACGTATTTTAACAACATAAAAGGCTACATTAAACCAGTAAAGGTGGGTACGCATCAGGTTCTAATGAAAACATCATGAAACAATGAAATCAACTGCCCTGAGCCAGTTTTTTGAAGAACATCCTTGAAACTATGTTGACTTTCACAAAATCCACTTTTGGCCTCTTCCAAGCTTCAAACGTATTTTAAGAGCAGAAAAGGCTGAGAATGTACCGTAAACTAGTAAAGGTGGGTAATCATCAGGTTCTAATGAAAACATCATGAAACTGAACTGCCCTGAGCCAGTTTTTTGATGAAAACCTTTGAAAGTATTTTGACTGTCACAAAATCCACTTTTTTTTTTCTTCCAAGCCTGAAACGTATTTTAAGAGCATAACAGGCTAAGAATGTACCGTAAACCAATAAAGGTGTGTAAGCATCAGTTTCTATCGAAAACATCATGAAACAGTGAAATCAACTGCCCTGAGCCAGTTTTCTGAAACTATGTTGACTTTCACAAAATCCACTTTTGGCCTCTTCCAAGCCTGAAACGTATTTTAAGAGCAGAAAAGGCTGAGAATGTACCGTAAACCAGTAAAGGTGGGTAAGAATCAGTTTCTATCGAAAACATCATGAAACAGTGAAATCAACTGCCCTAAGCCAGTTTTTTGAAACTATGTTGACTTTAAGAAAATGCACTTTTGGCCTCTTCCAAGCCTGAAATGTATTTTAAGAGCATAAAAGGCTGAGAATGTACCGTAAACCAGTAAAGGTGGGTAAGCAGGTTGTAATGAAAACATCATGAAACAGTGAAATCAACTGCCCTGAGCCAGTTTTCTGAAACTATGTTGACTTTCACAAAATCCACTTTTGGCCTCTTTCAAGCCTGAAACGTATTTTAAGAGCATAAAAGGCTACATTAAACCAGTAAAGGTGGGTACGCATCAGGTTCTAATGAAAACATCATGAAACAATGAAATCAACTGCCCTGAGCCAGTTTTTTAAAGAACATCCTTGAAACTATGTTGACTTTCACAAAATCCACTTTTGGCCTCTTCCAAGCCTGAAACGTATTTTAAGAGCATAAAAGGCTGAGAATGTACCGTAAACCAGTAAAGGTGAGTAAGCAGGTTGTAATGAAAACATCATGAAAGAGTGAAATCAACTGCCCTAAGCCAGTTTTTTGAAACTATGTTTACTTTCACAAAATCCACTTTTGGCCTCTTTCAAGCCTGAAACGTATTTTAACAACATAAAAGGCTACATTAAACCAGTAAAGGTGGGTACGCATCAGGTTCTAATGAAAACATCATGAAACTGAACTGCCCTGAGCCAGTTTTTTGATGAAAACCTTTGAAAGTATTTTGACTGCCACAAAATCCACTTTTTTTTTTTCTTCCAAGCCTGAAACGTATTTTAAGAGCATAACAGGCTAAGAATGTACCGTAAACCAATAAAGGTGTGTAAGAATCAGTTTCTATCGAAAACATCATGAAACAGTGAAATCAACTGCCCTAAGCCAGTTTTTTGAAACTATGTTGACTTTCACAAAATCCACTTTTGGCCTCATCCAAGTCTGAAACGTATTTTAAGAGCATAAAAGGCTGAGAATGTACCGTAAACCAGTAAAGGTGGGTAAGCAGGTTGTAATGAAAACATCATGAAACAGTGAAATCCACTGCCCTAAGCCAGTTTTTTGAAACTCTGTTTACTTTCACAAAATCCACTTTTGGCCTCTTCCAAGCCTGAAACGTATTTTAAGAGCATAAAAGGCTGAGAATGTACCGTAAACCAGTAAAGGTGGGTAAGCAGGTTGTAATGAAAACATCATGAAACAGTGAAATCCACTGCCCTAAGCCAGTTTTTTGAAACTCTGTTTACTTTCACAAAATCCACTTTTGGCCTCTTTCAAGCCTGAAACGTATTTTAACAACATAAAAGGCTACATTAAACCAGTAAAGGTGGGTACGCATCAGGTTCTAATGAAAACATCATGAAACAATGAAATCAACTGCCCTGAGCCAGTTTTTTGAAGAACATCCTTGAAACTATGTTGACTTTCACAAAATCCACTTTTGGCCTCTTCCAAGCCTGAAACGTATTTTAAGAGCAGAAAAGGCTGAGAATGTACCGTAAACCAGTAAAGGTGGGTACGCATCAGGTTCTAATGAAAACATCATGAAACTGAACTGCCCTGAGCCAGTTTTTTGATGAAAACCTTTGAAAGTATTTTGACTGCCACAAAATCCACTTTTTTTTTTTCTTCCAAGCCTGAAACGTATTTTAAGAGCATAACAGGCTAAGAATGTACCGTAAACCAATAAAGGTGTGTAAGAATCAGTTTCTATCGAAAACATCATGAAACAGTGAAATCAACTGCCCTAAGCCAGTTTTTTGAAACTATGTTGACTTTCAGAAAATGCACTTTTGGCCTCTTCCAAGCCTGAAACGTATTTTAAGAGCATAAAAGGCTGAGAATGTACCGTAAACCAGTAAAGGTGGGTAAGCAGGTTGTAATGAAAACATCATGAAACAGTGAAATCAACTGCCCTGAGCCAGTTTTCTGAAACTATGTTGACTTTCACAAAATCCACTTTTGGCCTCATCCAAGTCTGAAACGTATTTTAAGAGCATAAAAGGCTGAGAATGTACCGTAAACCAGTAAAGGTGGGTAAGCAGGTTGTAATGAAAACATCATGAAACAGTGAAATCCACTGCCCTAAGCCAGTTTTTTGAAACTCTGTTTACTTTCACAAAATCCACTTTTGGCCTCTTCCAAGCCTGAAACGTATTTTAAGAGCATAAAAGGCTGAGAATGTACCGTAAACCAGTAAAGGTGGGTAAGAATCAGTTTCTATCGAAAACATCATGAAACAGTGAAATCAACTGCCCTACGCCAGTTTTCTGAAACTATGTTGACTTTCACAAAATCCACTTTTGGCCTCATCCAAGTCTGAAACGTATTTTAAGAGCATAAAAGGCTACATTAAACCAGTAAAGGTGGGTACGCATCAGGTTCTAATGAAAACATCATGAAACAATGAAATCAACTGCCCTGGGCCAGTGTTTTGAAGAACATCCTTGAAACTATGTTTACTTTCACAAAATCCACTTTTGGCCTCTTCCAAGCCTGAAACGTATTTTAAGAGCATAAAAGGCTGAGAATGTACCGTAAACCAGTAACGGTGGGTAATCATCAGGTTCTAATGAAAACATCATGAAACTGAACTGCCCTGAGCCAGTTTTTTGAAGAAAACCTTTGAAAGTATTTTGATTGTCACTAAATCCACTTTTTTTTTTTCTTCCAAGCCTGAAACATATTTTAAGAGCATAAAAGGCTAAGAATGTACCGTGAACCAATAAAGGTGTGTAAGAATCAGTTTCTATCGAAAACATCATGAAACAGTGAAATCAACTGCCCTAAGCCAGTTTTTTGAAGCTATGTTTACTTTCACAAAATCCACTTTTGGCCTCTTCCAAGCCTGAAACGTATTTTAAGAGCATAAAAGGCTGAGAATGTACCGTAAACCAGTAAAGGTGGGTAAGCAGGTTGTAATGAAAACATCATGAAACAGTGAAATCCACTGCCCTAAGCCAGTTTTTTGAAACTCTGTTTACTTTCACAAAATCCACTTTTGGCCTCTTTCAAGCCTGAAATGTATTTTAACAACATAAAAGGCTACATTAAACCAGTAAAGGTGGGTACGCATCAGGTTCTAATGAAAACATCATGAAACAATGAAATCAACTGCCCTGAGCCAGTTTTTTGAAGAACATCCTTGAAACTATGTTGACTTTCACAAAATCCACTTTTGGCCTCTTCCAAGCCTGAAACGTATTTTAAGAGCATAAAAGGCTGATAATGTACCGTAAACCAGTAAAGGTGGGTAAGCAGGTTGTAATGAAAACATCATGAAACAGTGAAATCAACTGCCCTGAGCCAGTTTTCTGAAACTATGTTTACTTTTACAAAATCCACTTTTGGCCTCTTCCAAGCCTCAAACGTATTTTAAGAGCATAAAAGGCTGATAATGTACCGTAAACCAGTAAAGGTGGGTAATCATCAGGTTCTAATGAAAACATCATGAAACTGAACTGCCCTGAGCCAGTTTTTTGAAGAACATCCTTGAAACTATGTTGACTTTCACAAAATCCACTTTTGGCCTCTTCCAAGCCTGAAACGTATTTTAAGAACATAAAAGGCTACATTAAACCAGCAAAGGTGGGTAAGCATGTTGAAATGAAAACATCATGAAAGAGTGAAATCAACTGCCCTGAGCCAGTTTTTTGAAGAACATCCTTGAAACTATGTTTACTTTCACAAAATCCACTTTTGGCCTCTTCCAAGCCTGAAACGTATTTTAAGAGCATAAAAGGCTACATTAAACCAGTAAAGGTGGGTACGCATCAGGTTCTAATGAAAACATCATGAAACAATGAAATCAACTGCCCTGAGCCAGTTTTTTAAAGAACATCCTTGAAACTATGTTGACTTTCACAAAATCCACTTTTGGCCTCTTCCAAGCCTGAAACGTATTTTAAGAGCATAAAAGTCTGAGAATGTACCGTAAACCAGTAAAGGTGAGTAAGCAGGTTGTAATGAAAACATCATGAAACAGTGAAATCAACTGCCCTAAGCCAGTTTTTTGAAACTATGTTTACTTTCACAAAATCCACTTTTAGCCTCTTTCAAGTCTGAAACGTATTTTAAGAGCATAAAAGGCTACATTAAACCAGTAAAGGTGGGTAATCATCAGGTTGTAATGAAAACATCATGAAACTGAACTGCCCTGAGCCAGTTTTTTGATGAAAACCTTTGAAAGTATTTTGACTGCCACAAAATCCACTTTTTTTCTTTTCTTCCAAGCCTGAAACGTATTTTAAGAGCATAAAAGGCTAAGAATGTACCGTGAACCAATAAAGGTGTGTAAGAATCAGTTTCTATCGAAAACATCATGAAACAGTGAAATCCACTGCCCTAAGCCAGGTTTTTGAAACTATGTTTACTTTCACAAAATCCACTTTTGGCCTCTTCCAAGCCTGAAACGTCTTTTAAGAGCATAAAAAGTGAAAATGCATCTCTAGCCAGTAAAGTGCTGAAAGCTGCAGATATTCATGAACTTGACATCAGACTGTCCTGAGGTACTGTTTTGAAGAAAATCTTTGAAACTATGTTTACTTTCACAAAATCAACTTTTGGCCTCCTCTCTGCCTGAAACGTCTTTTAAGAGCATAAAAAGTGAAAATGCATCTTGTGTTGTCCTGGGGTCATTAATGACCCCAGAAGAAATCTTTTGCTGTCAAAATTTGTTTTTTATTCATCAAATGGTCTGAAAATAATGGGGGGCGTTCGATACTATGCTCTTCATGATTAAAATAAATTTGAGGTAATTTGATTGAATTAACGGTGATTTATTGAATTGAATAACTTCTGTTGTCCTCTGGGGTCAAAAAGACCCCGCAGCACAAAGTGGCTCAATGAGGCAAGTTGTCACACCATACTGCTTTCCAAAACATCTTTGATCTTGGATGTTTGATGTGTGGGGTCAAGCAATGGTTATGACAATAAAAAAATAGGTCTTTTCTCACAGGTGTTGGGGCATTTCACATTTTAGAGAGAGACAGGCAGCACAATGAGGAGGCAGAAGCGCTATACTGCACAGGAGGCTTGTGAGGTAATTTTGAACTATGATGTGGAAAAGAATAACCAGGAGGACAATGCTGAACATAATGAGGAGGAAGAATCAACTGATGAGGACGATTCAGGGTCAGAAGAGACGGAAAATAATGATGAGGCGATGGATCCAACCTACAGACCACATGCTACTACTTCCTCTGAAGAAGCCCCCACATCGCCCGCTGAAATGGAAGAAGGGCATGAAGAGAAGGAAAATGATGACCATGATGAGGTAGAATCTGAAGCTGAAATGGAAGAAGTGTCAGAAGTGGAGAACTGCACTTATTATGATGAAGAGGAAGAATCAACTGATGAGGTAAAATCTGAAGCTGAAATGGAAGAAGTGTCAGAAGTGGAGGACTGCACTTATGATGAAGAAGAATATTTCCAGTCAAAGGATGAAAAAATGATCTGGTCTTCCATCCCTCCCAGTGACAGACGACGCATGTTGACAGTCGAGAGAGCAGAGAGAGAGACAAGCCACCATGGTCCAACCGCATATGCAAGGTCTCGTATTGATGACATAAAGTCCACTTTTGACCTGTTTCTGCCCAAGCCTATTGAAGAGGTGATGCTGAACATGACAAACAAGGAGGGGCGACGTGTGTATGGCAACAAGTGGAGAAAGATGGATCGAATGGACCTGCAGGCATATGTGGGTTTGTTGATTCTCGCAGGCGTGTACCGATCCAGTAAAGAAGCTACATCTAGTTTATAGCATGCCGAGTCTGGTAGGGCAATTTTCCGTGCTACCATGACACTCAAGATGTTTCATAAAATCTCAAGAGTGATTCGATTTGATGATAAAGACACAAGAGAAGACCGCCGTGCACGAGACAAACTTGCTCACATTCGAGACGTATGGGACAAGTGGGTGTCTCTCCTGCCATTGATGTTAAAATACGTTTCAGGCTTGAAAGAGGCCAAAAGTGGATTTTGTGAAAGTAAACATAGTTTCAAAAAACTGGCTTAGGGCAGTTGATTTCACTGTTTCATGATGTTTTCGATAGAAACTGATTCTTACACACCTTTATTGGTTTACGGTACATTCTTAGCCTGTTATGCTCTTAAAATACGTTTCAGGCTTGGAAGAAAAAAAAAAGTGGATTTTGTGACAGTCAAAATACTTTCAAAGGTTTTCATCAAAAAACTGGCTCAGGGCAGTTCAGTTTCATGATGTTTTCATTAGAACCTGATGATTACCCACCTTTACTGGTTTACGGTACATTCTCAGCCTTTTCTGCTCTTAAAATACGTTTGAGGCTTGGAAGAGGCCAAAAGTGGATTTTGTGAAAGTAAACATAGTTTCAGAAAACTGGCTCAGGGCAGTTGATTTCACTCTTTCATGATGTTTTCATTACAACCTGCTTACCCACCTTTACTGGTTTACGGTACATTCTCAGCCTTTTCTGCTCTTAAAATACGTTTCAGGCTTGGAAGAGGCCAAAAGTGGATTTTGTGAAAGTCAACATAGTTTCAAGGATGTTCTTTAAAAAACTGGCTCAGGGCAGTTGATTTCACTATTTCATGATGTTTTCATTACAACCTGCTTACTCACCTTTACTGGTTTACGGTACATTCTCAGCCTTTTATGCTCTTAAAATACGTTTCAGGCTTGGAAGAGGCCAAAAGTGGATTTTGTGAAAGTCAACATAGTTTCAAGGATGTTCTTTAAAAAACTGGCTCAGGGCAGTTGATTTCATTGTTTCATGATGTTTTCATTAGAACCTGATGCGTACCTTTACTGGTTTAATGTAGCCTTTTATGTTCTTAAAATACGTTTCAGGCTTGGAAGAGGCCAAAAGTGGATTTTGTGAAAGTCAACATAGTTTCAAGGATGTTCTTCAAAAAACTTGCTCAGGGCAGTTCAGTTTCATGATGTTTTCATTAGAACCTGATGATTACCCACCTTTACTGGTTTACGGTACATTCTCAGCCTTTTCTGCTCTTAAAATACGTTTCAGGCTTGGAAGAGGCCAAAAGTGGATTTTGTGAAAGTCAACATAGTTTCAGAAAACTGGCTCAGGGCAGTTGATTTCACTTTTTAATGATGTTTTCATTACAACCTGCTCACCCACCTTTACTGTTTTACGGTACATTCTCAGCCTTTTCTGCTCTTAAAATACGTTTCAGGCTTGGAAAAGGCCAAAAGTGGATTTTGTGAAAGTAAACATAGTTTCAAGGATGTTCTTCAAAAAACTGGCTCAGGGCAGTTGATTTCACTCTTTAATGATGTTTTCATTACAACCTGCTCACCCACCTTTACTGTTTTACGGTACATTCTCAGCCTTTTCTGCTCTTAAAATACATTTCAGACTTGGAAGAGGCCAAAAGTGGATTTTGTGAAAGTCAACATAGTTTCAGAAAACTGGCTCAGGGCAGTTGATTTCACTGTTTCATGATGTTTTCGATAGAAACTGATTCTTACACACCTTTTTTGGTTCACGGTACATTCTTAGCCTTTCATGCTCTTAAAATACGTTTCAGGCTTGGAAGAAAAAAAAAAGTGGATTTTGTGACAGTCAAAATACATTCAAAGGTTTTCTTCAAAAAACTAGCTCAGGGCAGTTCAGTTTCATGATGTTTTCATTAGAACCTGATGATTACCCACCTTTACTGGTTTACGGTACATTCTCAGCCTTTTCTGCTCTTAAAATACGTTGCAGGCTTGGAAGAGGCCAAAAGTGGATTTTGTGAAAAAAACATAGTTTCAAAGATTTTCTTCAAAAAACTGGCTCAGGGCAGTTGATTTCACTTTTTCATGATGTTTTCATTACAACCTGCTTACCCACCTTTACTGGTTTAATGTAGCCTTTTATGTTCTTAAAATACGTTTCAGGCTTGAAAGAGGCCAAAAGTGGATTTTGTGAAAGTAAACATAGTGTCAAAAAACTGGCTTAGGGCAGTTGATTTCACTATTTCATGATGTTTTCATTACAACCTGCTTACTCACCTTTACTGGTTTACGGTACATTCTCAGCCTTTTATGCTCTTAAAATACGTTTCAGGCTTGGAAGAGGCCAAAAGTGGATTTTGTGAAAGTCAACATAGTTTCAAGGATGTTCTTTAAAATCTGGCTCAGGGCAGTTGATTTCATTGTTTCATGATGTTTTCATTAGAACCTGATGCGTACCCACCTTTACTGGTTTAATGTAGCCTTTTATGCTCTTAAAATACGTTTCAAGGATGTTCTTCAAAAAACTGGCTCAGGGCAGTTCAGTTTCATGATGTTTTCATTTGAACCTGATGATTACCCACCTTTACTGGTTTACGGTACATTCTCAGCCTTTTATGCTCTTAAAATACGTTTCAGGCTTAGAAGAAAAGAAAAAAAGTGGATTTTGTGACAGTCAAAATACATTCAAAGGTTTTCTTCAAAAAACTGGCTCAGGGCAGTTCAGTTTCATGATGTTTTCATTAGAACCTGATGATTACCCACCTTTACTGGTTTACGGTACATTATCAGCCTTTTATGCTCTTAAAATACGTTTCAGGCTTGGAAGAGGCCAAAAGTGGATTTTGTGAAAGTCAACATAGTTTCAGAAAACTGGCTCAGGGCAGTTGATTTCACTGTTTCATGATGTTTACATTACAACCTGCTTACCCACCTTTACTGGTTTACGGTACATTCTCAGCCTTTTATGCTCTTAAAATACGTTTCAGGCTTGGAAGAGGCCAAAAGTGGATTTTGTGAAAGTCAACATAGTTTCAAGGATGTTCTTTAAAAAACTGGCTCAGGGCAGTTGATTTCATTGTTTCATGATGTTTTCATTAGAACCTGATGCGTACCCACCTTTACTGGTTTAATGTAGCCTTTTATGCTCTTAAAATACGTTTCAAGGATGTTCTTCAAAAAACTGGCTCAGGGCAGTTCAGTTTCATGATGTTTTCATTAGAACCTGATGATTACCCACCTTTACTGGTTTACGGTACATTCTCAGCCTTTTATGCTCTTAAAATACGTTTCAGGCTTGGAAGAGGCCAAAAGTGGATTTTGTGAAAGTCAACATAGTTTCAGAAAACTGGCTCAGGGCAGTTGATTTCACTGTTTCATGATGTTTACATTACAACCTGCTTACCCACCTTTACTGGTTTACGGTACATTCTCAGCCTTTTCTGCTCTTAAAATACGTTTTAGGCTTGGAAGAGGCCAAAAGTGGATTTTGTGAAAGTAAACATAGTTTCAAAGATTTTCTTCAAAAAACTGGCTCAGGGCAGTTGATTTCATTGTTTCATGATGTTTTCATTAGAACCTGATGCGTACCCACCTTTACTGGTTTAATGTAGCCTTTTATGTTCTTAAAATACGTTTCAGGCTTGAAAGAGGCCAAAAGTGGATTTTGTGAAAGTAAACATTGTTTCAAAAAACTGGCTTAGGGCAGTTGATTTCACTGTTTCATGATGTTTTCGATAGAAACTGATTCTTACACACCTTTATTGGTTCACGGTACATTCTTAGCCTTTTATGCTCTTAAAATACGTTTCAGGCTTGGAAGAAAAAACAAAAGTGGATTTTGTGGCAGTCAAAATACATTCAAAGGTTTTCTTCAAAAAACTGGCTCAGGGCAGTTCAGTTTCATGATGTTTTCATTAGAACCTGATGATTACCCACCTCCACTGGTTTACGGTACATTCTCAGCCTTTTATGCTCTTAAAATACGTTTCAGGCTTGGAAGAGGCCAAAAGTGGATTTTGTGAAAGTCAACATAGTTTCAGAAAACTGGCTCAGGGCAGTTGATTTCACTGTTTCATGAAGTTTTCGATAGAAACTGATTCTTACACACCTTTATTGGTTTACGGTACATTCTTAGCCTTTTATGCTCTGAAAATACGTTTCAGGCTTGGAAGGAAAACAAAAGTGGATTTTGTGACAGTCAATATAGTTTCAAAGATTTTCTTCAAAAAACTGGCTCAGGGCAGTTCAGTTTCATGATGTTTTCATTAGAACCTGATGATTACCCACCTTTACTGGTTTACGGTACATTATCAGCCTTTTATGCTCTTAAAATACGTTTGAGGCTTGGAAGAGGCCAAAAGTGGATTTTGTGAAAGTCAACATAGTTTCAGAAAACTGGCTCAGGGCAGTTGATTTCACTGTTTCATGATGTTTTCATTACAACCTGCTTACCCACCTTTACTGGTTTACGGTACATTCTCAGCCTTTTATGCTCTTAAAATACGTTTCAGGCTTGGAAGAGGCCAAAAGTGGATTTTGTGAAAGTCAACATAGTTTCAGAAAACTGGCTCAGGGCAGTTGATTTCACTGTTTCATGATGTTTTCGATAGAAACTGATTCTTACACACCTTTATTGGTTCACGGTACATTCTCAGCCTTTTATGCTCTTAAAATATGTTTCAGGCTTGGAAGAAAAGAAAAAAAGTGGATTTAGTGACAGTCAAAATACATTCAAAGGTTTTCTTCAAAAAACTGGCTCAGGGCAGTTCAGTTTCATGATGTTTTCATTAGAACCTGATGATTACCCACCTCTACTGGTTTACGGTACATTCTCAGCCTTTTATGCTCTTAAAATACGTTTCAGGCTTGGAAGAGGCCAAAAGTGGATTTTGTGAAAGTCAACATAGTTTCAGAAAACTGGCTCAGGGCAGTTGATTTCACTGTTTCATGATGTTTTCATTACAACCTGCTTACCCACCTTTACTGGTTTACGGTACATTCTCAGCCTTTTATGCTCTTAAAATACGTTTCAGGCTTGGAAGAGGCCAAAAGTGGATTTTGTGAAAGTCAACATAGTTTCAAAGATTTTCTTCAAAAAACTGGCTCAAGTCAGTTGATTTCACTGTTTTATGTCATGTTCATGAATATCTGCAGCTTTCAGCACTTTCCTGCCTAGAGATGCATTTTCACTTTTTATGCTCTTAAAAGACGTTTCAGGCAGAGAGGAGGCCAAAAGTTGATTTTGTGAAAGTAAGCATAGTTTCAAAGATATTCTTCAAAAAACTACGTCAGCACAGTTGATTTAACAGTCTGATGTCATGTTCATGAATATCTGCAGCTTTCAGCACTTTCCTGCCTAGAGATGCATTTTCACTTTTTATGCTCTTAAAAGACGTTTCAGGCAGAGAGGAGGCCAAAAGTTGATTTTGTGAAAGTAAACATAGTTTCAAAGATTTTCTTCAAAAAACTACGTCAGCACAGTTGATTTAACAGTCTGATGTCATGTTCATGAATATCTGCAGCTTTCAGCACTTTCCTGCCTAGAGATGCATTTTCACTTTTTATGCTCTTAAAAGACGTTTCAGGCAGAGAGGAGGCCAAAAGTTGATTTTGTGAAAGTAAGCATAGTTTCAAAGATTTTCTTCAAAAAACTTCCTCAAGACAGTTGATTTCACAGTCTGATGTCATGTTCATGAATATCTGCAGCTTTCAGCACTTTCCTGCCTAGAGATGCATTTTCACTTTTTATGCTCTTAAAAGACGTTTCAGGCAGAGAGGAGGCCAAAAGTTGATTTTGTGAAACTAAACATAGTTTCAAAGATTTTCTTCAAAAAACTACGTCAGCACAGTTGATTTAACAGTCTGATGTCATGTTCATGAATATCTGCAGCTTTCAGCACTTTCCTGCCTAGAGATGCATTTTCAATTTTTATGCTCTTAAAAGACGTTTCAGGCAGAGAGGAGGCCAAAAGTTGATTTTGTGAAAGTAAACATAGTTTCAAAGATTTTCTTCAAAAAACTACGTCAGCACAGTTGATTTAACAGTCTGATGTCATGTTCATGAATATCTGCAGCTTTCAGCACTTTCCTGCCTAGAGATGCATTTTCAATTTTTATGCTCTTAAAAGACGTTTCAGGCAGAGAGGAGGCCAAAAGTTGATTTTGTGAAAGTAAACATAGTTTCAAAGATTTTCTTCAAAAAACTACGTCAGCACAGTTGATTTAACAGTCTGATGTCATGTTCATGAATATCTGCAGCTTTCAGCACTTTCCTGCCTAGAGATGCATTTTCAATTTTTATGCTCTTAAAAGACGTTTCAGGCAGAGAGGAGGCCAAAAGTTGATTTTGTGAAAGTAAACATAGTTTCAAAGATTTTCTTCAAAAAACTACGTCAGCACAGTTGATTTCACAGTCTGATGTCATGTTCATGAATATCTGCAGCTTTCAGCACTTTCCTGCCTAGAGATGCATTTTCACTTTTTATGCTCTTAAAAGACGTTTCAGGCAGAGAGGAGGCCAAAAGTTGATTTTGTGAAACTAAACATAGTTTCAAAGATTTTCTTCAAAAAACTACGTCAGCACAGTTGATTTAACAGTCTGATGTCATGTTCATGAATATCTGCAGCTTTCAGCACTTTCCTGCCTAGAGATGCATTTTCAATTTTTATGCTCTTAAAAGACGTTTCAGGCAGAGAGGAGGCCAAAAGTTGATTTTGTGAAAGTAAGCATAGTTTCAAAGATTTTCTTCAAAAAACTTCCTCAAGACAGTTGATTTCACAGTCTGATGTCATGTTCATGAATATCTGCAGCTTTCAGCACTTTCCTGCCTAGAGATGCATTTTCACTTTTTATGCTCTTAAAAGACGTTTCAGGCAGAGAGGAGGCCAAAAGTTGATTTTGTGAAATTAAACATAGTTTCAAAGATTTTCTTCAAAAAACTACGTCAGCACAGTTGATTTAACAGTCTGATGTCATGTTCATGAATATCTGCAGCTTTCAGCACTTTCCTGCCTAGAGATGCATTTTCAATTTTTATGCTCTTAAAAGACGTTTCAGGCAGAGAGGAGGCCAAAAGTTGATTTTGTGAAAGTAAGCATAGTTTCAAAGATTTTCTTCAAAAAACTTCCTCAAGACAGTTGATTTCACAGTCTGATGTCATGTTCATGAATATCTGCAGCTTTCAGCACTTTCCTGCCTAGAGATGCATTTTCACTTTTTATGCTCTTAAAAGACGTTTCAGGCAGAGAGGAGGCCAAAAGTTGATTTTGTGAAACTAAACATAGTTTCAAAGATTTTCTTCAAAAAACTACGTCAGCACAGTTGATTTAACAGTCTGATGTCATGTTCATGAATATCTGCAGCTTTCAGCACTTTCCTGCCTAGAGATGCATTTTCAATTTTTATGCTCTTAAAAGACGTTTCAGGCAGAGAGGAGGCCAAAAGTTGATTTTGTGAAAGTAAACATAGTTTCAAAGATTTTCTTCAAAAAACTACGTCAGCACAGTTGATTTAACAGTCTGATGTCATGTTCATGAATATCTGCAGCTTTCAGCACTTTCCTGCCTAGAGATGCATTTTCACTTTTTATGCTCTTAAAAGACGTTTCAGGCAGAGAGGAGGCCAAAAGTTGATTTTGTGAAAGTAAGCATAGTTTCAAAGATTTTCTTCAAAAAACTTCCTCAAGACAGTTGATTTCACAGTCTGATGTCATGTTCATGAATATCTGCAGCTTTCAGCACTTTCCTGCCTAGAGATGCATTTTCAATTTGTATGCTCTTAAAAGACGTTTCAGGCAGAGAGGAGGCCAAAAGTTGATTTTGTGAAAGTAAGCATAGTTTCAAAGATTTTCTTCAAAAAACTTCCTCAAGACAGTTGATTTCACAGTCTGATGTCATGTTCATGAATATCTGCAGCTTTCAGCACTTTCCTGCCTAGAGATGCATTTTCACTTTTTATGCTCTTAAAAGACGTTTCAGGCAGAGAGGAGGCCAAAAGTTGATTTTGTGAAAGTAAGCATAGTTTCAAAGATTTTCTTCAAAAAACTTCCTCAAGACAGTTGATTTCACAGTCTGATGTCATGTTCATGAATATCTGCAGCTTTCAGCACTTTCCTGCCTAGAGATGCATTTTCAATTTTTATGCTCTTAAAAGACGTTTCAGGCAGAGAGGAGGCCAAAAGTTGATTTTGTGAAAGTAAACATAGTTTCAAAGATTTTCTTCAAAAAACTACGTCAGCACAGTTGATTTAACAGTCTGATGTCATGTTCATGAATATCTGCAGCTTTCAGCACTTTCCTGCCTAGAGATGCATTTTCAATTTTTATGCTCTTAAAAGACGTTTCAGGCAGAGAGGAGGCCAAAAGTTGATTTTGTGAAAGTAAACATAGTTTCAAAGATTTTCTTCAAAAAACTACGTCAGCACAGTTGATTTAACAGTCTGATGTCATGTTCATGAATATCTGCAGCTTTCAGCACTTTCCTGCCTAGAGATGCATTTTCACTTTTTATGCTCTTTAAAGACGTTTCAGGCAGAGAGGAGGCCAAAAGTTGATTTTGTGAAAGTAAGCATAGTTTCAAAGATTTTCTTCAAAAAACTTCCTCAAGACAGTTGATTTCACAGTCTGATGTCATGTTCATGAATATCTGCAGCTTTCAGCACTTTCCTGCCTAGAGATGCATTTTCACTTTTTATGCTCTTAAAAGACGTTTCAGGCAGAGAGGAGGCCAAAAGTTGATTTTGTGAAAGTAAGCATAGTTTCAAAGATTTTCTTCAAAAAACTTCCTCAAGACAGTTGATTTCACAGTCTGATGTCATGTTCATGAATATCTGCAGCTTTCAGCACTTTCCTGCCTAGAGATGCATTTTCACTTTTTATGATCTTAAAAGACGTTTCAGGCAGAGAGGAGGCCAAAAGTTGATTTTGTGAAAGTAAACATAGTTTCAAAGATTTTCTTCAAAAAACTACGTCAGCACAGTTGATTTAACAGTCTGATGTCATGTTCATGAATATCTGCAGCTTTCAGCACTTTCCTGCCTAGAGATGCATTTTCACTTTTTATGCTCTTAAAAGACGTTTCAGGCAGAGAGGAGGCCAAAAGTTGATTTTGTGAAAGTAAGCATAGTTTCAAAGATTTTCTTCAAAAAAGTGGATTTTGTGAAAGTAAACATAGTTTCAAAGATTTTCTTCTAAAAAGTGGATTTTGTGAAAGTAAACATAGTTTCAAAGGTTTTCTTCAAAAAACTGGCTCAGGGCAGTTCAGTTTCATGATGTTTTCATTAGAACCTGATGATTACCCACCTTTACTGGTTTAATGTAGCCTTTTATGCTCTTAAAATACGTTTCAGACTTGGATGAGGCCAAAAGTGGATTTTGTGAAAGTCAACATAGTTTCAGAAAACTGGCTCAGGGCAGTTGATTTCACTGTTTCATGATGTTTTCATTACAACCTGCTTACCCACCTTTACTGGTTTACGGTACATTCTCAGCCTTTTATGCTCTTAAAATACGTTTCAGGCTTGGAAGAGGCCAAAAGTGGATTTTGTGAAAGTCAACATAGTTTCAAGGATGTTCTTTAAAAAACTGGCTCAGGGCAGTTGATTTCATTGTTTCATGATGTTTTCATTAGAACCTGATGCGTACCCACCTTTACTGGTTTAATGTAGCCTTTTATGCTCTTAAAATACGTTTCAGGCTTGAAAGAGGCCAAAAGTGGATTTTGTGAAAGTCAACATAGTTTCAGAAAACTGGCTCAGGGCAGTTGATTTCACTGTTTCATGATGTTTTCATTACAACCTGCTTACCCACCTTTACTGGTTTACGGTACATTCTCAGCCTTTTATGCTCTTAAAATACGTTTCAGGCTTGGAAGAGGCCAAAAGTGGATTTTGTGAAAGTAAACATAGTTTCAAAAAACTGGCTTAGGGCAGTTGATTTCACTGTTTCATGATGTTTTCGATAGAAACTGATTCTTACACACCTTTATTGGTTCACGGTACATTCTTAGCCTTTTATGCTCTTAAAATACGTTTTAGGCTTGGAAGAAAAAAAAAAAGTGGATTTTGTGGCAGTCAAAATACTTTCAAAGGTTTTCATCAAAAAACTGGCTCAGGGCAGTTCAGTTTCATGATGTTTTCATTAGAACCTGATGATTACCCACCTTTACTGGTTTAATGTAGCCTTTTATGCTCTTAAAATACGTTTCAGACTTGGATGAGGCCAAAAGTGGATTTTGTGAAAGTCAACATAGTTTCAAGGATGTTCTTCAAAACACTGGCTCAGGGCAGTTGATTTCATTGTTTCATGATGTTTTCATTAGAACCTGATGCGTACCCACCTTTACTGGTTTAATGTAGCCTTTTATGTTGTTAAAATACGTTTCAGGCTTGAAAGAGGCCAAAAGTGGATTTTGTGAAAGTAAACATAGTTTTAAAAAACTGGCTTAGGGCAGTTGATTTCACTGTTTCATGATGTTTTCATTACAACCTGCTTACTCACCTTTACTGGTTTACGGTACATTCTCAGCCTTTTATGCTCTTAAAATACGTTTCAGGCTTGGAAGAGGCCAAAAGTGGATTTTGTGAAAGTCAACATAGTTTCAAGGATGTTCTTTAAAAAACTGGCTCAGGGCAGTTGATTTCATTGTTTCATGATGTTTTCATTAGAACCTGATGCGTACCCACCTTTACTGGTTTAATGTAGCCTTTTATGCTCTTAAAATACGTTTCAGGCTTGAAAGAGGCCAAAAGTGGATTTTGTGAAAGTCAACATAGTTTCAGAAAACTGGCTCAGGGCAGTTGATTTCACTGTTTCATGATGTTTTCATTACAACCTGCTTACCCACCTTTACTGGTTTACGGTACATTCTCAGCCTTTTATGCTCTTAAAATACGTTTCAGGCTTGGAAGAGGCCAAAAGTGCATTTTCTTAAAGTCAACATAGTTTCAAAAAACTGGCTTAGGGCAGTTGATTTCACTGTTTCATGATGTTTTCGATAGAAACTGATTCTTACCCACCTTTACTGGTTTACGGTACATTCTCAGCCTTTTCTGCTCTTAAAATACGTTTCAGGCTTGGAAGAGGCCAAAAGTGCATTTTCTTAAAGTCAACATAGTTTCAAAAAACTGGCTTAGGGCAGTTGATTTCACTGTTTCATGATGTTTTCATTACAACCTGCTTACTCACCTTTACTGGTTTACGGTACATTCTCAGCCTTTTATGCTCTTAAAATACGTTTCAGGCTTGGAAGAGGCCAAAAGTGGATTTTGTGAAAGTCAACATAGTTTCAAGGATGTTCTTTAAAACACTGGCTCAGGGCAGTTGATTTCATTGTTTCATGATGTTTTCATTAGAACCTGATGCGTACCCACCTTTACTGGTTTAATGTAGCCTTTTATGCTCTTAAAATACGTTTCAGGCTTGAAAGAGGCCAAAAGTGGATTTTGTGAAAGTCAACATAGTTTCAGAAAACTGGCTCAGGGCAGTTGATTTCACTGTTTCATGATGTTTTCATTACAACCTGCTTACCCACCTTTACTGGTTTACGGTACATTCTCAGCCTTTTCTGCTCTTAAAATACGTTTCAGGCTTGGAAGAGGCCAAAAGTTGATTTTGTGAAAGTAAAGATAGTTTCAAGGATGTTCTTCAAAACACTGGCTCAGGGCAGTTGATTTCATTGTTTCATGATGTTTTCATTAGAACCTGATGCGTACCCACCTTTACTGGTTTAATGTAGCCTTTTATGTTGTTAAAATACGTTTCAGGCTTGAAAGAGGCCAAAAGTGGATTTTGTGAAAGTCAACATAGTTTCAGAAAACTGGCGTAGGGCAGTTGATTTCACTGTTTCATGATGTTTTCATTACAACCTGCTCACCCACCTTTACTGGTTTACGGTACATTCTCAGCCTTTTCTGCTCTTAAAATACGTTTCAGGCTTGGAAGAGGCCAAAAGTGCATTTTCTGAAAGTCAACATAGTTTCAAAAAACTGGCTTAGGGCAGTTGATTTCACTGTTTCATGATGTTTTCGATAGAAACTGATTCTTACACACCTTTATTGGTTTACGGTACATTCTTAGCCTGTTATGCTCTTAAAATACGTTTCAGGCTTGGAAGAAAAAAAAAAAGTGGATTTTGTGACAGTCAAAATACTTTCAAAGGTTTTCATCAAAAAACTGGCTCAGGGCAGTTCAGTTTATGATGTTTTCATTAGAACCTGATGATTACCCACCTTTAATTGTTTACGGTACATTCTCAGCCTTTTCTGCTCTTAAAATACGTTTCAGGCTTGGAAGAGGCCAAAAGTGGATTTTGTGAAAGTCAACGTAGTTTCAGAAAACTGGCTCAGGGCAGTTGATTTCACTCTTTCATGATGTTTTCATTTCAACATGCTTACCCACCTTTGCTGGTTTAATGTAGCCTTTTATGTTCTTAAAATACGTTTCAGGCTTGAAAGAGGCCAAAAGTGGATTTTGTGAAAGTAAACATAGTTTCAAAAAACTGGCTTAGGGCAGTTGATTTCACTGTTTCATGATGTTTTCATTACAACCTGCTTACTCACCTTTACTGGTTTACGGTACATTCTCAGCCTTTTATGCTCTTAAAATACGTTTCAGGCTTGGAAGAGGCCAAAAGTGGATTTTGTGAAAGTCAACATAGTTTCAGAAAACTGGCTCAGGGCAGTTGATTTCACTCTTTCATGATGTTTTCATTTCAACATGCTTATCCACCTTTGCTGGTTTAATGTAGCCTTTTATGTTCTTAAAATACGTTTCAGGCTTGGAAGAGGCCAAAAGTGGATTTTGTGAAAGTCAACATAGTTTCAAGGATGTTCTTCAAAACACTGGCTCAGGGCAGTTGATTTCATTGTTTCATGATGTTTTCATTAGAACCTGATGCGTACCCACCTTTACTGGTTTAATGTAGCCTTTTATGTTGTTAAAATACGTTTCAGGCTTGAAAGAGGCCAAAAGTGGATTTTGTGAAAGTAAACATAGTTTCAAAAAACTGGCTTAGGGCAGTTGATTTCACTGTTTCATGATGTTTTCATTACAACCTGCTTACTCACCTTTACTGGTTTACGGTACATTCTCAGCCTTTTATGCTCTTAAAATACGTTTCAGGCTTGGAAGAGGCCAAAAGTGGATTTTGTGAAAGTAAACAAAGTTTCAAGGATGTTCTTTAAAAAACTGGCTCAGGGCAGTTGATTTCATTGTTTCATGATGTTTTCATTAGAACCTGATGCGTACCCACCTTTACTGGTTTAATGTAGCCTTTTATGCTCTTAAAATACGTTTCAGGCTTGGAAGAGGCCAAAAGTGGATTTTGTGAAAGTCAACATAGTTTCAGAAAACTGGCTCAGGGCAGTTGATTTCACTCTTTCATGATGTTTTCATTTCAACATGCTTACCCACCTTTGCTGGTTTAATGTAGCCTTTTATGTTCTTAAAATACGTTTCAGGCTTGAAAGAGGCCAAAAGTGGATTTTGTGAAAGTAAACATAGTTTCAAAAAACTGGCTTAGGGCAGTTGATTTCACTGTTTCATGATGTTTTCATTACAACCTGCTTACTCACCTTTACTGGTTTACGGTACATTCTCAGCCTTTTATGCTCTTAAAATACGTTTCAGGCTTGGAAGAGGCCAAAAGTGCATTTTCTTAAAGTCAACATAGTTTCAAAAAACTGGCTTAGGGCAGTTGATTTCACTGTTTCATGATGTTTTCGATAGAAACTGATTCTTACCCACCTTTACTGGTTTACGGTACATTCTCAGCCTTTTCTGCTCTTAAAATACGTTTCAGGCTTGGAAGAGGCCAAAAGTGGATTTTGTGAAAGTAAACATAGTTTCAAGGATGTTCTTCAAAACACTGGCTCAGGGCAGTTGATTTCATTGTTTCATGATGTTTTCATTAGAACCTGATGCGTACCCACCTTTACTGGTTTAATGTAGCCTTTTATGTTGTTAAAATACTTTTCAGGCTTGAAAGAGGCCAAAAGTGGATTTTGTGAAAGTCAACATAGTTTCAGAAAACTGGCGTAGGGCAGTTGATTTCACTGTTTCATGATGTTTTCATTACAACCTGCTCACCCACCTTTACTGGTTTACGGTACATTCTCAGCCTTTTCTGCTCTTAAAATACGTTTCAGGCTTGGAAGAGGCCAAAAGTGGATTTTGTGAAAGTCAACATAGTTTCAAGGATGTTCTTCAAAAAACTGGCTCAGGGCAGTTCAGTTTCATGATGTTTTCATTAGAACCTGATGATTACCCACCTTTACTAGTTTACGGTACATTCTCAGCCTTTTCTGCTCTTAAAATACGTTTGAAGCTTGGAAGAGGCCAAAAGTGGATTTTGTGAAAGTCAACATAGTTTCAAGGATGTTCTTCAAAAAACTGGCTCAGGGCAGTTGATTTCATTGTTTCATGATGTTTTCATTAGAACCTGATGCGTACCCACCTTTACTGGTTTAATGTAGCCTTTTATGTTGTTAAAATACGTTTCAGGCTTGAAAGAGGCCAAAAGTGGATTTTGTGAAAGTAAACAGAGTTTCAAAAAACTGGCTTAGGGCAGTGGATTTCACTGTTTCATGATGTTTTCATTACAACCTGCTTACCCACCTTTACTGGTTTACGGTACATTCTCAGCCTTTTATGCTCTTAAAATACGTTTCAGGCTTGGAAGAGGCCAAAAGTGGATTTTGTGAAAGTCAAAATACTTTCAAAGGTTTTCATCAAAAAACTGGCTCAGGGCAGTTCAGTTTCATGATGTTTTCATTAGAACCTGATGATTACCCACCTTTACTGGTTTACGGTACATTCTCAGCCTTTTCTGCTCTTAAAATACATTTCAGACTTGGAAGAGGCCAAAAGTGGATTTTGTGAAAGTCAACATAGTTTCAGAAAACTGGCTCAGGGCAGTTGATTTCAGTGTTTCATGATGTTTTCATTAGAACCTGATGCGTACCTTTACTGGTTTAATGTAGCCTTTTATGTTCTTAAAATACATTTCAGGCTTGGAAGAGGCCAAAAGTGGATTTTGTGAAAGTAAACATAGTTTCAAAAAACTGGCTTAGGGCAGTGGATTTCACTGTTTCATGATGTTTTCATTACAACCTGCTTACCCACCTTTACTGGTTTACGGTGCATTCTCAGCCTTTTATGCTCTTAAAATACGTTTCAGGCTTGGAAGAGGACAAAAGTGCATTTTCTGAAAGTCAACATAGTTTCAAAAAACTGGCTTAGGGCAGTTGATTTCACTGTTTCATGATGTTTTCGATAGAAACTGATTCTTACACACCTTTATTGGTTTACGGTACATTCTTAGCCTGTTATGCTCTTAAAATACGTTTCAGGCTTGGAAGAAAAAAAAAAAGTGGGTTTTGTGGCAGTCAAAATACTTTCAAAGGTTTTCATCAAAAAACTGGCTCAGGGCAGTTCAGTTTCATGATGTTTTCATTAGAACCTGATGATTACCCACCTTTACTGGTTTACGGTACATTCTCAGCCTTTTCTGCTCTTAAAATACATTTCAGACTTGGAAGAGGCCAAAAGTGGATTTTGTGAAAGTCAACATAGTTTCAAGGATGTTCTTCAAAACAATGGCTCAGGGCAGTTGATTTCATTGTTTCATGATGTTTTCATTAGAACCTGATGCGTACCCACCTTTACTGGTGTAATGTAGCCTTTTATGTTGTTAAAATACGTTTCAGGCTTGAAAGAGGCCAAAAGTGGATTTTGTGAAAGTAAACATAGTTTCAGAAAACTGGCGTAGGGCAGTTGATTTCACTGTTTCATGATGTTTTCATTACAACCTGCTCACCCACCTTTACTGGTTTACGGTACATTCTCAGCCTTTTATGCTCTTAAAATACGTTTCAGGCTTGGAAGAGGCCAAAAGTGCATTTTCTGAAAGTCAACATAGTTTCAAAAAACTGGCTTAGGGCAGTTGATTTCATTGTTTCATGATGTTTTCATTAGAACCTGATGATTACCCACCATTACTGGTTTACGGTACATTCTCAGCCTTTTATGCTCTTAAAATACGTTTCAGGCTTGGAAGAGGCCAAAAGTGGATTTTGTGAAAGTCAACATAGTTTCAGAAAACTGGCTCAGGGCAGTTGATTTCACTGTTTCATGATGTTTTCGATAGAAACTGATGCTTACACACCTTTATTGGTTTACGGTACATTCTTAGCCTGTTATGCTCTTAAAATACGTTTCAGGCTTGGAAGAAAAAAAAAAGTGGATTTTGTGACAGTCAAAATACTTTCAAAGGTTTTCATCAAAAAACTGGCTCAGGGCAGTTCAGTTTCATGATGTTTTCATTAGAACCTGATGATTACCCACCTTTACTAGTTTACGGTACATTCTCAGCCTTTTCTGCTCTTAAAATACGTTTGAAGCTTGGAAGAGGCCAAAAGTGGATTTTGTGAAAGTCAACATAGTTTCAAGGATGTTCTTCAAAACACTGGCTCAGGGCAGTTGATTTCATTGTTTCATGATGTTTTCATTAGAACCTGATGCGTACCCACCTTTACTGGTTTAATGTAGCCTTTTATGTTGTTAAAATACGTTTCAGGCTTGAAAGAGGCCAAAAGTGGATTTTGTGAAAGTAAACATAGTTTCAAAAAACTGGCTTAGGGCAGTTGATTTCACTGTTTCATGATGTTTTCATTACAACCTGCTTACTCACCTTTACTGGTTTACGGTACATTCTCAGCCTTTTATGCTCTTAAAATACGTTTCAGGCTTGGAAGAGGCCAAAAGTGGATTTTGTGAAAGTCAACATAGTTTCAAGGATGTTCTTTAAAAAACTGGCTCGGGCAGTTGATTTCATTGTTTCATGATGTTTTCATTAGAACCTGATGCGTACCCACCTTTACTGGTTTAATGTAGCCTTTTATGCTCTTAAAATACGTTTCAGGCTTGAAAGAGGCCAAAAGTGGATTTTGTGAAAGTCAACATAGTTTCAGAAAACTGGCTCAGGGCAGTTGATTTCACTGTTTCATGATGTTTTCATTACAACCTGCTTACCCACCTTTACTGGTTTACGGTACATTCTCAGCCTTTTCTGCTCTTAAAATACGTTTCAGGCTTGGAAGAGGCCAAAAGTGGATTTTGTGAAAGTAAACATAGTTTCAAGGATGTTCTTCAAAAAACTGGCTCAGGGCAGTTGATTTCATTGTTTCATGATGTTTTCATTAGAACCTGATGCGTACCCACCTTTACTGGTTTAATGTAGCCTTTTATGTTCTTAAAATACGTTTCAGGCTTGAAAGAGGCCAAAATTGGATTTTGTGAAAGTAAACATAGTTTCAAGGATGTTCTTCAAAACACTGGCTCAGGGCAGTTGATTTCATTGTTTCATGATGTTTTCATTAGAACCTGATGCGTACCTTTACTGGTTTAATGTAGCCTTTTATGTTCTTAAAATACGTTTCAGGCTTGGAAGAGGCCAAAAGTGGATTTTGTGAAAGTCAACATAGTTTCAAGGATGTTCTTCAAAACACTGGCTCAGGGCAGTTGATTTCATTGTTTCATGATGTTTTCATTAGAACCTGATGCGTACCCACCTTTACTGGTTTAATGTAGCCTTTTATGTTGTTAAAATACGTTTCAGGCTTGAAAGAGGCCAAAAGTGGATTTTGTGAAAGTAAACATAGTTTCAAAAAACTGGCTTAGGGCAGTTGATTTCACTGTTTCATGATGTTTTCATTACAACCTGCTTACTCACCTTTACTGGTTTACGGTACATTCTCAGCCTTTTATGCTCTTAAAATACGTTTCAGGCTTGGAAGAGGCCAAAAGTGGATTTTGTGAAAGTAAACAAAGTTTCAAGGATGTTCTTTAAAAAACTGGCTCAGGGCAGTTGATTTCATTGTTTCATGATGTTTTCATTAGAACCTGATGCGTACCCACCTTTACTGGTTTAATGTAGCCTTTTATGCTCTTAAAATACGTTTCAGGCTTGGAAGAGGCCAAAAGTGGATTTTGTGAAAGTCAACATAGTTTCAGAAAACTGGCTCAGGGCAGTTGATTTCACTCTTTCATGATGTTTTCATTTCAACATGCTTACCCACCTTTGCTGGTTTAATGTAGCCTTTTATGTTCTTAAAATACGTTTCAGGCTTGAAAGAGGCCAAAAGTGGATTTTGTGAAAGTAAACATAGTTTCAAAAAACTGGCTTAGGGCAGTTGATTTCACTGTTTCATGATGTTTTCATTACAACCTGCTTACTCACCTTTACTGGTTTACGGTACATTCTCAGCCTTTTATGCTCTTAAAATACGTTTCAGGCTTGGAAGAGGCCAAAAGTGGATTTTGTGAAAGTCAACATAGTTTCAAGGATGTTCTTTAAAAAACTGGCTCAGGGCAGTTGATTTCATTGTTTCATGATGTTTTCATTAGAACCTGATGCGTACCCACCTTTACTGGTTTAATGTAGCCTTTTATGCTCTTAAAATACGTTTCAGGCTTGAAAGAGGCCAAAAGTGGATTTTGTGAAAGTCAACATAGTTTCAGAAAACTGGCTCAGGGCAGTTGATTTCACTGTTTCATGATGTTTTCATTACAACCTGCTTACCCACCTTTACTGGTTTACGGTACATTCTCAGCCTTTTATGCTCTTAAAATACGTTTCAGGCTTGGAAGAGGCCAAAAGTGCATTTTCTTAAAGTCAACATAGTTTCAAAAAACTGGCTTAGGGCAGTTGATTTCACTGTTTCATGATGTTTTCGATAGAAACTGATTCTTACCCACCTTTACTGGTTTACGGTACATTCTCAGCCTTTTCTGCTCTTAAAATACGTTTCAGGCTTGGAAGAGGCCAAAAGTGGATTTTGTGAAAGTAAACATAGTTTCAAGGATGTTCTTCAAAACACTGGCTCAGGGCAGTTGATTTCATTGTTTCATGATGTTTTCATTAGAACCTGATGCGTACCCACCTTTACTGGTTTAATGTAGCCTTTTATGTTGTTAAAATACTTTTCAGGCTTGAAAGAGGCCAAAAGTGGATTTTGTGAAAGTCAACATAGTTTCAGAAAACTGGCGTAGGGCAGTTGATTTCACTGTTTCATGATGTTTTCATTACAACCTGCTCACCCACCTTTACTGGTTTACGGTACATTCTCAGCCTTTTCTGCTCTTAAAATACGTTTCAGGCTTGGAAGAGGCCAAAAGTGGATTTTGTGAAAGTCAACATAGTTTCAAGGATGTTCTTCAAAAAACTGGCTCAGGGCAGTTCAGTTTCATGATGTTTTCATTAGAACCTGATGATTACCCACCTTTACTAGTTTACGGTACATTCTCAGCCTTTTCTGCTCTTAAAATACGTTTGAAGCTTGGAAGAGGCCAAAAGTGGATTTTGTGAAAGTCAACATAGTTTCAAGGATGTTCTTCAAAAAACTGGCTCAGGGCAGTTGATTTCATTGTTTCATGATGTTTTCATTAGAACCTGATGCGTACCCACCTTTACTGGTTTAATGTAGCCTTTTATGTTGTTAAAATACGTTTCAGGCTTGAAAGAGGCCAAAAGTGGATTTTGTGAAAGTAAACAGAGTTTCAAAAAACTGGCTTAGGGCAGTGGATTTCACTGTTTCATGATGTTTTCATTACAACCTGCTTACCCACCTTTACTGGTTTACGGTACATTCTCAGCCTTTTATGCTCTTAAAATACGTTTCAGGCTTGGAAGAGGCCAAAAGTGGATTTTGTGAAAGTCAAAATACTTTCAAAGGTTTTCATCAAAAAACTGGCTCAGGGCAGTTCAGTTTCATGATGTTTTCATTAGAACCTGATGATTACCCACCTTTACTGGTTTACGGTACATTCTCAGCCTTTTCTGCTCTTAAAATACATTTCAGACTTGGAAGAGGCCAAAAGTGGATTTTGTGAAAGTCAACATAGTTTCAGAAAACTGGCTCAGGGCAGTTGATTTCAGTGTTTCATGATGTTTTCATTAGAACCTGATGCGTACCTTTACTGGTTTAATGTAGCCTTTTATGTTCTTAAAATACATTTCAGGCTTGGAAGAGGCCAAAAGTGGATTTTGTGAAAGTAAACATAGTTTCAAAAAACTGGCTTAGGGCAGTGGATTTCACTGTTTCATGATGTTTTCATTACAACCTGCTTACCCACCTTTACTGGTTTACGGTGCATTCTCAGCCTTTTATGCTCTTAAAATACGTTTCAGGCTTGGAAGAGGCCAAAAGTGGATTTTGTGAAAGTCAACATAGTTTCAGAAAACTGGCTCAGGGCAGTTGATTTCACTGTTTCATGATGTTTTCGATAGAAACTGATGCTTACACACCTTTATTGGTTTACGGTACATTCTTAGCCTGTTATGCTCTTAAAATACGTTTCAGGCTTGGAAGAAAAACAAAAGTGGATTTTGTGACAGTCAAAATACTTTCAAAGGTTTTCATCAAAAAACTGGCTCAGGGCAGTTCAGTTTCATGATGTTTTCATTAGAACCTGATGATTACCCACCTTTACTGGTTTACGGTACATTCTCAGCCTTTTCTGCTCTTAAAATACATTTCAGACTTGGAAGAGGCCAAAAGTGGATTTTGTGAAAGTCAACATAGTTTCAAGGATGTTCTTCAAAACACTGGCTCAGGGCAGTTGATTTCATTGTTTCATGATGTTTTCATTAGAACCTGATGCGTACCCACCTTTACTGGTTTAATGTAGCCTTTTATGTTGTTAAAATACGTTTCAGGCTTGAAAGAGGCCAAAAGTGGATTTTGTGAAAGTAAACATAGTTTCAAAAAACTGGCTTAGGGCAGTTGATTTCACTGTTTCATGATGTTTTCATTACAACCTGCTTACTCACCTTTACTGGTTTACGGTACATTCTCAGCCTTTTATGCTCTTAAAATACGTTTCAGGCTTGGAAGAGGCCAAAAGTGGATTTTGTGAAAGTCAACATAGTTTCAAGGATGTTCTTTAAAAAACTGGCTCGGGCAGTTGATTTCATTGTTTCATGATGTTTTCATTAGAACCTGATGCGTACCCACCTTTACTGGTTTAATGTAGCCTTTTATGTTCTTAAAATACGTTTCAGGCTTGAAAGAGGCCAAAAGTGGATTTTGTGAAAGTCAACATAGTTTCAGAAAACTGGCTCAGGGCAGTTGATTTCACTGTTTCATGATGTTTTCGATAGAAACTGATTCTTACACACCTTTATTGGTTCACGGTACATTCTCAGCCTTTTATGCTCTTAAAATATGTTTCAGGCTTGGAAGAAAAGAAAAAAAGTGGATTTAGTGACAGTCAAAATACATTCAAAGGTTTTCTTCAAAAAACTGGCTCAGGGCAGTTCAGTTTCATGATGTTTTCATTAGAACCTGATGATTACCCACCTCTACTGGTTTACGGTACATTCTCAGCCTTTTATGCTCTTAAAATACGTTTCAGGCTTGGAAGAGGCCAAAAGTGGATTTCATGAAAGTAAACATAGTTTCAAAGATTTTCTTCAAAAAACTGGCTCAGGTCAGTTGATTTCACTGTTTTATGTCATTCTCATGAATTTATGTAGCTTTCAGCACTTTCCTGCCTAGAGATGCATTTTCACTTTTTATGCTCTTAAAAGACGTTTCAGGCAGAGAGGAGGCCAAAAGTTGATTTTGTGAAAGTAAGCATAGTTTCAAAGATTTTCTTCAAAAAACTACGTCAGCACAGTTGATTTAACAGTCTGATGTCATGTTCATGAATATCTGCAGCTTTCAGCACTTTCCTGCCTAGAGATGCATTTTCACTTTTTATGCTCTTAAAAGACGTTTCAGGCAGAGAGGAGGCCAAAAGTTGATTTTGTGAAAGTAAACATAGTTTCAAAGATTTTCTTCAAAAAACTACGTCAGCACAGTTGATTTAACAGTCTGATGTCATGTTCATGAATATCTGCAGCTTTCAGCACTTTCCTGCCTAGAGATGCATTTTCACTTTTTATGCTCTTAAAAGACGTTTCAGGCAGAGAGGAGGCCAAAAGTTGATTTTGTGAAAGTAAGCATAGTTTCAAAGATTTTCTTCAAAAAACTACGTCAGCACAGTTGATTTAACAGTCTGATGTCATGTTCATGAATATCTGCAGCTTTCAGCACTTTCCTGCCTAGAGATGCATTTTCACTTTTTATGCTCTTAAAAGACGTTTCAGGCAGAGAGGAGGCCAAAAGTTGATTTTGTGAAAGTAAGCATAGTTTCAAAGATTTTCTTCAAAAAACTACGTCAGCACAGTTGATTTAACAGTCTGATGTCATGTTCATGAATATCTGCAGCTTTCAGCACTTTCCTGCCTAGAGATGCATTTTCACTTTTTATGCTCTTAAAAGACGTTTCAGGCAGAGAGGAGGCCAAAAGTTGATTTTGTGAAAGTAAGCATAGTTTCAAAGATTTTCTTCAAAAAACTACGTCAGCACAGTTGATTTAACAGTCTGATGTCATGTTCATGAATATCTGCAGCTTTCAGCACTTTGCTGGCTAGCCCTTGTGTTGTCCTCCCGATTGCCATACACTTGTTGTCCTCTGGGGTCAAAAATGACCCCACCTGGTTTGACTGTTTTTAAAGCATATAGTATAAATTGTCAATCAATTCTGTTTTACACCTTTAGTCTTACTTCAGTCCAACACAGTTTTACCTTCGTTTTGGAATTTAGGGCCAATAGACCTTGTTTACATAAAAGTATACCCTGTTTTTGAGTGAAAATACAATGAAACAATGAATTATTTTGACTTTATATTATTTTTGACTATTTGACTTATCACAGAGAGGTATATATCAAAGTTTAGTGAGGATGCTGTTCTTGAATCATTTGAATTTTTTTAATGGCAGCAAATAATAACACCTGTTGTCCTCTGGGGTCAAAAATGACCCCGTCTGGTTTGACTGTTTATAAAGTATAAATTATCACCCAACTCTGTGTTTCAACTTTTTAGTCAACTTTATTCCAACTCATTACTGACATAAAACATGTCAACATTCATTTCCAAAACATTTAACTTTTCAAAACTAACTTTTCAGAAAAAAACAGTCTGAATGTGCCCTCAGATGCATGCAAGGCAGGTTGTAATGGCATGACTTTTGCAGATGTATGCATTGCATTTTTGGCACGTTTGTGTTGTTTTGAGATCACTCTGGCACAATTGGCACCTTCCCCTTTTGCATGGAGGGGCAGCTGGGCGAGGGGGAGCTGCTGCAGAGGTAGAGCTGGAGTAGAGCTGCTGGATAGACATAACCATTCTGGCAGCGGCTGGCGTGCGGGGAATAACCTGTCAAGTCAAGTCAAACTTTATTATAACAAATCACAGTACAAATACAAATAGTTCAAATTGTGAGGTCACTACAGAAGGAAGAGCAACATAAATGTAGCTTAATGCTGACCATGCGTCGCTTGATGTGAGGTATCACCAGTTGTCGCCCAAGCTCCTCCATGAACAGTCTCCTCCTGTTGGACTTCCCCTGATTCCAGGCTGGCTTGATCTCAGACCACAGGACAAATGAGTTGTATGCAGACACGTCGAGAATGTTGAAGAAGACAACGAGGGGCCAACGGGCTGTCTTCCTTTTGCACGTGTACACACTGTAACCTGAAACAAAAGAAACAAACCAAAAAATATTCAGAAATGTAGGTTTATTTTCCTACATACAAATTCAATGCATTATCCTTTCCATATATAATATTATAAATATTATGAATAATAAATGTGCATTACCTTGTCAAGGTTATCGACACCCCCTTTGTTGTGATTGTAATCTTCGATGATTTTTGGCCTTTTGTCATCCCTGTTGCTCACAGCAGCATCCCGATGCAGAGTGCTCATCAGAAGAACATTTCTCTGTTTTTTGGGGTGATAGGACACCAGAGCATGGGTCTCGGTGAAGGCAAACTTCGATGAGAACAGAGCCCTGTCCGTTTTTGACACCAGTGCAGGGGGAAGCTCAGGCTTATTCCTCCGTACTGTTCCCACCATGTACAGCTTTCTTTTCAGCAGCTGCAGGCCAAGGGCATGTGAAGTGAAGAAGTTGTCACAGGTGATCGTTTTCCCCTGGAGACCTCCTGTCATGTCAAGGACAACTCGCATGCCCTGATTTTTTTCTGACTGCGCACCAGCAGGTTTGCCAGTGTATATTTGCATGTTCCATGCATAGCTGGACCTGGCATCGCATGCTGCCCATATTTTGATCCCATATTTCCCTGGTTTACTCGGGATGTACTGTTTGAATGGACAGCGACCTCTGAAGGGGACCAGGCGCTCATCCACAGTCACATTTGTGCCTGGATCGTACAGATATTCATGAACATGACATCAGACTGTGAAATCAACTGTCTTGAGGAAGTTTTTTGAAGAAAATCTTTGAAACTATGCTTACTTTCACAAAATCAACTTTTGGCCTCCTCTCTGCCTGAAACGTCTTTTAAGAGCATAAAAAGTGAAAATGCATCTCTAGGCAGAAAAGTGCTGAAAGCTACATAAATTCATGAGAATGACATAAAACAGTGAAATCAACTGACCTGAGCCAGTTTTTTGAAGAAAATCTTTGAAACTATGTTTACTTTCATGAAATCCACTTTTGGCCTCTTCCAAGCCTGAAACGTATTTTAAGAGCATAAAAGGCTACATTAAACCAGTAAAGGTGCCTGAAACGTATTTTAAGAGCATAAAAGGCTGAGAATGTACCGTAAACCAGTAGAGGTGGGTAATCATCAGGTTCTAATGAAAACATCATGGAACTGAACTGCCCTGAGCCAGTTTTTTGAAGAAAACCTTTGAATGTATTTTGACTGTCACGAAATCCACTTTTGGCCTCTTCCAAGCCTGAAAGTATTTTAAGAGCATAAAAGGCTGAGAATGTACCGTAAACCAGTAAAGGTGGGTAAGCAGGTTGTAATGAAAACATCATGAAACAGTGAAATCAACTGCCCTGAGCCAGTTTTTTGAAGAAAATCTTTGAAACTATGTTTTTTTCACAAAATCCACTTTTGGCCTCTTCCAAGCCTGCAACGTATTTTAAGAGCAGAAAAGGCTGAGAATGTACCGTGAACCAGTAAAGGTGGGTAATCATCAGGTTCTAATGAAAACATCATGAAACTGAACTGCCCTGAGCTAGTTTTTTGAAGAAAACCTTTGAATGTATTTTGACTGTCACAAAATCCACTTTTTTTTTCTTCCAAGCCTGAAACGTATTTTAAGAGCATAAAAGGCTAAGAATGTACCGTGAACCAAAAAAGGTGTGTAAGAATCAGTTTCTATCGAAAACATCATGAAACAGTGAAATCAACTGCACTAAGCCAGTTTTTTGAAACAATGTTTACTTTCACAAAATCCACTTTTGGCCTCTTTCAAGCCTGAAACATATTTTAAGAACATAAAAGGCTACATTAAACCAGTAAAGGTGCCTGAAACGTATTTTAAGAGCATAAAAGGCTGAGAATGTACCGTAAACCAGTAGAGGTGGGTAATCATCAGGTTCTAATGAAAACATCATGGAACTGAACTGCCCTGAGCCAGTTTTTTGAAGAAAACCTTTGAATGTATTTTGACTGTCACTAAATCCACTTTTGGCCTCTTCCAAGCCTGAAAGTATTTTAAGAGCATAAAAGGCTGAGAATGTACCGTAAACCAGTAAAGGTGGGTAAGCAGGTTGTAATGAAAACATCATGAAACAGTGAAATCAACTGCCCTGAGCCAGTTTTTTGAAGAAAGTCTTTGAAACTATGTTTTTTTCACAAAATCCACTTTTGGCCTCTTCCAAGCCTGCAACGTATTTTAAGAGCAGAAAAGGCTGAGAATGTACCGTAAACCAGTAAAGGTGGGTAATCATCAGGTTCTAATGAAAACATCATGAAACTGAACTGCCCTGAGCTAGTTTTTTGAAGAAAACCTTTGAATGTATTTTGACTGTCACAAAATCCACTTTTTTTTTCTTCCAAGCCTGAAACGTATTTTAAGAGCATAAAAGGCTAAGAATGTACCGTGAACCAAAAAAGGTGTGTAAGAATCAGTTTCTATCGAAAACATCATGAAACAGTGAAATCAACTGCCCTGAGCCAGTTTTCTGAAACTATGTTGACTTTCACAAAATCCACTTTTGGCCTCTTCCAAGTCTGAAACGTATTTTAAGAGCATAAAAGGCTGATAATGTACCGTAAACCAGTAAAGGTGGGTAATCATCAGGTTCTAATGAAAACATCATGAAACTGAACTGCCCTGAGCCAGTTTTTTGAAGAACATCCTTGAAACGTATTTTAAGAGCATAAAAGGCTACATTAAACCAGTAAAGGTGGGTACGCATCAGGTTCTAATGAAAACATCATGAAACAATGAAATCAACTGCCCTGAGCCAGTGTTTTAAAGAACATCCTTGAAACTATGTTGACTTTCACAAAATCCACTTTTGGCCTCTTCCAAGCCTGAAACGTATTTTAAGAGCATAAAAGGCTGAGAATGTACCTTAAACCAGTAAAGGTGAGTAAGCAGGTTGTAATGAAAACATCATGAAACAGTGAAATCAACTGCCCTAAGCCAGTTTTTTGAAACTATGTTTACTTTCACAAAATCCACTTTTGGCCTCTTCCAAGCCTGAAATGTATTTTAAGAACATAAAAGGCTACATTAAACCAGTAAAGGTACGCATCAGGTTCTAATGTAAACATCATGAAACAGTGAAATCAACTGCCCTGAGCCAGTTTTCTGAAACTATGTTGACTTTCACAAAATCCACTTTTGGCCTCTTCCAAGTCTGAAATGTATTTTAAGAGCAGAAAAGGCTGAGAATGTACCGTAAACCAGTAAAGGTGGGTAATCATCAGGTTCTAATGAAAACATCATGAAACTGAACTGCCCTGAGCCAGTTTTTTGATGAAAACCTTTGAAAGTATTTTGACTGTCACAAAATCCACTTTTGTTTTTTCTTCCAAGCCTGAAACATATTTTAAGAGCATAAAAGGCTACATTAAACCAGTAAAGGTGGGTACGCATCAGGTTCTAATGAAAACATCATGAAACAATGAAATCAACTGCCCTGAGCCAGTTTTTTAAAGAACATCCTTGAAACTATGTTGACTTTCACAAAATCCACTTTTGGCCTCTTCCAAGCCTGAAACGTATTTTAAGAGCATAAAAGGCTGAGAATGTACCGTAAACCAGTAAAGGTGGGTAAGCAGGTTGTAATGAAAACATCATGAAACAGTGAAATCAACTGCCCTGAGCCAGTTTTCTGAAACTATGTTTACTTTTACAAAATCCACTTTTGGCCTCTTCCAAGCCTCAAACGTATTTTAAGAGCATAAAAGGCTGATAATGTACCGTAAACCAGTAAAGGTGGGTAATCATCAGGTTCAAATGAAAACATCATGAAACTGAACTGCCCTGAGCCAGTTTTTTGAAGAACATCCTTGAAACTATGTTGACTTTCACAAAATCCACTTTTGGCCTCTTCCAAGCCTGAAACGTATTTTAAGAACATAAAAGGCTACATTAAACCAGCAAAGGTGGGTAAGCATGTTGAAATGAAAACATCATGAAAGAGTGAAATCAACTGCCCTGAGCCAGTGTTTTGAAGAACATCCTTGAAACTATGTTTACTTTCACAAAATCCACTTTTGGCCTCTTCCAAGCCTGAAACGTATTTTAAGAGCAGAAAAGGCTGAGAATGTACCGTAAACCAGTAAAGGTGGGTAAGCAGGTTGTAATGAAAACATCATGAAACAGTGAAATCAACTGCCCTGAGCCAGTTTTCTGAAACTATGTTTACTTTTACAAAATCCACTTTTGGCCTCTTCCAAGCCTGAAACATATTTTAAGAGCATAAAAGGCTGAGAATGTACCGTAAACCAGTAAAGGTGGGTAAGCAGGTTGTAATGAAAACATCATGAAACAGTGAAATCAACTGCCCTGAGCCAGTGTTTTGAAGAACATCCTTGAAACTATGTTTACTTTCACAAAATCCACTTTTGGCCTCTTTCAAGCCTGAAACGTATTTTAAGAACATAAAAGGCTACATTAAACCAGCAAAGGTGGGTAAGCATGTTGAAATGAAAACATCATGAAAGAGTGAAATCAACTGCCCTGAGCCAGTGTTTTGAAGAACATCCTTGAAACTATGTTTACTTTCACAAAATCCACTTTTGGCCTCTTTCAAGCCTGAAACGTATTTTAAGAGCATAAAAGGCTACATTAAACCAGTAAAGGTGGGTACGCATCAGGTTCTAATGAAAACATCATGAAACAATGAAATCAACTGCCCTGAGCCAGTTTTTTGAAGAACATCCTTGAAACTATGTTGACTTTCACAAAATCCACTTTTGGCCTCTTCCAAGCTTCAAACGTATTTTAAGAGCAGAAAAGGCTGAGAATGTACCGTAAACCAGTAATGGTGGGTAATCATCAGGTTCTAATGAAAACATCATGAAACAATGAAATCAACTGCCCTGAGCCAGTGTTTTGAAGAACATCCTTGAAACTATGTTTACTTTCACAAAATCCACTTTTGGCCTCTTCCAAGCCTGAAATGTATTTTAAGAACATAAAAGGCTACATTAAACCAGTAAAGGTACGCATCAGGTTCTAATGAAAACATCATGAAACAATGAAATCAACTGCCCTGAGCCAGTTTTTTGAAGAACATCCTTGAAACTATGTTTACTTTCACAAAATCCACTTTTGGCCTCTTCCAAGCCTGAAACGTATTTTAAGAGCAGAAAAGGCTGAGAATGTACCGTAAACCAGTAAAGGTACGCATCAGGTTCTAATGAAAACATCATGAAACAGTGAAATCAACTGCCCTGAGCCAGTTTTTTGAAGAAAATCTTTGAAACTATGTTGACTTTCACAAAATCAACTTTTGGCCTCTTCCAAGCCTGAAATGTATTTTAAGAACATAAAAGGCTACATTAAACCAGTAAAGGTACGCATCAGGTTCTAATGAAAACATCATGAAACAGTGAAATCAACTGCCCTGAGCCAGTTTTTTGAAGAAAATCTTTGAAACTATGTTGACTTTCACAAAATCAACTTTTGGCCTCTTCCAAGCCTGAAATGTATTTTAAGAACATAAAAGGCTACATTAAACCAGTAAAGGTACGCATCAGGTTCTAATGAAAACATCATGAAACAGTGAAATCAACTGCCCTGAGCCAGTTTTCTGAAACTATGTTGACTTTCACAAAATCCACTTTTGGCCTCTTTCAAGCCTGAAACGTATTTTAAGAGCATAAAAGGCTACATTAAACCAGTAAAGGTGGGTACGCATCAGGTTCTAATGAAAACATCATGAAACAATGAAATCAACTGCCCTGAGCCAGTTTTTTGAAGAACATCCTTGAAACTATGTTGACTTTCACAAAATCCACTTTTGGCCTCTTCCAAGCCTGAAACGTATTTTAAGAGCAGAAAAGGCTGAGAATGTACCGTAAACCAGTAAAGGTACGCATCAGGTTCTAATGAAAACATCATGAAACAGTGAAATCAACTGCCCTGAGCCAGTTTTTTGAAGAAAATCTTTGAAACTATGTTGACTTTCACAAAATCCACTTTTGGCCTCATCCAAGTCTGAAACGTATTTTAAGAGCATAAAAGGCTACATTAAACCAGTAAAGGTGGGTAATCATCAGGTTCTAATGAAAACATCATGAAACTGAACTGCCCTGAGCCAGTTTTTTGATGAAAACCTTTGAAAGTATTTTGACTGCCACAAAATCCACTTTTTTTTTTTCTTCCAAGCCTGAAACGTATTTTAAGAGCATAAAAGGCTAAGAATGTACCGTGAACCAATAAAGGTGTGTAAGAATCAGTTTCTATCGAAAACATCATGAAACAGTGAAATCAACTGCCCTAAGCCAGTTTTTTGAAACTATGTTTACTTTCACAAAATCCACTTTTGGCCTCTTCCAAGCCTGAAACGTATTTTAAGAGCATAAAAGGCTGAGAATGTACCGTAAACCAGTAAAGGTGGGTAAGCAGGTTGTAATGAAAACATCATGAAACAGTGAAATCAACTGCCCTGAGCCAGTTTTCTGAAACTATGTTGACTTTCACAAAATCCACTTTTGGCCTCTTTCAAGCCTGAAACGTATTTTAAGAGCATAAAAGGCTACATTAAACCAGTAAAGGTGGGTACGCATCAGGTTCTAATGAAAACATCATGAAACAATGAAATCAACTGCCCTGAGCCAGTTTTTTAAAGAACATCCTTGAAACTATGTTGACTTTCACAAAATCCACTTTTGGCCTCTTCCAAGCCTGAAACGTATTTTAAGAGCATAAAAGGCTGAGAATGTACCGTAAACCAGTAAAGGTGGGTAAGCAGGTTGTAATGAAAACATCATGAAAAAGTGAAATCAACTGCCCTAAGCCAGTTTTTTGAAACTATGTTTACTTTCACAAAATCCACTTTTGGCCTCTTTCAAGCCTGAAACGTATTTTAACAACATAAAAGGCTACATTACACCAGTAAAGGTGGGTACGCATCAGGTTCTAATGAAAACATCATGAAACAATGAAATCAACTGCCCTGAGCCAGTGTTTTGAAGAAAATCTTTGAAACTATGTTGACTTTCACAAAATCAACTTTTGGCCTCTTCCAAGCCTGAAATGTATTTTAAGAACATAAAAGGCTACATTAAACCAGTAAAGGTACGCATCAGGTTCTAATGAAAACATCATGAAACAGTGAAATCAACTGCCCTGAGCCAGTTTTTTGAAGAAAATCTTTGAAACTATGTTGACTTTCACAAAATCAACTTTTGGCCTCTTCCAAGCCTGAAATGTATTTTAAGAACATAAAAGGCTACATTAAACCAGTAAAGGTACGCATCAGGTTCTAATGAAAACATCATGAAACAATGAAATCAACTGCCCTGAGCCAGTGTTTTAAAGAACATCCTTGAAACTATGTTGACTTTCACAAAATCCACTTTTGGCCTCTTCCAAGCCTGAAACGTATTTTAAGAGCATAAAAGGCTGAGAATGTACCGTAAACCAGTAAAGGTGAGTAAGCAGGTTGTAATGAAAACATCATGAAACAGTGAAATCAACTGCCCTAAGCCAGTTTTTTGAAACTATGTTTACTTTCACAAAATCCACTTTTGGCCTCATCCAAGTCTGAAACGTATTTTAAGAGCATAAAAGGCTACATTAAACCAGTAAAGGTGGGTAATCATCAGGTTCTAATGAAAACATCATGAAACTGAACTGCCCTGAGCCAGTTTTTTGATGAAAACCTTTGAAAGTATTTTGACTGCCACAAAATCCACTTTTTTTTTTTCTTCCAAGCCTGAAACGTATTTTAAGAGCATAAAAGGCTAAGAATGTACCGTGAACCAATAAAGGTGTGTAAGAATCAGTTTCTATCGAAAACATCATGAAACAGTGAAATCAACTGCCCTAAGCCAGTTTTTTGAAACTATGTTTACTTTCACAAAATCCACTTTTGGCCTCTTCCAAGCCTGAAACGTATTTTAAGAGCATAAAAGGCTGAGAATGTACCGTAAACCAGTAAAGGTGGGTAAGCAGGTTGTAATGAAAACATCATGAAACAGTGAAATCAACTGCCCTGAGCCAGTTTTCTGAAACTATGTTGACTTTCACAAAATCCACTTTTGGCCTCTTTCAAGCCTGAAACGTATTTTAAGAGCATAAAAGGCTACATTAAACCAGTAAAGGTGGGTACGCATCAGGTTCTAATGAAAACATCATGAAACAATGAAATCAACTGCCCTGAGCCAGTTTTTTAAAGAACATCCTTGAAACTATGTTGACTTTCACAAAATCCACTTTTGGCCTCTTCCAAGCCTGAAACGTATTTTAAGAGCATAAAAGGCTGAGAATGTACCGTAAACCAGTAAAGGTGGGTAAGCAGGTTGTAATGAAAACATCATGAAAAAGTGAAATCAACTGCCCTAAGCCAGTTTTTTGAAACTATGTTTACTTTCACAAAATCCACTTTTGGCCTCTTTCAAGCCTGAAACGTATTTTAACAACATAAAAGGCTACATTACACCAGTAAAGGTGGGTACGCATCAGGTTCTAATGAAAACATCATGAAACAATGAAATCAACTGCCCTGAGCCAGTGTTTTGAAGAACATCCTTGAAACTATGTTGACTTTCACAAAATCCACTTTTGGCCTCTTCCAAGCCTGAAACATATTTTAAGAGCAGAAAAGGCTGAGAATGTACCGTAAACCAGTAAAGGTGGGTAAGAATCAGTTTCTATCGAAAACATCATGAAACAGTGAAATCAACTGCCCTAAGCCAGTTTTTTGAAACTATGTTGACTTTAAGAAAATCCACTTTTGGCCTCTTTCAATCCTGAAACGTATTTTAAGAGCATAAAAGGCTGAGAATGTACCGTAAACCAGTAAAGGTCAGTAAGCAGGTTGTAATGAAAACATCATGAAACAGTGAAATCAACTGCCCTAAGCCAGTTTTTTGAAACTATGTTTACTTTCACAAAATCCACTTTTGGCCTCTTTCAAGCCTGAAACGTATTTTAACAACATAAAAGGCTACATTAAACCAGTAAAGGTGGGTACGCATCAGGTTCTAATGAAAACATCATGAAACAATGAAATCAACTGCCCTGAGCCAGTTTTTTAAAGAACATCCTTGAAACTATGTTGACTTTCACAAAATCAACTTTTGGCCTCTTCCAAGCCTGAAATGTATTTTAAGAACATAAAAGGCTACATTAAACCAGTAAAGGTACGCATCAGGTTCTAATGAAAACATCATGAAACAGTGAAATCAACTGCCCTGAGCCAGTTTTTTGAAGAAAATCTTTGAAACTATGTTGACTTTCACAAAATCAACTTTTGGCCTCTTCCAAGCCTGAAATGTATTTTAAGAACATAAAAGGCTACATTAAACCAGTAAAGGTACGCATCAGGTTCTAATGAAAACATCATGAAACAATGAAATCAACTGCCCTGAGCCAGTGTTTTAAAGAACATCCTTGAAACTATGTTGACTTTCACAAAATCCACTTTTGGCCTCTTCCAAGCCTGAAACGTATTTTAAGAGCATAAAAGGCTGAGAATGTACCGTAAACCAGTAAAGGTGAGTAAGCAGGTTGTAATGAAAACATCATGAAACAGTGAAATCAACTGCCCTAAGCCAGTTTTTTGAAACTATGTTTACTTTCACAAAATCCACTTTTGGCCTCATCCAAGTCTGAAACGTATTTTAAGAGCATAAAAGGCTACATTAAACCAGTAAAGGTGGGTAATCATCAGGTTCTAATGAAAACATCATGAAACTGAACTGCCCTGAGCCAGTTTTTTGATGAAAACCTTTGAAAGTATTTTGACTGCCACAAAATCCACTTTTTTTTTTTCTTCCAAGCCTGAAACGTATTTTAAGAGCATAAAAGGCTAAGAATGTACCGTGAACCAATAAAGGTGTGTAAGAATCAGTTTCTATCGAAAACATCATGAAACAGTGAAATCAACTGCCCTAAGCCAGTTTTTTGAAACTATGTTTACTTTCACAAAATCCACTTTTGGCCTCTTCCAAGCCTGAAACGTATTTTAAGAGCATAAAAGGCTGAGAATGTACCGTAAACCAGTAAAGGTGGGTAAGCAGGTTGTAATGAAAACATCATGAAACAGTGAAATCAACTGCCCTGAGCCAGTTTTCTGAAACTATGTTGACTTTCACAAAATCCACTTTTGGCCTCTTTCAAGCCTGAAACGTATTTTAAGAGCATAAAAGGCTACATTAAACCAGTAAAGGTGGGTACGCATCAGGTTCTAATGAAAACATCATGAAACAATGAAATCAACTGCCCTGAGCCAGTTTTTTAAAGAACATCCTTGAAACTATGTTGACTTTCACAAAATCCACTTTTGGCCTCTTCCAAGCCTGAAACGTATTTTAAGAGCATAAAAGGCTGAGAATGTACCGTAAACCAGTAAAGGTGGGTAAGCAGGTTGTAATGAAAACATCATGAAAAAGTGAAATCAACTGCCCTAAGCCAGTTTTTTGAAACTATGTTTACTTTCACAAAATCCACTTTTGGCCTCTTTCAAGCCTGAAACGTATTTTAACAACATAAAAGGCTACATTACACCAGTAAAGGTGGGTACGCATCAGGTTCTAATGAAAACATCATGAAACAATGAAATCAACTGCCCTGAGCCAGTGTTTTGAAGAACATCCTTGAAACTATGTTGACTTTCACAAAATCCACTTTTGGCCTCTTCCAAGCCTGAAACATATTTTAAGAGCAGAAAAGGCTGAGAATGTACCGTAAACCAGTAAAGGTGGGTAAGAATCAGTTTCTATCGAAAACATCATGAAACAGTGAAATCAACTGCCCTAAGCCAGTTTTTTGAAACTATGTTGACTTTAAGAAAATCCACTTTTGGCCTCTTTCAATCCTGAAACGTATTTTAAGAGCATAAAAGGCTGAGAATGTACCGTAAACCAGTAAAGGTCAGTAAGCAGGTTGTAATGAAAACATCATGAAACAGTGAAATCAACTGCCCTAAGCCAGTTTTTTGAAACTATGTTTACTTTCACAAAATCCACTTTTGGCCTCTTTCAAGCCTGAAACGTATTTTAACAACATAAAAGGCTACATTAAACCAGTAAAGGTGGGTACGCATCAGGTTCTAATGAAAACATCATGAAACAATGAAATCAACTGCCCTGAGCCAGTTTTTTAAAGAACATCCTTGAAACTATGTTGACTTTCACAAAATCCACTTTTGGCCTCTTCCAAGCCTGAAACGTATTTTAAGAACATAAAAGGCTACATTAAACCAGCAAAGGTGGGTAAGCATGTTGAAATGAAAACATCATGAAAGAGTGAAATCAACTGCCCTGAGCCAGTGTTTTGAAGAACATCCTTGAAACTATGTTTACTTTCACAAAATCCACTTTTGGCCTCTTCCAAGCCTGAAACGTATTTTAAGAGCAGAAAAGGCTGAGAATGTACCGTAAACCAGTAAAGGTGGGTAAGCAGGTTGTAATGAAAACATCATGAAACAGTGAAATCAACTGCCCTGAGCCAGTTTTCTGAAACTATGTTTACTTTTACAAAATCCACTTTTGGCCTCTTCCAAGCCTGAAACATATTTTAAGAGCATAAAAGGCTGAGAATGTACCGTAAACCAGTAAAGGTGGGTAAGCAGGTTGTAATGAAAACATCATGAAACAGTGAAATCAACTGCCCTGAGCCAGTTTTCTGAAACGATGTTGACTTTCACAAAATCCACTTTTGGCCTCTTTCAAGCCTGAAACGTATTTTAAGAGCATAAAAGGCTACATTAAACCAGTAAAGGTGGGTACGCATCAGGTTCTAATGAAAACATCATGAAACAATGAAATCAACTGCCCTGAGCCAGTTTTTTGAAGAACATCCTTGAAACTATGTTGACTTTCACAAAATCCACTTTTGGCCTCTTCCAAGCTTCAAACGTATTTTAAGAGCAGAAAAGGCTGAGAATGTACCGTGAACCAGTAATGGTGGGTAATCATCAGGTTCTAATGAAAACATCATGAAACAATGAAATCAACTGCCCTGAGCCAGTGTTTTGAAGAACATCCTTGAAACTATGTTTACTTTCACAAAATCCACTTTTGGCCTCTTCCAAGCCTGAAATGTATTTTAAGAACATAAAAGGCTACATTAAACCAGTAAAGGTACGCATCAGGTTCTAATGAAAACATCATGAAACAATGAAATCAACTGCCCTGAGCCAGTGTTTTGAAGAACATCCTTGAAACTATGTTTACTTTCACAAAATCCAATTTTGGCCTCTTTCAAGCCTGAAACGTATTTTAAGAGCATAAAAGGCTGAGAATGTACCGTAAACCAGTAAAGGTCAGTAAGCAGCTTGTAATGAAAACATCATGAAACAGTGAAATCAACTGCCCTGAGCCAGTTTTTTGAAGAAAATCTTTGAAACTATGTTGACTTTCACAAAATCAACTTTTGGCCTCTTCCAAGCCTGAAATGTATTTTAAGAACATAAAAGGCTACATTAAACCAGTAAAGGTACGCATCAGGTTCTAATGAAAACATCATGAAACAGTGAAATCAACTGCCCTGAGCCAGTTTTCTGAAACTATGTTGACTTTCACAAAATCCACTTTTGGCCTCTTTCAAGCCTGAAACGTATTTTAAGAGCATAAAAGGCTACATTAAACCAGTAAAGGTGGGTACGCATCAGGTTCTAATGAAAACATCATGAAACAATGAAATCAACTGCCCTGAGCCAGTGTTTTAAAGAGCATCCTTGAAACTATGTTGACTTTCACAAAATCCACTTTTGGCCTCTTCCAAGCCTGAAACGTATTTTAAGAGCATAAAAGGCTGAGAATGTACCGTAAACCAGTAAAGGTGGGTAAGCAGGTTGTAATGAAAACATCATGAAACAGTGAAATCAACTGCCCTGAGCCAGTTTTCTGAAACTATGTTGACTTTCACAAAATCCACTTTTGGCCTCTTTCAAGCCTGAAACGTATTTTAAGAGCATAAAAGGCTACATTAAACCAGTAAAGGTGGGTACGCATCAGGTTCTAATGAAAACATCATGAAACAATGAAATCAACTGCCCTGAGCCAGTTTTTTAAAGAACATCCTTGAAACTATGTTGACTTTCACAAAATCCACTTTTGGCCTCTTCCAAGCCTGAAACGTATTTTAAGAGCATAAAAGGCTGAGAATGTACCGTAAACCAGTAAAGGTGGGTAAGCAGGTTGTAATGAAAACATCATGAAAAAGTGAAATCAACTGCCCTAAGCCAGTTTTTTGAAACTATGTTTACTTTCACAAAATCCACTTTTGGCCTCTTTCAAGCCTGAAACGTATTTTAACAACATAAAAGGCTACATTACACCAGTAAAGGTGGGTACGCATCAGGTTCTAATGAAAACATCATGAAACAATGAAATCAACTGCCCTGAGCCAGTGTTTTGAAGAACATCCTTGAAACTATGTTGACTTTCACAAAATCCACTTTTGGCCTCTTCCAAGCCTGAAACATATTTTAAGAGCAGAAAAGGCTGAGAATGTACCGTAAACCAGTAAAGGTGGGTAAGAATCAGTTTCTATCGAAAACATCATGAAACAGTGAAATCAACTGCCCTGAGCCAGTTTTCTGAAACTATGTTTACTTTTACAAAATCCACTTTTGGCCTCTTCCAAGCCTGAAACATATTTTAAGAGCATAAAAGGCTGAGAATGTACCGTAAACCAGTAAAGGTGGGTAAGCAGGTTGTAATGAAAACATCATGAAACAGTGAAATCAACTGCCCTGAGCCAGTTTTCTGAAACGATGTTGACTTTCACAAAATCCACTTTTGGCCTCTTTCAAGCCTGAAACGTATTTTAAGAGCATAAAAGGCTACATTAAACCAGTAAAGGTGGGTACGCATCAGGTTCTAATGAAAACATCATGAAACAATGAAATCAACTGCCCTGAGCCAGTTTTTTGAAGAACATCCTTGAAACTATGTTGACTTTCACAAAATCCACTTTTGGCCTCTTCCAAGCTTCAAACGTATTTTAAGAGCAGAAAAGGCTGAGAATGTACCGTAAACCAGTAATGGTGGGTAATCATCAGGTTCTAATGAAAACATCATGAAACAATGAAATCAACTGCCCTGAGCCAGTGTTTTGAAGAACATCCTTGAAACTATGTTTACTTTCACAAAATCCACTTTTGGCCTCTTCCAAGCCTGAAATGTATTTTAAGAACATAAAAGGCTACATTAAACCAGTAAAGGTACGCATCAGGTTCTAATGAAAACATCATGAAACAATGAAATCAACTGCCCTGAGCCAGTGTTTTGAAGAACATCCTTGAAACTATGTTTACTTTCACAAAATCCAATTTTGGCCTCTTTCAAGCCTGAAACGTATTTTAAGAACATAAAAGGCTACATTAAACCAGTAAAGGTGGGTACGCATCAGGTTCTAATGAAAACATCATGAAACAATGAAATCAACTGCCCTGAGCCAGTTTTTTGAAGAACATCCTTGAAACTATGTTTACTTTCACAAAATCCACTTTTGGCCTCTTCCAAGCCTGAAACGTATTTTAAGAGCAGAAAAGGCTGAGAATGTACCGTAAACCAGTAAAGGTACGCATCAGGTTCTAATGAAAACATCATGAAACAGTGAAATCAACTGCCCTGAGCCAGTTTTTTGAAGAAAATCTTTGAAACTATGTTGACTTTCACAAAATCAACTTTTGGCCTCTTCCAAGCCTGAAATGTATTTTAAGAACATAAAAGGCTACATTAAACCAGTAAAGGTACGCATCAGGTTCTAATGAAAACATCATGAAACAGTGAAATCAACTGCCCTGAGCCAGTTTTTTGAAGAAAATCTTTGAAACTATGTTGACTTTCACAAAATCAACTTTTGGCCTCTTCCAAGCCTGAAATGTATTTTAAGAACATAAAAGGCTACATTAAACCAGTAAAGGTACGCATCAGGTTCTAATGAAAACATCATGAAACAGTGAAATCAACTGCCCTGAGCCAGTTTTTTGAAGAAAATCTTTGAAACTATGTTGACTTTCACAAAATCCACTTTTGGCCTCTTCCAAGCCTGAAACGTATTTTAAGAGCATAAAAGGCTGAGAATGTACCGTAAACCAGTAAAGGTGAGTAAGCAGGTTGTAATGAAAACATCATGAAACAGTGAAATCAACTGCCCTAAGCCAGTTTTTTGAAACTATGTTTACTTTCACAAAATCCACTTTTGGCCTCATCCAAGTCTGAAACGTATTTTAAGAGCATAAAAGGCTACATTAAACCAGTAAAGGTGGGTAATCATCAGGTTCTAATGAAAACATCATGAAACTGAACTGCCCTGAGCCAGTTTTTTGATGAAAACCTTTGAAAGTATTTTGACTGCCACAAAATCCACTTTTTTTTTTTCTTCCAAGCCTGAAACGTATTTTAAGAGCATAAAAGGCTAAGAATGTACCGTGAACCAATAAAGGTGTGTAAGAATCAGTTTCTATCGAAAACATCATGAAACAGTGAAATCAACTGCCCTAAGCCAGTTTTTTGAAACTATGTTTACTTTCACAAAATCCACTTTTGGCCTCTTCCAAGCCTGAAACGTATTTTAAGAGCATAAAAGGCTGAGAATGTACCGTAAACCAGTAAAGGTGGGTAAGCAGGTTGTAATGAAAACATCATGAAACAGTGAAATCAACTGCCCTGAGCCAGTTTTCTGAAACTATGTTGACTTTCACAAAATCCACTTTTGGCCTCTTTCAAGCCTGAAACGTATTTTAAGAGCATAAAAGGCTACATTAAACCAGTAAAGGTGGGTACGCATCAGGTTCTAATGAAAACATCATGAAACAATGAAATCAACTGCCCTGAGCCAGTTTTTTAAAGAACATCCTTGAAACTATGTTGACTTTCACAAAATCCACTTTTGGCCTCTTCCAAGCCTGAAACGTATTTTAAGAGCATAAAAGGCTGAGAATGTACCGTAAACCAGTAAAGGTGGGTAAGCAGGTTGTAATGAAAACATCATGAAAAAGTGAAATCAACTGCCCTAAGCCAGTTTTTTGAAACTATGTTTACTTTCACAAAATCCACTTTTGGCCTCTTTCAAGCCTGAAACGTATTTTAACAACATAAAAGGCTACATTACACCAGTAAAGGTGGGTACGCATCAGGTTCTAATGAAAACATCATGAAACAATGAAATCAACTGCCCTGAGCCAGTGTTTTGAAGAACATCCTTGAAACTATGTTGACTTTCACAAAATCCACTTTTGGCCTCTTCCAAGCCTGAAACATATTTTAAGAGCAGAAAAGGCTGAGAATGTACCGTAAACCAGTAAAGGTGGGTAAGAATCAGTTTCTATCGAAAACATCATGAAACAGTGAAATCAACTGCCCTGAGCCAGTTTTCTGAAACTATGTTTACTTTTACAAAATCCACTTTTGGCCTCTTCCAAGCCTGAAACATATTTTAAGAGCATAAAAGGCTGAGAATGTACCGTAAACCAGTAAAGGTGGGTAAGCAGGTTGTAATGAAAACATCATGAAACAGTGAAATCAACTGCCCTGAGCCAGTTTTCTGAAACGATGTTGACTTTCACAAAATCCACTTTTGGCCTCTTTCAAGCCTGAAACGTATTTTAAGAGCATAAAAGGCTACATTAAACCAGTAAAGGTGGGTACGCATCAGGTTCTAATGAAAACATCATGAAACAATGAAATCAACTGCCCTGAGCCAGTTTTTTGAAGAACATCCTTGAAACTATGTTGACTTTCACAAAATCCACTTTTGGCCTCTTCCAAGCTTCAAACGTATTTTAAGAGCAGAAAAGGCTGAGAATGTACCGTAAACCAGTAATGGTGGGTAATCATCAGGTTCTAATGAAAACATCATGAAACAATGAAATCAACTGCCCTGAGCCAGTGTTTTGAAGAACATCCTTGAAACTATGTTTACTTTCACAAAATCCACTTTTGGCCTCTTCCAAGCCTGAAATGTATTTTAAGAACATAAAAGGCTACATTAAACCAGTAAAGGTACGCATCAGGTTCTAATGAAAACATCATGAAACAATGAAATCAACTGCCCTGAGCCAGTGTTTTGAAGAACATCCTTGAAACTATGTTTACTTTCACAAAATCCAATTTTGGCCTCTTTCAAGCCTGAAACGTATTTTAAGAGCATAAAAGGCTGAGAATGTACCGTAAACCAGTAAAGGTCAGTAAGCAGCTTGTAATGAAAACATCATGAAACAGTGAAATCAACTGCCCTGAGCCAGTTTTTTGAAGAAAATCTTTGAAACTATGTTGACTTTCACAAAATCAACTTTTGGCCTCTTCCAAGCCTGAAATGTATTTTAAGAACATAAAAGGCTACATTAAACCAGTAAAGGTACGCATCAGGTTCTAATGAAAACATCATGAAACAGTGAAATCAACTGCCCTGAGCCAGTTTTCTGAAACTATGTTGACTTTCACAAAATCCACTTTTGGCCTCTTTCAAGCCTGAAACGTATTTTAAGAGCATAAAAGGCTACATTAAACCAGTAAAGGTGGGTACGCATCAGGTTCTAATGAAAACATCATGAAACAATGAAATCAACTGCCCTGAGCCAGTGTTTTAAAGAGCATCCTTGAAACTATGTTGACTTTCACAAAATCCACTTTTGGCCTCTTCCAAGCCTGAAACGTATTTTAAGAGCATAAAAGGCTGAGAATGTACCGTAAACCAGTAAAGGTGAGTAAGCAGGTTGTAATGAAAACATCATGAAACAGTGAAATCAACTGCCCTAAGCCAGTTTTTTGAAACTATGTTTACTTTCACAAAATCCACTTTTGGCCTCATCCAAGTCTGAAACGTATTTTAAGAGCATAAAAGGCTACATTAAACCAGTAAAGGTGGGTAATCATCAGGTTCTAATGAAAACATCATGAAACTGAACTGCCCTGAGCCAGTTTTTTGATGAAAACCTTTGAAAGTATTTTGACTGCCACAAAATCCACTTTTTTTTTTTCTTCCAAGCCTGAAACGTATTTTAAGAGCATAAAAGGCTAAGAATGTACCGTGAACCAGTAAAGGTGGGTAAGAATCAGTTTCTATCGAAAACATCATGAAACAGTGAAATCAACTGCCCTAAGCCAGTTTTTTGAAACTATGTTGACTTTAAGAAAATCCACTTTTGGCCTCTTTCAAGCCTGAAACGTATTTTAAGAGCATAAAAGGCTGAGAATGTACCGTAAACCAGTAAAGGTCAGTAAGCAGGTTGTAATGAAAACATCATGAAACAGTGAAATCAACTGCCCTAAGCCAGTTTTTTGAAACTATGTTTACTTTCACAAAATCCACTTTTGGCCTCTTTCAAGCCTGAAACGTATTTTAACAACATAAAAGGCTACATTAAACCAGTAAAGGTGGGTACGCATCAGGTTCTAATGAAAACATCATGAAACAATGAAATCAACTGCCCTGAGCCAGTTTTTTAAAGAACATCCTTGAAACTATGTTGACTTTCACAAAATCCACTTTTGGCCTCTTCCAAGCCTGAAACGTATTTTAAGAACATAAAAGGCTACATTAAACCAGCAAAGGTGGGTAAGCATGTTGAAATGAAAACATCATGAAAGAGTGAAATCAACTGCCCTGAGCCAGTGTTTTGAAGAACATCCTTGAAACTATGTTTACTTTCACAAAATCCACTTTTGGCCTCTTCCAAGCCTGAAACGTATTTTAAGAGCAGAAAAGGCTGAGAATGTACCGTAAACCAGTAAAGGTGGGTAAGCAGGTTGTAATGAAAACATCATGAAACAGTGAAATCAACTGCCCTGAGCCAGTTTTCTGAAACTATGTTGACTTTCACAAAATCCACTTTTGGCCTCTTTCAAGCCTGAAACGTATTTTAAGAGCATAAAAGGCTACATTAAACCAGTAAAGGTGGGTACGCATCAGGTTCTAATGAAAACATCATGAAACAATGAAATCAACTGCCCTGAGCCAGTTTTTTGAAGAACATCCTTGAAACTATGTTGACTTTCACAAAATCCACTTTTGGCCTCTTCCAAGCTTCAAACGTATTTTAAGAGCAGAAAAGGCTGAGAATGTACCGTAAACCAGTAATGGTGGGTAATCATCAGGTTCTAATGAAAACATCATGAAACAATGAAATCAACTGCCCTGAGCCAGTGTTTTGAAGAACATCCTTGAAACTATGTTTACTTTCACAAAATCCACTTTTGGCCTCTTCCAAGCCTGAAACGTATTTTAAGAACATAAAAGGCTACATTAAACCAGCAAAGGTGGGTAAGCATGTTGAAATGAAAACATCATGAAAGAGTGAAATCAACTGCCCTGAGCCAGTGTTTTGAAGAACATCCTTGAAACTATGTTTACTTTCACAAAATCCACTTTTGGCCTCTTCCAAGCCTGAAACGTATTTTAAGAGCAGAAAAGGCTGAGAATGTACCGTAAACCAGTAAAGGTGGGTAAGCAGGTTGTAATGAAAACATCATGAAACAGTGAAATCAACTGCCCTGAGCCAGTTTTCTGAAACTATGTTTACTTTTACAAAATCCACTTTTGGCCTCTTCCAAGCCTGAAACATATTTTAAGAGCATAAAAGGCTGAGAATGTACCGTAAACCAGTAAAGGTGGGTAAGCAGGTTGTAATGAAAACATCATGAAACAATGAAATCAACTGCCCTGAGCCAGTGTTTTGAAGAACATCCTTGAAACTATGTTTACTTTCACAAAATCCAATTTTGGCCTCTTTCAAGCCTGAAACGTATTTTAAGAACATAAAAGGCTACATTAAACCAGTAAAGGTGGGTACGCATCAGGTTCTAATGAAAACATCATGAAACAATGAAATCAACTGCCCTGAGCCAGTTTTTTGAAGAACATCCTTGAAACTATGTTTACTTTCACAAAATCCACTTTTGGCCTCTTCCAAGCCTGAAACGTATTTTAAGAGCAGAAAAGGCTGAGAATGTACCGTAAACCAGTAAAGGTACGCATCAGGTTCTAATGAAAACATCATGAAACAGTGAAATCAACTGCCCTGAGCCAGTTTTTTGAAGAAAATCTTTGAAACTATGTTGACTTTCACAAAATCAACTTTTGGCCTCTTCCAAGCCTGAAATGTATTTTAAGAACATAAAAGGCTACATTAAACCAGTAAAGGTACGCATCAGGTTCTAATGAAAACATCATGAAACAGTGAAATCAACTGCCCTGAGCCAGTTTTTTGAAGAAAATCTTTGAAACTATGTTGACTTTCACAAAATCAACTTTTGGCCTCTTCCAAGCCTGAAATGTATTTTAAGAACATAAAAGGCTACATTAAACCAGTAAAGGTACGCATCAGGTTCTAATGAAAACATCATGAAACAGTGAAATCAACTGCCCTGAGCCAGTTTTTTGAAGAAAATCTTTGAAACTATGTTGACTTTCACAAAATCAACTTTTGGCCTCTTCCAAGCCTGAAATGTATTTTAAGAACATAAAAGGCTACATTAAACCAGTAAAGGTACGCATCAGGTTCTAATGAAAACATCATGAAACAGTGAAATCAACTGCCCTGAGCCAGTTTTCTGAAACTATGTTGACTTTCACAAAATCCACTTTTGGCCTCTTTCAAGCCTGAAACGTATTTTAAGAGCATAAAAGGCTACATTAAACCAGTAAAGGTGGGTACGCATCAGGTTCTAATGAAAACATCATGAAACAATGAAATCAACTGCCCTGAGCCAGTGTTTTAAAGAACATCCTTGAAACTATGTTGACTTTCACAAAATCCACTTTTGGCCTCTTCCAAGCCTGAAACGTATTTTAAGAGCATAAAAGGCTGAGAATGTACCGTAAACCAGTAAAGGTGAGTAAGCAGGTTGTAATGAAAACATCATGAAACAGTGAAATCAACTGCCCTAAGCCAGTTTTTTGAAACTATGTTTACTTTCACAAAATCCACTTTTGGCCTCATCCAAGTCTGAAACGTATTTTAAGAGCATAAAAGGCTACATTAAACCAGTAAAGGTGGGTAATCATCAGGTTCTAATGAAAACATCATGAAACTGAACTGCCCTGAGCCAGTTTTTTGATGAAAACCTTTGAAAGTATTTTGACTGCCACAAAATCCACTTTTTTTTTCTTCTTCCAAGCCTGAAACGTATTTTAAGAGCATAAAAGGCTAAGAATGTACCGTGAACCAATAAAGGTGTGTAAGAATCAGTTTCTATCGAAAACATCATGAAACAGTGAAATCAACTGCCCTAAGCCAGTTTTTTGAAACTATGTTTACTTTCACAAAATCCACTTTTGGCCTCTTCCAAGCCTGAAACGTATTTTAAGAGCAGTAAAGGTGGGTACGCATCAGGTTCTAATGAAAACATCATGAAACAATGAAATCAACTGCCCTGAGCCAGTTTTTTAAAGAACATCCTTGAAACTATGTTGACTTTCACAAAATCCACTTTTGGCCTCTTCCAAGCCTGAAACGTATTTTAAGAGCATAAAAGGCTGAGAATGTACCGTAAACCAGTAAAGGTGGGTAAGCAGGTTGTAATGAAAACATCATGAAAAAGTGAAATCAACTGCCCTAAGCCAGTTTTTTGAAACTATGTTTACTTTCACAAAATCCACTTTTGGCCTCTTTCAAGCCTGAAACGTATTTTAACAACATAAAAGGCTACATTACACCAGTAAAGGTGGGTACGCATCAGGTTCTAATGAAAACATCATGAAACAATGAAATCAACTGCCCTGAGCCAGTGTTTTGAAGAACATCCTTGAAACTATGTTGACTTTCACAAAATCCACTTTTGGCCTCTTCCAAGCCTGAAACATATTTTAAGAGCAGAAAAGGCTGAGAATGTACCGTAAACCAGTAAAGGTGGGTAAGAATCAGTTTCTATCGAAAACATCATGAAACAGTGAAATCAACTGCCCTAAGCCAGTTTTTTGAAACTATGTTGACTTTAAGAAAATCCACTTTTGGCCTCTTTCAAGCCTGAAACGTATTTTAAGAGCATAAAAGGCTGAGAATGTACCGTAAACCAGTAAAGGTCAGTAAGCAGGTTGTAATGAAAACATCATGAAACAGTGAAATCAACTGCCCTAAGCCAGTTTTTTGAAACTATGTTTACTTTCACAAAATCCACTTTTGGCCTCTTTCAAGCCTGAAACGTATTTTAACAACATAAAAGGCTACATTAAACCAGTAAAGGTGGGTACGCATCAGGTTCTAATGAAAACATCATGAAACAATGAAATCAACTGCCCTGAGCCAGTGTTTTGAAGAACATCCTTGAAACTATGTTGACTTTCACAAAATCCACTTTTGGCCTCATCCAAGTCTGAAACGTATTTTAAGAGCATAAAAGGCTACATTAAACCAGTAAAGGTGGGTAATCATCAGGTTCTAATGAAAACATCATGAAACTGAACTGCCCTGAGCCAGTTTTTTGATGAAAACCTTTGAAAGTATTTTGACTGCCACAAAATCCACTTTTTTTTTCTTCTTCCAAGCCTGAAACGTATTTTAAGAGCATAAAAGGCTAAGAATGTACCGTGAACCAATAAAGGTGTGTAAGAATCAGTTTCTATCGAAAACATCATGAAACAGTGAAATCAACTGCCCTAAGCCAGTTTTTTGAAACTATGTTTACTTTCACAAAATCCACTTTTGGCCTCTTCCAAGCCTGAAACGTATTTTAAGAGCATAAAAGGCTGAGAATGTACCGTAAACCAGTAAAGGTGGGTAAGCAGGTTGTAATGAAAACATCATGAAACAGTGAAATCAACTGCCCTGAGCCAGTTTTCTGAAACTATGTTGACTTTCACAAAATCCACTTTTGGCCTCTTCCAAGCCTGAAACGTATTTTAAGAGCAGTAAAGGTGGGTACGCATCAGGTTCTAATGAAAACATCATGAAACAATGAAATCAACTGCCCTGGGCCAGTGTTTTGAAGAACATCCTTGAAACTATGATTACTTTCACAAAATCCACTTTTGGCCTCTTCCAAGCCTGAAACGTATTTTAAGAGCATAAAAGGCTGAGAATGTACCGTAAACCAGTAACGGTGGGTAATCATCAGGTTCTAATGAAAACATCATGAAACTGAACTGCCCTGAGCCAGTTTTTTGAAGAAAACCTTTGAAAGTATTTTGATTGTCACTAAATCCACTTTTTTTTTTCTTCCAAGCCTGAAACATATTTTAAGAGCATAAAAGGCTAAGAATGTACCGTGAACCAATAAAGGTGTGTAAGAATCAGTTTCTATCGAAAACATCATGAAACAGTGAAATCAACTGCCCTAAGCCAGTTTTTTGAAACTATGTTGACTTTAAGAAAATCCACTTTTGGCCTCTTTCAAGCCTGAAACGTATTTTAAGAGCATAAAAGGCTGAGAATGTACCGTAAACCAGTAAAGGTCAGTAAGCAGGTTGTAATGAAAACATCATGAAACAGTGAAATCAACTGCCCTGAGCCAGTTTTTTTAAACTATGTTTACTTTCACAAAATCCACTTTTGGCCTCTTTCAAGCCTGAAACGTATTTTAAGAGCATAAAAGGCTACATTAAACCAGTAAAGGTGGGTACGCATCAGGTTCTAATGAAAACATCATGAAACAATGAAATCAACTGCCCTGAGCCAGTTTTTTGAAGAAAACCTTTGAATGTATTTTGACTGTCACAAAATCCACTTTTTTTTTTCTTCCAAGCCTTTTGGTTACTGCTGCTGGTACTTTTAGTTACTACTACTGGTACTTTTGGTTACTGCTACTGGTACGTTTTGTTACTCCTAGGTACTTTTGGTTACTGCTACTGGTACTTTTAGTTACTACTACTGGTACTTTTGGTTACTTCTACTGGTACTTTTAGTTACTGCTACTGGTACTTTTAGTTACTGCTACTGGTACTTTTAGTTACTGCTACTGGTACTTTTGGTTACTACTGGTACTTTTGGTTACTACTACTGGTACTTTTGGTTACTACTGCTGGTACTTTTAGTTACTGCTACTGGTACTTTTGGTTACTGGTACTTTTAGTTACTGCTGCTGGTACTTTCAGTTACTGCTACTGGTACTGTTAGTTACTACTGCTGGTACTTTTAGTTACTGCTACTGGTACTTTTGGTTACTGGTACTTTTAGTTACTGCTGCTGGTATTTTCAGTTACTGCTACTGGTACTTTTAGTTACTACTACTGGTACTTTTAGTTACTACTACTGGTACTTTTGGTTACTGGTACTTTTAGTTACTGCTACTGGTACTTTTGGTTACTACTACTGGTACTTTTGGTTACTACTGCGACTGGTACTTTTAGTTACTGCTACTGGTACTTTTGGTTACTGGTACTTTTAGTTACTACTGCTGGTACTTTTAGTTACTGCTACTGGTACTTTTGGTTACTGGTACTTTTAGTTACTGCTGCTGGTATTTTCAGTTACTGCTACTGGCACTTTTAGTTTCTGCTACTGCTACTTTAAGTTACTACTACTGGTACTTTTAGTTACTACTACTGGTACTTTTAGTTACTGCTACTGGTACTTTTAGTTACTGCTACTGGTACTTTTAGTGACTGCTACTGGTACTTTTAGTTACTACTACTGGTACTTTTGGTTACTGGTACTTTTAGTTACTGCTACTGGTACTTTTAGTTACTTCTACTGGCACTTTTAGTTACTGCTACTGGTACTTTTAGTTACTTCTACTGGCACTTTTAGTTACTGCTACTGCTACTTTAAGTTACTACTACTGGTATTTTTGGTTGCTGCTACTGGTAATTTTAGTTACTGCTGCTGGTACTTTTAGTTACTACTACTGGTACTTTTGGTTACTTCTACTGGTACTTTTAGTTACTGCTACTGGTACTTTTGGTTACTACTACTGGTACCTTTAGTTACAGCTACTGTTACTTTTAGTTACTGCTACTGGTACTTTTGGTTACGCCTTCTTGTACTTTTAGTTACTGTTACTGGTACTTTTAGTTACTGCTACTGGTACTTTTGGTTACGGCTTCTCGTACTTTTAGTTACTGTTACTGGTACTTTTAGTGACTGCTACTGGTACTTTTAGTTACTGGTACTTTTGGTTACTGCTGCTGGTACTTTTAGTGACTGCTACTGGTACTTTTAGTTACTGCGACTGGTACTTTTTCTTACTACTACTGATACTTTTGGTTACTGCTACTCGTACTTTTAGTTACTGCTACTGGTACTTTTGGTTACTGCTACTGGTACTTTTAGTTACTGCTACTGGTACTTTTAGTTACTGCTACTGGTACTTTTGGTTACTGCTACTGGTACTTTTGGTTACTAATACTGGTACTTTTGGTTACTGCTGCTGATACTTTTAGTTACTGCTACTGGTACTTTTGGTTACTTCTACTGGTACTTTTAGTTACTGCTACTGGTACTTTTAGTTCCTGCTACTGGTACATTTGGTTACTACTCCTGGTACTTTTAGTTACTGCTGCTGGTACTTTTAGTTACTGTTACTGGTACTTTTAGTTACTGCTACTGGTACTTTTGGTTACTACTACTGGTACTTTTGGTTACTACTGCTGGTACTTTTAGTTACTGCTACTGGTACTTTTGGTTACTGGTACTTTTAGTTACTGCTGCTGGTACTTTCAGTTACTGCTACTGGTACTGTTAGTTACTACTGCTGGTACTTTTAGTTACTGCTACTGGTACTTTTGGTTACTGGTACTTTTAGTTACTGCTGCTGGTATTTTCAGTTACTGCTACTGGTACTTTTAGTTACTGCTACTGGTACTTTTGGTTACTGGTACTTTTAGTTACTACTACTGGTACTTTTGGTTACTTCTACTGGTACTTTTAGTTACTGCTACTGGTACTTTTAGTTACTGCGACTGGTACTTTTTGTTACTACTACTGATACTTTTGGTTACTGCTACTGGTACTTTTAGTTAATGCTACTGGTACTTTTAGTTACTACTACTGGTACTTTTGGTTACTTCTACTGGTACTTTTAGTTACTGCTACTGGTACTTTTAGTTAATGCTCCTGTTACTTTTAGTTACTACTACTAGTACTTTTGGTTACTTCCAGTGGTACTTTTAGTTACTGCTACTGGTACTTTTAGTTACTGCTACTGGTACTTTTAGTTACTGCTACTGGTACTTTTGGTTACTACTACTGGTACTTTTGGTTACTACTGCGACTGGTACTTTTAGTTACTGCTATTGGTACTTTTGGTTACTGCTAATGGTACTTTTAGTTACTGCTAATGGTACTTTTACTTACTGCAACTGGTATTTGTAATTACTGCTGCTGTACTTTTAGTTACTGCTAATGGTACTTTTAATTACTGCTACTGGGCTTTTAGTTTCTACTATTGGTACTTTTGGTTACTGCTAATGGTACTTTTACTTACTGCTACTGGTATTTTTAATTACTGCTACTGGTACTTTTAGTTACTGCTGCTGGTACTTTTAGTTACTGCTATTGGTACTTTTGGTTACTGCTAATGGTACTTTTAGTTTCTGCTACTGATATTTTTAATTACTGCTACTGGTACTTTTAGTTACTACTACTGGTACTTTTAGTTAATGCTGCTGGTACTTTTAGTTACTACTATTGGTACTTTTGGTTACTGCTAATGGTACTTTTAGTTACTACTACTGGTACTTTTAGTTACTGCTACTGGCACTTTTAGTTACTGCTACTGCTACTTTAAGTTACTGTTACTGGTACTTTTGGTTACTACTACTGGTACTTTTGGTTACTACTACTGGTACTTTTGGTCACGACTGGTACTTTTAGTTACTGCTACTGGTACTTTTGGTTACTGCTACTTTTAGTTACTATTACTAGTACTTTTGGTTACTACTACTGGTACTTTTAGTTCCTGCTAATGGTACTTTTAGTTACTACTACTGGTAATTGTAGTTACTACTACTGGTACTTGTAGTTACTGCTAATGGTACTTTTAGTTACTGCTACTGGTACTTTTGGTTACTGCTAATGGTACTTTTAGTTACTACTACTGGTACTTGTGGTTACTACTACTGGTACTTGTAGTTACTGCTAATGGTACTTTTAGTTACTACTACTGGTACTTGTAGTTACTGCTACTGGTACTTTTGGTTACTGCTAATGGTACTTTTATTTACTACTACTGGTACTTTTAGTTAGTACTATTGGTACTTTTGGTTACTGCTAATGGTACTTTTAGTTACTACTACTGGTACTTGTGGTTACTACTACTGGTACTTGTAGTTACTGCTGCTGGCACTTTTAGTTACTGCTACTGGTACTTTTAGTTACTGCTACTGGTTCTTTTGGTTACTGCAACTGGTAGTTTTAGTTACTGCTGCTGGTACTGTTAGTTACTGCTGCTGGTATGTTTGGTTACTACTACTCGTACTTTTAGTTCCTACTACTGGTACTTTTGGTTACTGCTACTGGTACTTTTAGTTACTGCTACTGGTACTTTTGGTTGCTGCTACTGGTACTTTTAGTTACTACTACTACTGGTACTTTTGGTTACTGCTACTGGTACTTTAAGTTACTGCTGCTGGTACTTTAAGTTACTGCTACTGCTACTTTTAGTTACTGCTACTGGTACTTTTAGTTACTATTACTAGTACTTTTGGTTACTACTACTGGTACTTTTAGTTCCTGCTAATGGTACTTTTAGTTACTACTACTGGTAATTGTAGTTACTACTACTGGTACTTGTAGTTACTGCTACTGGTACTTTTGGTTACTGCTAATGGTACTTTTGGTTACTACTACTGGTACTTGTGGTTACTACTACTGGTACTTGTAGTTACTGCTAATGGTACTTTTAGTTACTACTACTGGTACTTGTAGTTACTGCTACTGGTACTTTTGGTTACTGCTAATGGTACTTTTAGTTACTACTACTGGTACTTTTATTTACTACTACTGGTACTTTTAGTTAATACTATTGGTACTTTTGGTTACTGCTACTGGTACTTTTGGTTACTCCTACTGGTACTTTTAGTTACTGCGACTGGTACTTTTGGTTACTACTACTGGTACTTTTGGTTACTGCTACTGGTACTTTTGGTTACTACTACTGGTACTTTTGGTTACTGCTGCTGGTACTTTTAGTTACTGCTACTGGTACTTTTGGTTACTGCTACTGGTATTTTTAGTTACTGCTACTGGTACTTTTGGTTACTACTACTGGTACTTTTGGTTACTGCTGCTGGTACTTTTAGTTACTGCTACTGGTACTTTTAGTTACTGCTACTGGTATTTTTAGTTACTGCTACTGGTAATTTTGGTTACTACTACTGGTACTTTTAGTTACTGCTACATGTACTTTTAGTTACTGCTACTGGTATTTTTAGTTACTACTACTGGTACTTTTGGTTAGTGCGACTGGTACGTTTAGTTACTGCTGCTGGTACTTTTAATTACTGCTGCTGGTACTTTTAGTTACTGCTACTGGTACTTTTGGTCACTACTACTGGTACTTTTGGTTACTGCTACTGGTACTTTTAGTTACTGCTGCTGGTACTTTTAGTTACCACTACTACTGGTACTTTTGGTTACTACTACTGGTACTTTTGGTTACTGCTACTGGTACTTTTGGTTACTGCTACTGGTACTTTTAGTTACTGCTACTGGTACATTTGGTTACTGCTACTGGTACTTTAAGTTACTGCTGCTGGTACTTTAAGTTACTGCTACTGCTACTTTTAGTTACTGCTACTGGTACTTTTAGTTACTATTACTAGTACTTTTGGTTACTACTACTGGTACTTTTAGTTCCTGCTAATGGTACTTTTAGTTACTACTACTGGTAATTGTAGTTACTACTACTGGTACTTTTAGTTACTGCTACTGGTACTTTTGGTTACTGCTAATGGTACTTTTGGTTACTACTACTGGTACTTGTGGTTACTACTACTGGTACTTGTAGTTACTGCTAATGGTACTTTTAGTTACTACTACTGGTACTTGTAGTTACTGCTACTGGTACTTTTGGTCACGACTGGTACTTTTAGTTACTGCTAATGGTACTTTTGGTTAATACGACTGGTACTTTTGGTTACTGCTGCTGGTACTTTTAGTTACTGCTACTGGTACTTTTAGTTACTGCTACTGGTATTTTTAGTTACTGCTACTGGTACGTTTGGTTACTACTACTGGTACTTTTAGTTACTGCTACATGTACTTTTAGTTAATGCTACTGGTATTTTTAGTTACTACTACTGGTACTTTTGGTTAGTGCGACTGGTACGTTTAGTTACTGCTGCTGGTACTTTTAATTACTGCTGCTGGTACTTTTAGTTACTGCTACTGGTACTTTTAGTTACTGCTGCTGGTACTGTTAGTTACTGCTGCTGGTATGTTTGGTTACTACTACTCGTACTTTTAGTTACTACTACTGGTACTTTTGGTTACTGCTACTGGTACTTTTAGTTACTGCTGCTGTTATTTTTAGTTACTGCTACTGGTATTTTTAGTTACTGCTACTGGTACTTTTAGTTACTACTACTGGTGCTTTTGGTTACTGCTGCTGGTACTTTTAGTTACTACTACTGGTACTTTTAGTTACTGCTACTGGTACTTTTAGTTACTGCTACTGGTTCTTTTGGTTACTGCTACTGGTAGTTTTAGTTACTGCTGCTGGTACTGTTAGTTACTGCTGCTGGTATGTTTGGTTACTACTACTCGAACTTTTAGTTACTACTACTGGTACTTTTGGTTACTGCTACTGGTACTTTTGGTTACTACTACTGGTACTTTTAGATACTGCTGCTGGTACTTTAAGTTACTGCTACTGGTACTTTTGGTTACTGCTACTGGTACTTTTAGTTACTGCTACTGGTACTTTTAGTTACTACTACTGGTACTTTTGGTTACTTCTACTGGTACTTTTAGTTACTGCTGCTGTTATTGTTAGTTACTGCTACTGGTATTTTTAGTTACTGCTACTGGCACTTTTAGTTACTGCTGCTGGTACTTTTAGTTACTGCAACTGGTACTTTTTAGTTACTGCTGCTGGTACTTTTAGTTACTGCAACTGGTACTTTTTAGTTACTGCTACTGGTACTTTTAGTTACTGCTGCTGGTACTTTTAGTTAGTGCAAGTGGTACGTTTAGTTACTGCTACTGGTAATTTTAGTTACTGCTACTGGTACTTTTAGTTACTGGTACTTTTAGCTACTGCTACTGGCACTTTTAGTTACTGCTGCTGGCACTTTTAGTTACTGCTACTGGTACTTTTAGTTACTGCTACTGGTTCTTTTGGTTACTGCTGCTGGTAGTTTTAGTTACTGCTGCTGGTACTGTTAGTTACTGCTGCTGGTATGTTTGGTTACTACTACTCGTACTTTTAGTTACTACTACTGGTACTTTTGGTTACTGCTACTGGTACTTTTAGTTACTGCTACTGGTACTTTTGGTTACTGCTACTGGTTCTTTTGGTTACTGCTGCTGGCACTTTTAGTTACTGCTACTGGTACTGTTAGTTAATGCTGCTGGTATGTTTGGTTACTACTACTCGTACTTTTAGTTACTGCTACTGGCACTTTTAGTTACTGCTGCTGGCACTTTTAGTTACTGCTACTGGTACTTTTAGTTACTACTACTGGTACTTTTGGTTACTTCTACTGGTACTTTTAGTTACTGCTGCTGTTATTTTTAGTTACTGCGACTGGTATTTTTAGTTACTGCTACTGGCACTTTTAGTTACTGCTACTGGTACTTTTTAGTTACTGCTGCTGGTACTTTTAGTTACTGCAACTGGTACTTTTTAGTTACTGCTACTGGTACTTTTAGTTACTGCTGCTGGTACTTTTAGTTAGTGCAAGTGGTACGTTTAGTTACTGCTACTGGTAATTTTAGTTACTGCTACTGGTACTTTTAGTAACTGGTACTTTTAGCTACTGCTACTGGCACTTTTAGTTACTGCTGCTGGCACTTTTAGTTACTGCTACTGGTACTTTTAGTTACTGCTACTGGTTCTTTTGGTTACTGCTGCTGGCACTTTTAGTTACTGCTACTGGTACTTTTAGTTACTGCTACTGGTTCTTTTGGTTACTGCTACTGGTAGTTTTAGTTACTGCTGCTGGTACTGTTAGTTACTGCTGCTGGTATGTTTGGTTACTACTACTCGTACTTTTAGTTACTACTACTGGTACTTTTGGTTACTGCTACTGGTACTTTTAGTTACTGCTACTGGTACTTTTGGTTACTGCTACTGGTTCTTTTGGTTACTGCTGCTGGCACTTTTAGTTACTGCTACTGGTACTGTTAGTTAATGCTGCTGGTATGTTTGGTTACTACTACTCGTACTTTTAGTTACTGCTACTGGCACTTTTAGTTACTGCTGCTGGCACTTTTAGTTACTGCTACTGGTACTTTTAGTTACTACTACTGGTACTTTTGGTTACTACTACTGGTACTTTTAGATACTGCTGCTGGTACTTTAAGTTACTGCTACTGGCACTTTTAGTTACTGCTACTGCTACTTTAAGTTACTGTTACTGGTACTTTTGGTTACTACTACTGGTACTTTTGGTTACTACTACTGGTACTTTTGGTTGCTGCTACTGGTACTTTTAGTTACTACTACTACTGGTGCTTTTGGTTACTGCTGCTGGTACTTTTAGTTACTACTACTGGTACTTTTAGTTACTGCTACTGGCACTTTTAGTTACTGTTGCTGATACTTTTAGTTACTGCTACTGGCACTTTTAGTTACTGCTGCTGGTACTTTTAGTTACTACTACTGGTACTTTTGGTTACTACTACTGGTACTTTTGGTCACGACTGGTACTTTTAGTTACTGCTACTGGTACTTTTGGTTAATACTACTGGTACTTTTAGTTACTGTTGCTGATACTTTTAGTTACTGCTACTGGCACTTTTAGTTACTGCTGCTGGTACTTTTAGTTACTGCAACTGGTACTTTTTAGTTACTGCTGCTGGTACTTTTAGTTACTGCAACTGGTACTTTTTAGTTACTGCTACTGGTACTTTTAGTTACTGCTGCTGGTACTTTTAGTTAGTGCAAGTGGTACGTTTAGTTACTGCTACTGGTAATTATAGTTACTGCTACTGGTACTTTTAGTTACTGGTACTTTTAGCTACTGCTACTGGCACTTTTAGTTACTGCTGCTGGCACTTTTAGTTACTGCTACTGGTACTTTTAGTTACTGCTACTGGTTCTTTTGGTTACTGCTGCTGGCACTTTTAGTTACTGCTACTGGTACTTTTAGTTACTGCTACTGGTTCTTTTGGTTACTGCTACTGGTAGTTTTAGTTACTGCTGCTGGTACTGTTAGTTACTGCTGCTGGTATGTTTGGTTACTACTACTCGTACTTTTAGTTACTACTACTGGTACTTTTGGTTACTGCTACTGGTACTTTTAGTTACTGCTACTGGTACTTTTGGTTACTGCTACTGGTTCTTTTGGTTACTGCTGCTGGCACTTTTAGTTACTGCTACTGGTACTGTTAGTTACTGCTGCTGGTATGTTTGGTTACTACTACTCGTACTTTTAGTTACTGCTACTGGCACTTTTAGTTACTGCTGCTGGCACTTTTAGTTACTGCTACTGGTACTTTTGGTTGCTGCTACTGGTACTTTTAGTTACTACTACTACTGGTACTTTTGGTTACTACTACTGGTACTTTTAGATACTGCTGCTGGTACTTTAAGTTACTGCTACTGGCACTTTTAGTTACTGCTACTGCTACTTTAAGTTACTGTTACTGGTACTTTTGGTTACTACTACTGGTACTTTTGGTTACTACTACTGGTACTTTTGGTTGCTGCTACTGGTACTTTTAGTTACTACTACTACTGGTGCTTTTGGTTACTGCTGCTGGTACTTTTAGTTACTACTACTGGTACTTTTAGTTACTGCTACTGGCACTTTTAGTTACTGCTAATGCTACTTTAAGTTACTGTTACTGGTACTTTTGGTTACTACTACTGGTACTTTTGGTTACTACTACTGGTACTTTTGGTCACGACTGGTACTTTTAGTTACTGCTACTGGTACTTTTGGTTAATACTACTGGTACTTTTAGTTACTGTTGCTGATACTTTTAGTTACTGCTACTGGTACTTTTGGTTACTGCTACTAGTACTTTTAGTTACTGCTGCTGATATTTTTAGTTAATACTTCTGGTACTTTTGGTTAATACTACTGGTACTTTTGGTTACTGCTGCTGGTACTTTTAGTTACTGCTGCTGGTACTTTTAGTTACTGCTACTGGTACTTTTAGTAACTGCTACTGGTACTTTTGGTTACTACTACTGGTACTTTTAGTTACTGCTACTGGTTCTTTTGGTTACTGCTACTGGTAGTTTTAGTTACTGCTACTGGTACTTTTAGTTACTACTACTGGTGCTTTTGGTTACTGCTGCTGGTACTTTTAGTTACTACTACTGGTACTTTTAGTTACTGCTACTGGCACTTTTAGTTACTGCTGCTGGCACTTTTAGTTACTGCTACTGGTACTTTTAGTTACTGCTACTGGTTCTTTTGGTTACTGCTACTGGTAGTTTTAGTTACTGCTGCTGGTACTGTTAGTTACTGCTGCTGGTATGTTTGGTTACTACTACTCGTACTTTTAGTTACTACTACTGGTACTTTTGGTTACTGCTACTGGTACTTTTGGTTACTACTACTGGTACTTTTAGATACTGCTGCTGGTACTTTAAGTTACTGCTACTGGTACTTTTGGTTACTGCTACTGATACTTTTAGTTACTGCTACTGGTACTTTTAGTTACTACTACTGGTACTTTTGGTTACTTCTACTGGTACTTTTAGTTACTGCTGCTGTTATTGTTAGTTACTGCTACTGGTATTTTTAGTTACTGCTACTGGCACTTTTAGTTACTGCTGCTGGTACTTTTAGTTACTGCAACTGGTACTTTTTAGTTACTGCTGCTGGTACTTTTAGTTACTGCAACTGGTACTTTTTAGTTACTGCTACTGGTACTTTTAGTTACTGCTGCTGGTACTTTTAGTTAGTGCAAGTGGTACGTTTAGTTACTGCTACTGGTAATTATAGTTACTGCTACTGGTACTTTTAGTTACTGGTACTTTTAGCTACTGCTACTGGCACTTTTAGTTACTGCTGCTGGCACTTTTAGTTACTGCTACTGGTACTTTTAGTTACTGCTACTGGTTCTTTTGGTTACTGCTACTGGTAGTTTTAGTTACTGCTGCTGGTACTGTTAGTTACTGCTGCTGGTATGTTTGGTTACTACTACTCGTACTTTTAGTTACTACTACTGGTACTTTTGGTTACTGCTACTGGTACTTTTAGTTACTGCTACTGGTACTTTTGGTTACTGCTACTGGTTCTTTTGGTTACTGCTGCTGGCACTTTTAGTTACTGCTACTGGTACTGTTAGTTACTGCTGCTGGTATGTTTGGTTACTACTACTCGTACTTTTAGTTACTGCTACTGGCACTTTTAGTTACTGCTGCTGGCACTTTTAGTTACTGCTACTGGTACTTTTAGTTACTACTACTGGTACTTTTGGTTACTTCTACTGGTACTTTTAGTTACTGCTGCTGTTATTTTTAGTTACTGCGACTGGTATTTTTAGTTACTGCTACTGGCACTTTTAGTTACTGCTACTGGTACTTTTTAGTTACTGCTGCTGGTACTTTTAGTTACTGCTGCTGGTACTTTTAGTTAGTGCAAGTGGTACGTTTAGTTACTGCTACTGGTAATTTTAGTTACTGCTACTGGTACTTTTAGTAACTGGTACTTTTAGCTACTGCTACTGGCACTTTTAGTTACTGCTGCTGGCACTTTTAGTTACTGCTACTGGTACTTTTAGTTACTGCTACTGGTTATTTTGGTTACTGCTGCTGGCACTTTTAGTTACTGCTACTGGTACTTTTAGTTACTGCTACTGGTTCTTTTGGTTACTGCTACTGGTAGTTTTAGTTACTGCTGCTGGTACTGTTAGTTACTGCTGCTGGTATGTTTGGTTACTACTACTCGTACTTTTAGTTACTACTACTGGTACTTTTGGTTACTGCTACTGGTACTTTTAGTTACTGCTACTGGTACTTTTGGTTGCTGCTAATGGTACTTTTAGTTACTACTACTGGTAATTGTAGTTACTACTACTGGTACTTGTAGTTACTGCTACTGGTACTTTTGGTTACTGCTAATGGTACTTTTGGTTACTACTACTGGTACTTGTGGTTACTACTACTGGTACTTGTAGTTACTGCTAATGGTACTTTTAGTTACTACTACTGGTACTTGTAGTTACTGCTACTGGTACTTTTGGTTACTGCTAATGGTACTTTTAGTTACTACTACTGGTACTTTTATTTACTACTACTGGTACTTTTAGTTAATACTATTGGTACTTTTGGTTACTGCTACTGGTACTTTTGGTTACTCCTACTGGTACTTTTAGTTACTGCTACTGGTACTTTTGGTTACTACTACTGGTACTTTTGGTTACTGCTACTGGTACTTTTGGTTACTACTACTGGTACTTTTAGATACTGCTGCTGGTACTTTAAGTTACTGCTACTGGTACTTTTGGTTACTGCTACTGATACTTTTAGTTACTGCTACTGGTACTTTTAGTTACTTCTACTGGTACTTTTAGTTACTGCTGCTGTTATTTTTAGTTACTGCTACTGGTATTTTTAGTTACTGCTACTGGTACTTTTAGTTACTACTACTGGTGCTTTTGGTTACTGCTGCTGGTACTTTTAGTTACTACTACTGGTACTTTTAGTTACTGCTACTGGTACTTTTAGTTACTGCTACTGGTTCTTTTGGTTACTGCTACTGGTAGTTTTAGTTACTGCTGCTGGTACTGTTAGTTACTGCTGCTGGTATGTTTGGTTACTACTACTCGTACTTTTAGTTACTACTACTGGTACTTTTAGTTACTGCTACTGGTACTTTTAGTTACTACTACTGGTACTTTTGGTTACTTCTACTGGTACTTTTAGTTACTGCTGCTGTTATTGTTAGTTACTGCTACTGGTATTTTTAGTTACTGCTACTGGCACTTTTAGTTACTGCTGCTGGTACTTTTAGTTACTGCAACTGGTACTTTTTAGTTACTGCTGCTGTTATTTTTAGTTACTGCGACTGGTATTTTTAGTTACTGCTACTGGCACTTTTAGTTACTGCTACTGGTACTTTTTAGTTACTGCTGCTGGTACTTTTAGTTACTGCAACTGGTACTTTTTAGTTACTGCTACTGGTACTTTTAGTTACTGCTGCTGGTACTTTTAGTTAGTGCAAGTGGTACGTTTAGTTACTGCTACTGGTAATTTTAGTTACTGCTACTGGTACTTTTAGTAACTGGTACTTTTAGCTACTGCTACTGGCACTTTTAGTTACTGCTGCTGGCACTTTTAGTTACTGCTACTGGTACTTTTAGTTACTGCTACTGGTTCTTTTGGTTACTGCTACTGGTAGTTTTAGTTACTGCTGCTGGTACTGTTAGTTACTGCTGCTGGTATGTTTGGTTACTACTACTCGTACTTTTAGTTACTACTACTGGTACTTTTGGTTACTGCTACTGGTACTTTTAGTTACTGCTACTGGTACTTTTGGTTGCTGCTAATGGTACTTTTAGTTACTACTACTGGTAATTGTAGTTACTACTACTGGTACTTGTAGTTACTGCTACTGGTACTTTTGGTTACTGCTAATGGTACTTTTGGTTACTACTACTGGTACTTGTGGTTACTACTACTGGTACTTGTAGTTACTGCTAATGGTACTTTTAGTTACTACTACTGGTACTTGTAGTTACTGCTACTGGTACTTTTGGTTACTGCTAATGGTACTTTTAGTTACTACTACTGGTACTTTTATTTACTACTACTGGTACTTTTAGTTAATACTATTGGTACTTTTGGTTACTGCTACTGGTACTTTTGGTTACTCCTACTGGTACTTTTAGTTACTGCTACTGGTACTTTTGGTTACTACTACTGGTACTTTTGGTTACTGCTACTGGTACTTTTGGTTACTACTACTGGTACTTTTGGTTACTGCTGCTGGTACTTTTAGTTACTGCTACTGGTACTTTTGGTTACTGCTACTGGTATTTTTAGTTACTGCTACTGGTACTTTTGGTTACTACTACTGGTACTTTTGGTTACTGCTGCTGGTACTTTTAGTTACTGCTACTGGTACTTTTAGTTACTGCTACTGGTATTTTTAGTTACTGCTACTGGTAATTTTGGTTACTACTACTGGTACTTTTAGTTACTGCTACATGTACTTTTAGTTACTGCTACTGGTATTTTTAGTTACTACTACTGGTACTTTTGGTTAGTGCGACTGGTACGTTTAGTTACTGCTGCTGGTACTTTTAATTACTGCTGCTGGTACTTTTAGTTACTGCTACTGGTACTTTTGGTCACTACTACTGGTACTTTTGGTTACTGCTACTGGTACTTTTAGTTACTGCTGCTGGTACTTTTAGTTACCACTACTACTGGTACTTTTGGTTACTACTACTGGTACTTTTGGTTACTGCTACTGGTACTTTTGGTTACTGCTACTGGTACTTTTAGTTACTGCTACTGGTACATTTGGTTACTGCTACTGGTACTTTAAGTTACTGCTGCTGGTACTTTAAGTTACTGCTACTGCTACTTTTAGTTACTGCTACTGGTACTTTTAGTTACTATTACTAGTACTTTTGGTTACTACTACTGGTACTTTTAGTTCCTGCTAATGGTACTTTTAGTTACTACTACTGGTAATTGTAGTTACTACTACTGGTACTTTTAGTTACTGCTACTGGTACTTTTGGTTACTGCTAATGGTACTTTTGGTTACTACTACTGGTACTTGTGGTTACTACTACTGGTACTTGTAGTTACTGCTAATGGTACTTTTAGTTACTACTACTGGTACTTGTAGTTACTGCTACTGGTACTTTTGGTCACGACTGGTACTTTTAGTTACTGCTAATGGTACTTTTGGTTAATACTACTGGTACTTTTGGTTACTGCTGCTGGTACTTTTAGTTACTGCTACTGGTACTTTTAGTTACTGCTACTGGTATTTTTAGTTACTGCTACTGGTCCGTTTGGTTACTACTACTGGTACTTTTAGTTACTGCTACATGTACTTTTAGTTACTGCTACTGGTATTTTTAGTTACTACTACTGGTACTTTTGGTTAGTGCGACTGGTACGTTTAGTTACTGCTGCTGGTACTTTTAATTACTGCTGCTGGTACTTTTAGTTACTGCTACTGGTACTTTTAGTTACTACTACTGGTACTTTTGGTTACTGCTACTGGTACTTTTGGTTACTACTACTGGTACTTTTAGATACTGCTGCTGGTACTTTAAGTTACTGCTACTGGTACTTTTGGTTACTGCTACTGGTACTTTTACTTACTGCAACTGGTATTTTTAATTACTGCTGCTGGTACTTTTAGTTACTGCTACTGGTACTTTTAATTACTGCTGCTGGTACTTTTAGTTACTGCTACTGGTACTTTTAGTTACTGCTGCTGGTACTGTTAGTTACTGCTGCTGGTATGTTTGGTTACTACTACTCGTACTTTTAGTTACTACTACTGGTACTTTTGGTTACTGCTACTGGTACTTTTAGTTACTGCTACTGGTACTTTTGGTTACTGCTACTGGTTCTTTTGGTTACTGCTGCTGGCACTTTTAGTTACTGCTACTGGTACTGTTAGTTAATGCTGCTGGTATGTTTGGTTACTACTACTCGTACTTTTAGTTACTGCTACTGGCACTTTTAGTTACTGCTGCTGGCACTTTTAGTTACTGCTACTGGTACTTTTAGTTACTACTACTGGTACTTTTGGTTACTTCTACTGGTACTTTTAGTTACTGCTGCTGTTATTTTTAGTTACTGCGACTGGTATTTTTAGTTACTGCTACTGGCACTTTTAGTTACTGCTACTGGTACTTTTTAGTTACTGCTGCTGGTACTTTTAGTTACTGCAACTGGTACTTTTTAGTTACTGCTACTGGTACTTTTAGTTACTGCTGCTGGTACTTTTAGTTAGTGCAAGTGGTACGTTTAGTTACTGCTACTGGTAATTTTAGTTACTGCTACTGGTACTTTTAGTAACTGGTACTTTTAGCTACTGCTACTGGCACTTTTAGTTACTGCTGCTGGCACTTTTAGTTACTGCTACTGGTACTTTTAGTTACTGCTACTGGTTCTTTTGGTTACTGCTGCTGGCACTTTTAGTTACTGCTACTGGTACTTTTAGTTACTGCTACTGGTTCTTTTGGTTACTGCTACTGGTAGTTTTAGTTACTGCTGCTGGTACTGTTAGTTACTGCTGCTGGTATGTTTGGTTACTACTACTCGTACTTTTAGTTACTACTACTGGTACTTTTGGTTACTGCTACTGGTACTTTTAGTTACTGCTACTGGTACTTTTGGTTACTGCTACTGGTTCTTTTGGTTACTGCTGCTGGCACTTTTAGTTACTGCTACTGGTACTGTTAGTTAATGCTGCTGGTATGTTTGGTTACTACTACTCGTACTTTTAGTTACTGCTACTGGCACTTTTAGTTACTGCTGCTGGCACTTTTAGTTACTGCTACTGGTACTTTTAGTTACTACTACTGGTACTTTTGGTTACTTCTACTGGTACTTTTAGTTACTGCTGCTGTTATTTTTAGTTACTGCGACTGGTATTTTTAGTTACTGCTACTGGCACTTTTAGTTACTGCTACTGGTACTTTTTAGTTACTGCTGCTGGTACTTTTAGTTACTGCAACTGGTACTTTTTAGTTACTGCTACTGGTACTTTTAGTTACTGCTGCTGGTACTTTTAGTTAGTGCAAGTGGTACGTTTAGTTACTGCTACTGGTAATTTTAGTTACTGCTACTGGTACTTTTAGTAACTGGTACTTTTAGCTACTGCTACTGGCACTTTTAGTTACTGCTGCTGGCACTTTTAGTTACTGCTACTGGTACTTTTAGTTACTGCTACTGGTTCTTTTGGTTACTGCTGCTGGCACTTTTAGTTACTGCTACTGGTACTTTTAGTTACTGCTACTGGTTCTTTTGGTTACTGCTACTGGTAGTTTTAGTTACTGCTGCTGGTACTGTTAGTTACTGCTGCTGGTATGTTTGGTTACTACTACTCGTACTTTTAGTTACTACTACTGGTACTTTTGGTTACTGCTACTGGTACTTTTAGTTACTGCTACTGGTACTTTTGGTTGCTGCTACTGGTACTTTTAGTTACTACTACTACTGGTACTTTTGGTTACTACTACTGGTACTTTTAGATACTGCTGCTGGTACTTTAAGTTACTGCTACTGGCACTTTTAGTTACTGCTACTGCTACTTTAAGTTACTGTTACTGGTACTTTTGGTTACTACTACTGGTACTTTTGGTTACTACTACTGGTACTTTTGGTTGCTGCTACTGGTACTTTTAGTTACTACTACTACTGGTGCTTTTGGTTACTGCTGCTGGTACTTTTAGTTACTACTACTGGTACTTTTAGTTACTGCTACTGGCACTTTTAGTTACTGCTAATGCTACTTTAAGTTACTGTTACTGGTACTTTTGGTTACTACTACTGGTACTTTTGGTTACTACTACTGGTACTTTTGGTCACGACTGGTACTTTTAGTTACTGCTACTGGTACTTTTGGTTAATACTACTGGTACTTTTAGTTACTGTTGCTGATACTTTTAGTTACTGCTACTGGTACTTTTGGTTACTGCTACTAGTACTTTTAGTTACTGCTGCTGATATTTTTAGTTAATACTTCTGGTACTTTTGGTTAATACTACTGGTACTTTTGGTTACTGCTGCTGGTACTTTTAGTTACTGCTGCTGGTACTTTTAGTTACTGCTACTGGTACTTTTAGTTACTGCTTCTGGTATTTTTATTTACTGCTAATGGTACTGTTGGTTAATACTACTGGTACTTTTGGTTACTGCTGCTGGTACTTTTAGTTACTGCTACTGGTACTTTTAGTTACTGCTACTGGTATTTTTAGTAACTGCTACTGGTACTTTTGGTTACTACTACTGGTACTTTTAGTTACTGCTACTGGTTCTTTTGGTTACTGCTACTGGTAGTTTTAGTTACTGCTACTGGTACTTTTAGTTACTACTACTGGTGCTTTTGGTTACTGCTGCTGGTACTTTTAGTTACTACTACTGGTACTTTTAGTTACTGCTACTGGCACTTTTAGTTACTGCTGCTGGCACTTTTAGTTACTGCTACTGGTACTTTTAGTTACTGCTACTGGTTCTTTTGGTTACTGCTACTGGTAGTTTTAGTTACTGCTGCTGGTACTGTTAGTTACTGCTGCTGGTATGTTTGGTTACTACTACTCGTACTTTTAGTTACTACTACTGGTACTTTTGGTTACTGCTACTGGTACTTTTGGTTACTACTACTGGTACTTTTAGATACTGCTGCTGGTACTTTAAGTTACTGCTACTGGTACTTTTGGTTACTGCTACTGATACTTTTAGTTACTGCTACTGGTACTTTTAGTTACTACTACTGGTACTTTTGGTTACTTCTACTGGTACTTTTAGTTACTGCTGCTGTTATTGTTAGTTACTGCTACTGGTATTTTTAGTTACTGCTACTGGCACTTTTAGTTACTGCTGCTGGTACTTTTAGTTACTGCAACTGGTACTTTTTAGTTACTGCTGCTGGTACTTTTAGTTACTGCAACTGGTACTTTTTAGTTACTGCTACTGGTACTTTTAGTTACTGCTGCTGGTACTTTTAGTTAGTGCAAGTGGTACGTTTAGTTACTGCTACTGGTAATTATAGTTACTGCTACTGGTACTTTTAGTTACTGGTACTTTTAGCTACTGCTACTGGCACTTTTAGTTACTGCTGCTGGCACTTTTAGTTACTGCTACTGGTACTTTTAGTTACTGCTACTGGTTCTTTTGGTTACTGCTACTGGTAGTTTTAGTTACTGCTGCTGGTACTGTTAGTTACTGCTGCTGGTATGTTTGGTTACTACTACTCGTACTTTTAGTTACTACTACTGGTACTTTTGGTTACTGCTACTGGTACTTTTAGTTACTGCTACTGGTACTTTTGGTTACTGCTACTGGTTCTTTTGGTTACTGCTGCTGGCACTTTTAGTTACTGCTACTGGTACTGTTAGTTACTGCTGCTGGTATGTTTGGTTACTACTACTCGTACTTTTAGTTACTGCTACTGGCACTTTTAGTTACTGCTGCTGGCACTTTTAGTTACTGCTACTGGTACTTTTAGTTACTACTACTGGTACTTTTGGTTACTTCTACTGGTACTTTTAGTTACTGCTGCTGTTATTTTTAGTTACTGCGACTGGTATTTTTAGTTACTGCTACTGGCACTTTTAGTTACTGCTACTGGTACTTTTTAGTTACTGCTGCTGGTACTTTTAGTTACTGCAACTGGTACTTTTTAGTTACTGCTACTGGTACTTTTAGTTACTGCTGCTGGTACTTTTAGTTAGTGCAAGTGGTACGTTTAGTTACTGCTACTGGTAATTTTAGTTACTGCTACTGGTACTTTTAGTAACTGGTACTTTTAGCTACTGCTACTGGCACTTTTAGTTACTGCTGCTGGCACTTTTAGTTACTGCTACTGGTACTTTTAGTTACTGCTACTGGTTATTTTGGTTACTGCTGCTGGCACTTTTAGTTACTGCTACTGGTACTTTTAGTTACTGCTACTGGTTCTTTTGGTTACTGCTACTGGTAGTTTTAGTTACTGCTGCTGGTACTGTTAGTTACTGCTGCTGGTATGTTTGGTTACTACTACTCGTACTTTTAGTTACTACTACTGGTACTTTTGGTTACTGCTACTGGTACTTTTAGTTACTGCTACTGGTACTTTTGGTTGCTGCTAATGGTACTTTTAGTTACTACTACTGGTAATTGTAGTTACTACTACTGGTACTTGTAGTTACTGCTACTGGTACTTTTGGTTACTGCTAATGGTACTTTTGGTTACTACTACTGGTACTTGTGGTTACTACTACTGGTACTTGTAGTTACTGCTAATGGTACTTTTAGTTACTACTACTGGTACTTGTAGTTACTGCTACTGGTACTTTTGGTTACTGCTAATGGTACTTTTAGTTACTACTACTGGTACTTTTATTTACTACTACTGGTACTTTTAGTTAATACTATTGGTACTTTTGGTTACTGCTACTGGTACTTTTGGTTACTCCTACTGGTACTTTTAGTTACTGCTACTGGTACTTTTGGTTACTACTACTGGTACTTTTGGTTACTGCTGCTGGTACTTTTAGTTACTGCAACTGGTACTTTTTAGTTACTGCTACTGGTACTTTTGGTTAGTGCGACTGGTACGTTTAGTTACTGCTGCTGGTACTTTTAATTACTGCTGCTGGTACTTTTAGTTACTGCTACTGGTACTTTTGGTCACTACTACTGGTACTTTTGGTTACTGCTACTGGTACTTTTAGTTACTGCTGCTGGTACTTTTAGTTACCACTACTACTGGTACTTTTGGTTACTACTACTGGTACTTTTGGTTACTGCTACTGGTACTTTTGGTTACTGCTACTGGTACTTTTAGTTACTGCTACTGGTACATTTGGTTACTGCTACTGGTACTTTAAGTTACTGCTGCTGGTACTTTAAGTTACTGCTACTGCTACTTTTAGTTACTGCTACTGGTACTTTTAGTTACTATTACTAGTACTTTTGGTTACTACTACTGGTACTTTTAGTTCCTGCTAATGGTACTTTTAGTTACTACTACTGGTAATTGTAGTTACTACTACTGGTACTTTTAGTTACTGCTACTGGTACTTTTGGTTACTGCTAATGGTACTTTTGGTTACTGCTACTGGTTCTTTTAGATACTGCTGCTGGTACTTTAAGTTACTGCTACTGGTACTTTTGGTTACTGCTACTGGTACTTTTAGTTACTGCAACTGGTACTTTTAGTTACTACTACTGGTACTTTTGGTTACTTCTACTGGTACTTTTAGTTACTGCTGCTGTTATTTTTAGTTACTGCTACTGGTATTTTTAGTTACTGCTACTGGTACTTTTAGTTACTACTACTGGTGCTTTTGGTTACTGCTGCTGGTACTTTTAGTTACTACTACTGGTACTTTTAGTTACTGCTACTGGTACTTTTAGTTACTGCTACTGGTTCTTTTGGTTACTGCTACTGGTAGTTTTAGTTACTGCTGCTGGTACTGTTAGTTACTGCTGCTGGTATGTTTGGTTACTACTACTCGTACTTTTAGTTACTACTACTGGTACTTTTAGTTACTGCTACTGGTACTTTTAGTTACTACTACTGGTACTTTTGGTTACTTCTACTGGTACTTTTAGTTACTGCTGCTGTTATTGTTAGTTACTGCTACTGGTATTTTTAGTTACTGCTACTGGCACTTTTAGTTACTGCTGCTGGTACTTTTAGTTACTGCAACTGGTACTTTTTAGTTACTGCTGCTGTTATTTTTAGTTACTGCGACTGGTATTTTTAGTTACTGCTACTGGCACTTTTAGTTACTGCTACTGGTACTTTTTAGTTACTGCTGCTGGTACTTTTAGTTACTGCAACTGGTACTTTTTAGTTACTGCTACTGGTACTTTTAGTTACTGCTGCTGGTACTTTTAGTTAGTGCAAGTGGTACGTTTAGTTACTGCTACTGGTAATTTTAGTTACTGCTACTGGTACTTTTAGTAACTGGTACTTTTAGCTACTGCTACTGGCACTTTTAGTTACTGCTGCTGGCACTTTTAGTTACTGCTACTGGTACTTTTTAGTTACTGCTGCTGGTACTTTTAGTTACTGCAACTGGTACTTTTTAGTTACTGCTACTGGTACTTTTAGTTACTGCTGCTGGTACTTTTAGTTAGTGCAAGTGGTACGTTTAGTTACTGCTACTGGTAATTTTAGTTACTGCTACTGGTACTTTTAGTAACTGGTACTTTTAGCTACTGCTACTGGCACTTTTAGTTACTGCTGCTGGCACTTTTAGTTACTGCTACTGGTACTTTTAGTTACTGCTACTGGTTCTTTTGGTTACTGCTACTGGTAGTTTTAGTTACTGCTGCTGGTACTGTTAGTTACTGCTGCTGGTATGTTTGGTTACTACTACTCGTACTTTTAGTTACTACTACTGGTACTTTTGGTTACTGCTACTGGTACTTTTAGTTACTGCTACTGGTACTTTTGGTTGCTGCTAATGGTACTTTTAGTTACTACTACTGGTAATTGTAGTTACTACTACTGGTACTTGTAGTTACTGCTACTGGTACTTTTGGTTACTGCTAATGGTACTTTTGGTTACTACTACTGGTACTTGTGGTTACTACTACTGGTACTTGTAGTTACTGCTAATGGTACTTTTAGTTACTACTACTGGTACTTGTAGTTACTGCTACTGGTACTTTTGGTTACTGCTAATGGTACTTTTAGTTACTACTACTGGTACTTTTATTTACTACTACTGGTACTTTTAGTTAATACTATTGGTACTTTTGGTTACTGCTACTGGTACTTTTGGTTACTCCTACTGGTACTTTTAGTTACTGCTACTGGTACTTTTGGTTACTACTACTGGTACTTTTGGTTACTGCTACTGGTACTTTTGGTTACTACTACTGGTACTTTTGGTTACTGCTGCTGGTACTTTTAGTTACTGCTACTGGTACTTTTGGTTACTGCTACTGGTATTTTTAGTTACTGCTACTGGTACTTTTGGTTACTACTACTGGTACTTTTGGTTACTGCTGCTGGTACTTTTAGTTACTGCTACTGGTACTTTTAGTTACTGCTACTGGTATTTTTAGTTACTGCTACTGGTAATTTTGGTTACTACTACTGGTACTTTTAGTTACTGCTACATGTACTTTTAGTTACTGCTACTGGTATTTTTAGTTACTACTACTGGTACTTTTGGTTAGTGCGACTGGTACGTTTAGTTACTGCTGCTGGTACTTTTAATTACTGCTGCTGGTACTTTTAGTTACTGCTACTGGTACTTTTGGTCACTACTACTGGTACTTTTGGTTACTGCTACTGGTACTTTTAGTTACTGCTGCTGGTACTTTTAGTTACCACTACTACTGGTACTTTTGGTTACTACTACTGGTACTTTTGGTTACTGCTACTGGTACTTTTGGTTACTGCTACTGGTACTTTTAGTTACTGCTACTGGTACATTTGGTTACTGCTACTGGTACTTTAAGTTACTGCTGCTGGTACTTTAAGTTACTGCTACTGCTACTTTTAGTTACTGCTACTGGTACTTTTAGTTACTATTACTAGTACTTTTGGTTACTACTACTGGTACTTTTAGTTCCTGCTAATGGTACTTTTAGTTACTACTACTGGTAATTGTAGTTACTACTACTGGTACTTTTAGTTACTGCTACTGGTACTTTTGGTTACTGCTAATGGTACTTTTGGTTACTACTACTGGTACTTGTGGTTACTACTACTGGTACTTGTAGTTACTGCTAATGGTACTTTTAGTTACTACTACTGGTACTTGTAGTTACTGCTACTGGTACTTTTGGTCACGACTGGTACTTTTAGTTACTGCTAATGGTACTTTTGGTTAATACTACTGGTACTTTTGGTTACTGCTGCTGGTACTTTTAGTTACTGCTACTGGTACTTTTAGTTACTGCTACTGGTATTTTTAGTTACTGCTACTGGTCCGTTTGGTTACTACTACTGGTACTTTTAGTTACTGCTACATGTACTTTTAGTTACTGCTACTGGTATTTTTAGTTACTACTACTGGTACTTTTGGTTAGTGCGACTGGTACGTTTAGTTACTGCTGCTGGTACTTTTAATTACTGCTGCTGGTACTTTTAGTTACTGCTACTGGTACTTTTAGTTACTGCTGCTGGTACTGTTAGTTACTGCTGCTGGTATGTTTGGTTACTACTACTCGTACTTTTAGTTACTACTACTGGTACTTTTGGTTACTGCTACTGGTACTTTTGGTTACTACTACTGGTACTTTTAGATACTGCTGCTGGTACTTTAAGTTACTGCTACTGGTACTTTTGGTTACTGCTACTGGTACTTTTACTTACTGCAACTGGTATTTTTAATTACTGCTGCTGGTACTTTTAGTTACTGCTACTGGTACTTTTGGTTACTGCTACTGGTACTTTTAGTTACTGCTACTGGTACTTTTTAGTTACTGCTGCTGGTACTTTTAGTTACTGCAACTGGTACTTTTTAGTTACTGCTACTGGTACTTTTAGTTACTGCTACTGGTATTTTTAGTTACTGCTACTGGTACTTTTAGTTACTACTACTGGTGCTTTTGGTTATTGCTGCTGGTACTTTTAGTTACTACTACTGGTACTTTTAGTTACTGCTACTGGCACTTTTAGTTACTGCTGCTGGTACTTTTAGTTACTGCTACTGGTACTTTTGGTTACTGCTACTGGTTCTTTTAGATACTGCTGCTGGTACTTTAAGTTACTGCTACTGGTACTTTTGGTTACTGCTACTGGTACTTTTAGTTACTGCAACTGGTACTTTTAGTTACTACTACTGGTACTTTTGGTTACTTCTACTGGTACTTTTAGTTACTGCTGCTGTTATTTTTAGTTACTGCTACTGGTATTTTTAGTTACTGCTACTGGTACTTTTAGTTACTACTACTGGTGCTTTTGGTTACTGCTGCTGGTACTTTTAGTTACTACTACTGGTACTTTTAGTTACTGCTACTGGTACTTTTAGTTACTGCTACTGGTTCTTTTGGTTACTGCTACTGGTAGTTTTAGTTACTGCTGCTGGTACTGTTAGTTACTGCTGCTGGTATGTTTGGTTACTACTACTCGTACTTTTAGTTACTACTACTGGTACTTTTGGTTACTGCTACTGGTACTTTTGGTTACTACTACTGGTACTTTTAGATACTGCTGCTGGTACTTTAAGTTACTGCTACTGGTACTTTTGGTTACTGCTACTGGTACTTTTAGTTACTGCTACTGGTACTTTTAGTTACTACTACTGGTACTTTTGGTTACTTCTACTGGTACTTTTAGTTACTGCTGCTGTTATTGTTAGTTACTGCTACTGGTATTTTTAGTTACTGCTACTGGCACTTTTAGTTACTGCTGCTGGTACTTTTAGTTACTGCAACTGGTACTTTTTAGTTACTGCTGCTGGTACTTTTAGTTACTGCAACTGGTACTTTTTAGTTACTGCTACTGGTACTTTTAGTTACTGCTGCTGGTACTTTTAGTTAGTGCAAGTGGTACGTTTAGTTACTGCTACTGGTAATTTTAGTTACTGCTACTGGTACTTTTAGTTACTGGTACTTTTAGCTACTGCTACTGGCACTTTTAGTTACTGCTGCTGGCACTTTTAGTTACTGCTACTGGTACTTTTAGTTACTGCTACTGGTTCTTTTGGTTACTGCTGCTGGTAGTTTTAGTTACTGCTGCTGGTACTGTTAGTTACTGCTGCTGGTATGTTTGGTTACTACTACTCGTACTTTTAGTTACTACTACTGGTACTTTTGGTTACTGCTACTGGTACTTTTAGTTACTGCTACTGGTACTTTTGGTTACTGCTACTGGTTCTTTTGGTTACTGCTGCTGGCACTTTTAGTTACTGCTACTGGTACTGTTAGTTAATGCTGCTGGTATGTTTGGTTACTACTACTCGTACTTTTAGTTACTGCTACTGGCACTTTTAGTTACTGCTGCTGGCACTTTTAGTTACTGCTACTGGTACTTTTAGTTACTACTACTGGTACTTTTGGTTACTTCTACTGGTACTTTTAGTTACTGCTGCTGTTATTTTTAGTTACTGCGACTGGTATTTTTAGTTACTGCTACTGGCACTTTTAGTTACTGCTACTGGTACTTTTTAGTTACTGCTGCTGGTACTTTTAGTTACTGCAACTGGTACTTTTTAGTTACTGCTACTGGTACTTTTAGTTACTGCTGCTGGTACTTTTAGTTAGTGCAAGTGGTACGTTTAGTTACTGCTACTGGTAATTTTAGTTACTGCTACTGGTACTTTTAGTAACTGGTACTTTTAGCTACTGCTACTGGCACTTTTAGTTACTGCTGCTGGCACTTTTAGTTACTGCTACTGGTACTTTTAGTTACTGCTACTGGTTCTTTTGGTTACTGCTGCTGGCACTTTTAGTTACTGCTACTGGTACTTTTAGTTACTGCTACTGGTTCTTTTGGTTACTGCTACTGGTAGTTTTAGTTACTGCTGCTGGTACTGTTAGTTACTGCTGCTGGTATGTTTGGTTACTACTACTCGTACTTTTAGTTACTACTACTGGTACTTTTGGTTACTGCTACTGGTACTTTTAGTTACTGCTACTGGTACTTTTGGTTGCTGCTACTGGTACTTTTAGTTACTACTACTACTGGTACTTTTGGTTACTACTACTGGTACTTTTAGATACTGCTGCTGGTACTTTAAGTTACTGCTACTGGCACTTTTAGTTACTGCTACTGCTACTTTAAGTTACTGTTACTGGTACTTTTGGTTACTACTACTGGTACTTTTGGTTACTACTACTGGTACTTTTGGTTGCTGCTACTGGTACTTTTAGTTACTACTACTACTGGTGCTTTTGGTTACTGCTGCTGGTACTTTTAGTTACTACTACTGGTACTTTTAGTTACTGCTACTGGCACTTTTAGTTACTGCTAATGCTACTTTAAGTTACTGTTACTGGTACTTTTGGTTACTACTACTGGTACTTTTGGTTACTACTACTGGTACTTTTGGTCACGACTGGTACTTTTAGTTACTGCTACTGGTACTTTTGGTTAATACTACTGGTACTTTTAGTTACTGTTGCTGATACTTTTAGTTACTGCTACTGGTACTTTTGGTTACTGCTACTAGTACTTTTAGTTACTGCTGCTGATATTTTTAGTTAATACTTCTGGTACTTTTGGTTAATACTACTGGTACTTTTGGTTACTGCTGCTGGTACTTTTAGTTACTGCTGCTGGTACTTTTAGTTACTGCTACTGGTACTTTTAGTTACTGCTTCTGGTATTTTTATTTACTGCTAATGGTACTGTTGGTTAATACTACTGGTACTTTTGGTTACTGCTGCTGGTACTTTTAGTTACTGCTACTGGTACTTTTAGTTACTGCTACTGGTATTTTTAGTAACTGCTACTGGTACTTTTGGTTACTACTACTGGTACTTTTAGTTACTGCTACTGGTTCTTTTGGTTACTGCTACTGGTAGTTTTAGTTACTGCTGCTGGTACTGTTAGTTACTGCTGCTGGTATGTTTGGTTACTACTACTCGTACTTTTAGTTACTACTACTGGTACTTTTGGTTACTGCTACTGGTACTTTTGGTTACTACTACTGGTACTTTTAGATACTGCTGCTGGTACTTTAAGTTACTGCTACTGGTACTTTTGGTTACTGCTACTGATACTTTTAGTTACTGCTACTGGTACTTTTAGTTACTACTACTGGTACTTTTGGTTACTTCTACAGGTACTTTTAGTTACTGCTGCTGTTATTGTTAGTTACTGCTACTGGTATTTTTAGTTACTGCTACTGGCACTTTTAGTTACTGCTGCTGGTACTTTTAGTTACTGCAACTGGTACTTTTTAGTTACTGCTGCTGGTACTTTTAGTTACTGCAACTGGTACTTTTTAGTTACTGCAACTGGTACTTTTAGTTACTGCTGCTGGTACTTTTAGTTAGTGCAAGTGGTACGTTTAGTTACTGCTACTGGTAATTATAGTTACTGCTACTGGTACTTTTAGTTACTGGTACTTTTAGCTACTGCTACTGGCACTTTTAGTTACTGCTGCTGGCACTTTTAGTTACTGCTACTGGTACTTTTAGTTACTGCTACTGGTTCTTTTGGTTACTGCTGCTGGCACTTTTAGTTACTGCTACTGGTACTTTTAGTTACTGCTACTGGTTCTTTTGGTTACTGCTACTGGTAGTTTTAGTTACTGCTGCTGGTACTGTTAGTTACTGCTGCTGGTATGTTTGGTTACTACTACTCGTACTTTTAGTTACTACTACTGGTACTTTTGGTTACTGCTACTGGTACTTTTAGTTACTGCTACTGGTACTTTTGGTTACTGCTACTGGTTCTTTTGGTTACTGCTGCTGGCACTTTTAGTTACTGCTACTGGTACTGTTAGTTACTGCTGCTGGTATGTTTGGTTACTACTACTCGTACTTTTAGTTACTGCTACTGGCACTTTTAGTTACTGCTGCTGGCACTTTTAGTTACTGCTACTGGTACTTTTGGTTGCTGCTACTGGTACTTTTAGTTACTACTACTACTGGTACTTTTGGTTACTACTACTGGTACTTTTAGATACTGCTGCTGGTACTTTAAGTTACTGCTACTGGCACTTTTAGTTACTGCTACTGCTACTTTAAGTTACTGTTACTGGTACTTTTGGTTACTACTACTGGTACTTTTGGTTACTACTACTGGTACTTTTGGTTGCTGCTACTGGTACTTTTAGTTACTACTACTACTGGTGCTTTTGGTTACTGCTGCTGGTACTTTTAGTTACTACTACTGGTACTTTTAGTTACTGCTACTGGCACTTTTAGTTACTGCTAATGCTACTTTAAGTTACTGTTACTGGTACTTTTGGTTACTACTACTGGTACTTTTGGTTACTACTACTGGTACTTTTGGTCACGACTGGTACTTTTAGTTACTGCTACTGGTACTTTTGGTTAATACTACTGGTACTTTTAGTTACTGTTGCTGATACTTTTAGTTACTGCTACTGGTACTTTTGGTTACTGCTACTAGTACTTTTAGTTACTGCTGCTGATATTTTTAGTTAATACTTCTGGTACTTTTGGTTAATACTACTGGTACTTTTGGTTACTGCTGCTGGTACTTTTAGTTACTGCTGCTGGTACTTTTAGTTACTGCTACTGGTACTTTTAGTTACTGCTTCTGGTATTTTTATTTACTGCTAATGGTACTGTTGGTTAATACTACTGGTACTTTTGGTTACTGCTGCTGGTACTTTTAGTTACTGCTACTGGTACTTTTAGTTACTGCTACTGGTATTTTTAGTAACTGCTACTGGTACTTTTGGTTACTACTACTGGTACTTTTAGTTACTGCTACTGGTTCTTTTGGTTACTGCTACTGGTAGTTTTAGTTACTGCTACTGGTACTTTTAGTTACTACTACTGGTGCTTTTGGTTACTGCTGCTGGTACTTTTAGTTACTACTACTGGTACTTTTAGTTACTGCTACTGGCACTTTTAGTTACTGCTGCTGGCACTTTTAGTTACTGCTACTGGTACTTTTAGTTACTGCTACTGGTTCTTTTGGTTACTGCTACTGGTAGTTTTAGTTACTGCTGCTGGTACTGTTAGTTACTGCTGCTGGTATGTTTGGTTACTACTACTCGTACTTTTAGTTACTACTACTGGTACTTTTGGTTACTGCTACTGGTACTTTTGGTTACTACTACTGGTACTTTTAGATACTGCTGCTGGTACTTTAAGTTACTGCTACTGGTACTTTTGGTTACTGCTGCTGATACTTTTAGTTACTGCTACTGGTACTTTTAGTTACTACTACTGGTACTTTTGGTTACTTCTACTGGTACTTTTAGTTACTGCTGCTGTTATTGTTAGTTACTGCTACTGGTATTTTTAGTTACTGCTACTGGCACTTTTAGTTACTGCTGCTGGTACTTTTAGTTACTGCAACTGGTACTTTTTAGTTACTGCTGCTGGTACTTTTAGTTACTGCAACTGGTACTTTTTAGTTACTGCTACTGGTACTTTTAGTTACTGCTGCTGGTACTTTTAGTTAGTGCAAGTGGTACGTTTAGTTACTGCTACTGGTAATTATAGTTACTGCTACTGGTACTTTTAGTTACTGGTACTTTTAGCTACTGCTACTGGCACTTTTAGTTACTGCTGCTGGCACTTTTAGTTACTGCTACTGGTACTTTTAGTTACTGCTACTGGTTCTTTTGGTTACTGCTGCTGGCACTTTTAGTTACTGCTACTGGTACTTTTAGTTACTGCTACTGGTTCTTTTGGTTACTGCTACTGGTAGTTTTAGTTACTGCTGCTGGTACTGTTAGTTACTGCTGCTGGTATGTTTGGTTACTACTACTCGTACTTTTAGTTACTACTACTGGTACTTTTGGTTACTGCTACTGGTACTTTTAGTTACTGCTACTGGTACTTTTGGTTACTGCTACTGGTTCTTTTGGTTACTGCTGCTGGCACTTTTAGTTACTGCTACTGGTACTGTTAGTTACTGCTGCTGGTATGTTTGGTTACTACTACTCGTACTTTTAGTTACTGCTACTGGCACTTTTAGTTACTGCTGCTGGCACTTTTAGTTACTGCTACTGGTACTTTTAGTTACTACTACTGGTACTTTTGGTTACTTCTACTGGTACTTTTAGTTACTGCTGCTGTTATTTTTAGTTACTGCGACTGGTATTTTTAGTTACTGCTACTGGCACTTTTAGTTACTGCTACTGGTACTTTTTAGTTACTGCTGCTGGTACTTTTAGTTACTGCAACTGGTACTTTTTAGTTACTGCTACTGGTACTTTTAGTTACTGCTGCTGGTACTTTTAGTTAGTGCAAGTGGTACGTTTAGTTACTGCTACTGGTAATTTTAGTTACTGCTACTGGTACTTTTAGTAACTGGTACTTTTAGCTACTGCTACTGGCACTTTTAGTTACTGCTGCTGGCACTTTTAGTTACTGCTACTGGTACTTTTAGTTACTGCTACTGGTTATTTTGGTTACTGCTGCTGGCACTTTTAGTTACTGCTACTGGTACTTTTAGTTACTGCTACTGGTTCTTTTGGTTACTGCTACTGGTAGTTTTAGTTACTGCTGCTGGTACTGTTAGTTACTGCTGCTGGTATGTTTGGTTACTACTACTCGTACTTTTAGTTACTACTACTGGTACTTTTGGTTACTGCTACTGGTACTTTTAGTTACTGCTACTGGTACTTTTGGTTGCTGCTACTGGTACTTTTAGTTACTACTACTACTGGTACTTTTGGTTACTACTACTGGTACTTTTGGTTACTACTACTGGTACTTTTGGTTACTACTACTGGTACTTTTAGTTACTGCTACTGGTACTTATAGTTACTGCTACTGGTACTTGTGGTTACTGCTGCTGGTACTTTTAGTTACTACTACTGGTACTTTTGGTTACTACTACTGGTATTTTTGGTTACTACTACTGGTGCTTTTAGTTACTGCTACTGGTACTTTCAGTTACTGCTGCTGGTACTTTTAGTTACTGCTACTGGTTCTTTTAGTTTCTACTATTGGGACTTTTGGTTACTGCTAATGGTACTTTTACTTACTGCTACTGGTATTTTTAATTACTGCTACTGGTACTTTTAGTTACTACTACTGGTACTTTTAGTTAATGCTGCTGGTACTTTTAGTTACTACTGCTGGACTTTTAGTTACTACTTCTGGTACTTTTAGTTACTACTACTGGTACTTTTAGTTACTGCTACTGGTACTTTTAGTTACTACTACTGGTACTTTTAGTTACTACTTCTGGTACTTTTGGTTACTACTACTGGTATTTTTGGTTACTACTACTGGTGCTTTTAGTTACTGCTACTGGTACTTTCAGTTACTGCTGCTGGTACTTTTAGTTACTGCTACTGGTTCTTTTAGTTTCTACTATTGGGACTTTTGGTTACTGCTAATGGTACTTTTACTTACTGCTACTGGTATTTTTAATTACTGCTACTGGTACTTTTAGTTACTACTACTGGTACTTTTAGTTAATGCTGCTGGTACTTTTAGTTACTACTGCTGGACTTTTAGTTACTACTTCTGGTACTTTTAGTTACTACTACTGGTACTTTTAGTTACTGCTACTGGTACTTTTAGTTACTACTACTGGTACTTTTAGTTACTACTTCTGGTACTTTTAGTTACTGCTACTGGTACTTTTGGTTACTACTACTGGTACTTTTGGTTACTCCTCGGTACTTTTGGTTACTGCTACTGGTACTTTTGATTACTATTGCTGGTACTTTTAGATACTACTACTAGTAATTTTGGTTACTGCTACTGGTACTTTTAGTTACTGCTACTGGCACTTTTAGTTACTGCTGCTGGTACTTTTAGTTACTGCTGCTGGTACTTTTAGTTACTACTACTGGTATTTTTGGTTACTACTACTGGTGCTTTTAGTTCCTGCTCCTGGTACTTTTAGTTACTGCTGCTGGTACTTTTAGTTACTACTACTGGTACTTTTGGTTACTACTACTGGTACTTTTAGTTACTGCTGCTGGTACTTTTAGTTACTGCTGCTGGTACTTTTAGTTACTGCTACTGGTACTTTTGGTTACTACTACTGGTACTTTTAGTTACTGCTACTGGTGCTTTTGGTTACTGCTACTGGTACTTTTAGTTACTACTTTTGGTTACTTCTACTGGCACTTTTAGTTCTTGCTACTGGTACTTTTAGTTACTTCTACTGGTACTTTTAGTTACTGCTACTGGTACTTTTAGTTACTGCTGCTGGTACTTTTAGTTACTACTACTGGTACTTTTGGTTACTACTACTGGTACTTTTAGTTACTGCTACTGGTACTTTTGGTTGCTGCTGCTAGTACTTTTAGTTACTACTTTGAGTTACTACTACTGGTACTTTTGGTTACTACTACTGGTACTTTTAGTTTCTGCTGCTGGTACTTTTAGTTACTGCTGCTGGTACTTTTAGTTACTGCTACTGGTACTTTTGGTTACTGCTACTGGTACTTTTAGTTACTACTTTTAGTTACTACTACTGGTACTTTTGGTTACTACTACTGGTACTTTTAGTTACTGCTACTGGTACTTTTGGTTACTACTGCTGGTACTTTTAGTTACTGCTACTGGCACTTTTGGTTACTACTACTGGTACTTTCAGTTACTGCTACTGCTACTTTTAGTTACTGCTACTGGTACTTTTGGTTTCTGCTACTCGTACTTTTAGTTACTGGTACTTTTAAGAGTCGGGCCTGGTTAGTACTTGGATGGGAGACCGCCTGGGAATACCAGGTGCTGTAAGTTTTTTCACTTCTCTCTCCAAAAGGCAGAGGACACTGCTGCTTTTTCACTTGAGAAATATGAGAAACAGGCAAGATTGAAGAAGAGATGCATACAAAGATGTGGGTAACGTTAAAAAGGGAAACAGAATCAATCAATATATCAATATTTTCTTATTATTGGAATGTTAATTAATGAACTGGTTTAGTTTCGTTAACGTTTTAATATTGACCTACTGTTGTAGGTTTTAAAGAACTATGTGTTGGAGACAAACTTGCTTACGGCCATACCTCTCTGTTCGCGCCTGATCTCGTCCGATCTGGGAAGCTAAGCAGAGTCGGGCCTGATTAGTACTTGGATGGGAGACCGCCTGGGAATACCAGGTGCTGTAAGTTTTTTCACTTCTCTCTCCAAAAGGCAGAGGACACTGCTGCTTTTTCACTTGAGAAATATGTGAGAAAAAGGCAAGATTGAAGAAGAGATGCATACAAAGATGTGGGTAACGGTAAAAAGGGAAACAGAATCAATCAATATATCAATATTTTCTTATTATTGGAATGTTAATTAATGAACTGGTTTAGTTTCGTTAGAATGATTGAATCGCTCTTCCTGTTCACGCTCTCTTCATGCTCGCTCTATCTGTTCACGCTCTCTTCACGATTCAAACATTCTAAAAAACATTCAAACATTCTAAAAACGATTCAAACATTCTTAAAAGATTCAAACATTCTAAAAAGATTCAAACATTCTAAAAACGATTCAAACATTCTAAAAAATTCTAAAAAAGATTCAAACATTCTAAAAACGATTCAAACATTCTAAAAAACATTCAAACATTCTAAAAACGATTCAAACATTCTAAAAAGATTCAAACATTCTAAAAACGATTCAAACATTCTAAAAAAGATTCAAACATTCTAAAAACGATTCAAACATTCTAAAAACGATTCAAACATTCTAAAAAGATTCAAACATTCTAAAAACGATTCAAACATTCTAAAATAAGATTCAAACATTCTAAAATAAGATTCAAACATTCTAAAATAAGATTCAAACATTCCAAAAAATTCTAAAAAAGATTCAAACATTCTAAAAACGATTCAAACATTATAAAAAAGATTCAAACATTATAAAAAATTCTAAAAAAGATTCAAACATTATAAAAAGATTCAAACATTCTAAAAAAAATTAGAAACATTTGTAGAATGTTTGAATCTTTTTAGAATGTTTGAATCGTTTTTAGAATGTTTGAATCTTTTTTAGAATGTTTGAATCCTTTTAGAATGTTTGAATCTTTTTTAGAATTTTTAAGAATGTTTGAATCATTTTTAGAATGTTTGAATCTTTTTTAGAATGTTTGAATCATTTTTAGAATTTTTAAGAATGTTTGAATCTTTTTTAGAATGTTTGAATCTTTTTTGAATGTTTGAATCTTTTTAGAATGTTTGAATCTTTTTTAGAATGTTTGAATCTTTTTAGAATGTTTGAATCTTTTTAGAATGTTTGAATCGTTTTTAGAATGTTTGAATCTTTTTTAGAATGTTTGAATCCTTTTAGAATGTTTGAATCTTTTTTAGAATTTTTAAGAATGTTTGAATCATTTTTAGAATGTTTGAATCTTTTTTAGAATGTTTGAATCATTTTTAGAATTTTTAAGAATGTTTGAATCTTTTTTAGAATGTTTGAATCTTTTTAGAATGTTTGAATCTTTTTAGAATGTTTGAATCTTTTTAGAATGTTTGAATCGTTTTTAGAATGTTTGAATCTTTTTTAGAATGTTTGAATCCTTTTAGAATGTTTGAATCTTTTTTAGAATTTTTAAGAATGTTTGAATCATTTTTAGAATGTTTGAATCTTTTTTAGAATGTTTGAATCATTTTTAGAATTTTTAAGAATGTTTGAATCTTTTTTAGAATGTTTGAATCTTTTTTGAATGTTTGAATCTTTTTAGAATGTTTGAATCTTTTTTAGAATTTTTTAGAATGTTTGAATCTTTTTTAGAATTTTTAAGAATGTTTGAATCATTTTTAGAATGTTTGAATCTTTTTTAGAATGTTTGAATCTTTTTAGAATGTTTGAATCGTTTTTAGAATGTTTGAATCGTTTTTAGAATGTTTGAATCCTTTTAGAATGTTTGAATCTTTTTTAGAATGTTTGAATCCTTTTAGAATGTTTGAATCTTTTTTAGAATTTTTTAGAATGTTTGAATCTTTTTTAGAATTTTTTAGAATGTTTGAATCTTTTTTAGAATGTTTGAATCCTTTTAGAATGTTTGAATCTTTTTTAGAATTTTTTAGAATGTTTGAATCTTTTTAGAATGTTTGAATCGTTTTTAGAATTTTTAAGAATGTTTGAATCATTTTTAGAATGTGTGAATCGTTTTTAGAATGTTTGAATCTTTTTAGAATGTTTGAATCGTTTGTAGAATGTTTGAATCGTTTTTAGAATGTTTGAATCGTTTTTAGAATGTTTGATCTTTTTAGAATGTTTGAATCGTCTTTAGAATGTTTGAATCGTTTTTAGAATGTTTGATCTTTTTAGAATGTTTGAATCGTTTTTAGAATGTTTGAATCCTTTTAGAATGTTTGAATCGTTTTTAGAATGTTTGAATCTTTTTTAGAATGTTTGAATCCTTTTAGAATGTTTGAATCTTTTTTAGAATTTTTTAGAATGTTTGAATCGTTTTTAGAATGTTTGAATCCTTTTAGAATGTTTGAATCGTTTTTAGAATGTTTGAATCGTTTTAAGAATGTTTGAATCCTTTTAGAATGTTTGATCTTTTTAGAATGTTTGAATCGTTTTTAGAATGTTTGAATCCTTTTAGAATGTTTGAATCTTTTTTAGAATGTTTGAATCGTTTTTAGAATGTTTGAATCGTTTTTAGAATGTTTGAATCGTTTTTAGAATGTTTGAATCGTTTTAAGAATGTTTGAATCCTTTTAGAATGTTTGAATCGTTTTAAGAATGTTTGAATCGTTTTAGAATGTTTGAATCGTTTTTAGAATGTTTGAATCTTTTTAGAATGTTTGAATCGTTTTTAGAATGTTTGAATCTTTTTTAGAATGTTTGAATCCTTTTAGAATGTTTGAATCGTTTTTAGAATGTTTGAATCGTTTTTAGAATGTTTGAATCTTTTTTAGAATTTTTTAGAATGTTTGAATCTTTTTTAGAATTTTTTAGAATGTTTGAATCTTTTTTAGAATGTTTGAATCCTTTTAGAATGTTTGAATCTTTTTTAGAATTTTTTAGAATGTTTGATCTTTTTAGAATGTTTGAATCGTTTTTAGAATGTTTGAATCCTTTTAGAATGTTTGAATCGTTTTTAGAATGTTTGAATCTTTTTTAGAATTTTTAAGAATGTTTGAATCATTTTTAGAATGTGTGAATCGTTTTTAGAATGTTTGAATCTTTTTAGAATGTTTGAATCGTTTTTAGAATGTTTGAATCGTTTTTAGAATGTTTGAATCGTTTTTAGAATGTTTGAATCGTTTTAAGAATGTTTGAATCCTTTTAGAATGTTTGAATCGTTTTTAGAATGTTTGAATCGTTTTAAGAATGTTTGAATCCTTTTAGAATGTTTGAATCTTTTTTAGAATTTTTTAGAATGTTTGAATCGTTTTTAGAATGTTTGAATCGTTTTTAGAATGTTTGAATCGTTTTTAGAATGTTTGAATCGTTTTAAGAATGTTTGAATCCTTTTAGAATGTTTGAATCTTTTTTAGAATTTTTTAGAATGTTTGAATCGTTTTTAGAATGTTTGAATCGTTTTAAGAATGTTTGAATCCTTTTAGAATGTTTGAATCTTTTTTAGAATTTTTTAGAATGTTTGAATCGTTTTTAGAATGTGTGAATCGTTTTTAGAATGTTTGAATCTTTTTAGAATGTTTGAATCGTTTTTAGAATGTTTGAATCGTTTTTAGAATGTTTGAATCGTTTTAAGAATGTTTGAATCCTTTTAGAATGTTTGAATCTTTTTTAGAATGTTTGAATCGTTTTAAGAATGTTTGAATCCTTTTAGAATGTTTGAATCTTTTTTAGAATTTTTTAGAATGTTTGAATCGTTTTTAGAATGTTTGAATCGTTTTTAGAATGTTTGATCTGTTTAGAATGTTTGAATCGTTTTTAGAATGTTTGATCTTTTTAGAATGTTTGAATCGTTTTAAGAATGTTTGAATCCTTTTAGAATGTTTGAATCGTTTTAAGAATGTTTGAATCCTTTTAGAATGTTTGAATCTTTTTTAGAATTTTTTAGAATGTTTGAATCGTTTTTAGAATGTGTGAATCGTTTTTAGAATGTTTGAATCTTTTTCAGAATTTTTAAGAATGTTTGAATCATTTTTAGAATGTGTGAATCGTTTTTAGAATGTTTGAATCTTTTTAGAATATTTGAATCGTTTTTAGAATGTTTGAATCGTTTTTAGAATGTTTGAATCGTTTTAAGAATGTTTGAATCCTTTTAGAATGTTTGAATCTTTTTTAGAATGTTTGAATCGTTTTAAGAATGTTTGAATCCTTTTAGAATGTTTGAATCTTTTTTAGAATTTTTTAGAATGTTTGAATCGTTTTTAGAATGTTTGAATCGTTTTTAGAATGTTTGAATCGTTTTAAGAATGTTTGAATCCTTTTAGAATGTTTGAATCTTTTTTAGAATTTTTTAGAATGTTTGAATCGTTTTTAGAATGTTTGAATCGTTTTTAGAATGTTTGAATCGTTTTTAGAATGTTTGAATCGTTTTAAGAATGTTTGAATCCTTTTAGAATGTTTGAATCTTTTTTAGAATTTTTTAGAATGTTTGAATCGTTTTTAGAATGTTTGAATCGTTTTAAGAATGTTTGAATCCTTTTAGAATGTTTGAATCTTTTTTAGAATTTTTTAGAATGTTTGAATCGTTTTTAGAATGTGTGAATCGTTTTTAGAATGTTTGAATCTTTTTCAGAATTTTTAAGAATGTTTGAATCATTTTTAGAATGTGTGAATCGTTTTTAGAATGTTTGAATCTTTTTAGAATGTTTGAATCGTTTTTAGAATGTTTGAATCGTTTTTAGAATGTTTGAATCGTTTTAAGAATGTTTGAATCCTTTTAGAATGTTTGAATCTTTTTTAGAATGTTTGAATCGTTTTAAGAATGTTTGAATCCTTTTAGAATGTTTGAATCTTTTTTAGAATTTTTTAGAATGTTTGAATCGTTTTTAGAATGTGTGAATCGTTTTTAGAATGTTTGAATCTTTTTAGAATGTTTGAATCGTTTTTAGAATGTTTGAATCGTTTTTAGAATGTTTGAATCGTTTTAAGAATGTTTGAATCCTTTTAGAATGTTTGATTCTTTTTTAGAATGTTTGAATCGTTTTAAGAATGTTTGAATCCTTTTAGAATGTTTGAATCTTTTTTAGAATTTTTTAGAATGTTTGAATCGTTTTTAGAATGTTTGAATCGTTTTTAGAATGTTTGATCTGTTTAGAATGTTTGAATCGTTTTTAGAATGTTTGATCTTTTTAGAATGTTTGAATCGTTTTAAGAATGTTTGAATCCTTTTAGAATGTTTGAATCGTTTTAAGAATGTTTGAATCCTTTTAGAATGTTTGAATCTTTTTCAGAATTTTTAAGAATGTTTGAATCATTTTTAGAATGTGTGAATCGTTTTTAGAATGTTTGAATCTTTTTAGAATATTTGAATCGTTTTTAGAATGTTTGAATCGTTTTTAGAATGTTTGAATCGTTTTAAGAATGTTTGAATCCTTTTAGAATGTTTGAATCTTTTTTAGAATGTTTGAATCGTTTTAAGAATGTTTGAATCCTTTTAGAATGTTTGAATCTTTTTTAGAATTTTTTAGAATGTTTGAATCGTTTTTAGAATGTTTGAATCGTTTTTAGAATGTTTGAATCGTTTTAAGAATGTTTGAATCCTTTTAGAATGTTTGAATCTTTTTTAGAATTTTTTAGAATGTTTGAATCGTTTTTAGAATGTTTGAATCGTTTTAAGAATGTTTGAATCCTTTTAGAATGTTTGAATCTTTTTTAGAATTTTTTAGAATGTTTGAATCGTTTTTAGAATGTGTGAATCGTTTTTAGAATATTTGAATCGTTTTTAGAATGTTTGAATCGTTTTTAGAATGTTTGAATCGTTTTAAGAATGTTTGAATCCTTTTAGAATGTTTGAATCTTTTTTAGAATGTTTGAATCGTTTTAAGAATGTTTGAATCCTTTTAGAATGTTTGAATCTTTTTTAGAATTTTTTAGAATGTTTGAATCGTTTTTAGAATGTTTGAATCGTTTTTAGAATGTTTGAATCGTTTTAAGAATGTTTGAATCCTTTTAGAATGTTTGAATCTTTTTTAGAATTTTTTAGAATGTTTGAATCGTTTTTAGAATGTTTGAATCGTTTTTAGAATGTTTGAATCGTTTTTAGAATGTTTGAATCGTTTTAAGAATGTTTGAATCCTTTTAGAATGTTTGAATCTTTTTTAGAATTTTTTAGAATGTTTGAATCGTTTTTAGAATGTTTGAATCGTTTTAAGAATGTTTGAATCCTTTTAGAATGTTTGAATCTTTTTTAGAATTTTTTAGAATGTTTGAATCGTTTTTAGAATGTGTGAATCGTTTTTAGAATGTTTGAATCTTTTTCAGAATTTTTAAGAATGTTTGAATCATTTTTAGAATGTGTGAATCGTTTTTAGAATGTTTGAATCTTTTTAGAATGTTTGAATCGTTTTTAGAATGTTTGAATCGTTTTTAGAATGTTTGAATCGTTTTAAGAATGTTTGAATCCTTTTAGAATGTTTGAATCTTTTTTAGAATGTTTGAATCGTTTTAAGAATGTTTGAATCCTTTTAGAATGTTTGAATCTTTTTTAGAATTTTTTAGAATGTTTGAATCGTTTTTAGAATGTTTGAATCGTTTTTAGAATGTTTGATCTGTTTAGAATGTTTGAATCGTTTTTAGAATGTTTGATCTTTTTAGAATGTTTGAATCGTTTTAAGAATGTTTGAATCCTTTTAGAATGTTTGAATCGTTTTAAGAATGTTTGAATCCTTTTAGAATGTTTGAATCGTTTTTAGAATGTTTGAATCGTTTTAAGAATGTTTGAATCCTTTTAGAATGTTTGAATCTTTTTTAGAATTTTTTAGAATGTTTGAATCGTTTTTAGAATGTGTGAATCGTTTTTAGAATGTTTGAATCTTTTTCAGAATTTTTAAGAATGTTTGAATCATTTTTAGAATGTGTGAATCGTTTTTAGAATGTTTGAATCTTTTTAGAATGTTTGAATCGTTTTTAGAATGTTTGAATCGTTTTTAGAATGTTTGAATCGTTTTAAGAATGTTTGAATCCTTTTAGAATGTTTGAATCTTTTTAGAATGTTTGAATCGTTTTTAGAATGTTTGAATCGTTTTTAGAATGTTTGAATCGTTTTAAGAATGTTTGAATCCTTTTAGAATGTTTGAATCTTTTTTAGAATTTTTTAGAATGTTTGAATCGTTTTTAGAATGTTTGAATCGTTTTTAGAATGTTTGATCTGTTTAGAATGTTTGAATCGTTTTTAGAATGTTTGAATCCTTTTAGAATGTTTGAATCTTTTTTAGAATTTTTTAGAATGTTTGAATCCTTTTAGAATGTTTGAATCTTTTTTAGAATGTTTGAATCCTTTTAGAATGTTTGAATCTTTTTTAGAATGTTTGAATCGTTTTTAGAATGTTTGAATCGTTTTTAGAATGTTTGAATCGTTTTTAGAATGTTTGAATCGTTTTAAGAATGTTTGAATCCTTTTAGAATGTTTGAATCGTTTTAAGAATGTTTGAATCGTTTTAGAATGTTTGAATCGTTTTTAGAATGTTTGAATCTTTTTAGAATGTTTGAATCGTTTTTAGAATGTTTGAATCTTTTTTAGAATGTTTGAATCCTTTTAGAATGTTTGAATCTTTTTTAGAATGTTTGAATCGTTTTTAGAATGTTTGAATCGTTTTAAGAATGTTTGAATCCTTTTAGAATGTTTGAATCTTTTTTAGAATTTTTTAGAATGTTTGAATCGTTTTTAGAATGTTTGAATCGTTTTTAGAATGTTTGAATCGTTTTTAGAATGTTTGAATCGTTTTAAGAATGTTTGAATCCTTTTAGAATGTTTGAATCTTTTTTAGAATTTTTTAGAATGTTTGAATCGTTTTTAGAATGTTTGAATCGTTTTAAGAATGTTTGAATCCTTTTAGAATGTTTGAATCTTTTTTAGAATTTTTTAGAATGTTTGAATCATTTTTAGAATGTGTGAATCGTTTTTAGAAAGTTTGAATCTTTTTAGAATGTTTGAATCGTTTTTAGAATGTTTGAATCGTTTTAAGAATGTTTGAATCCTTTTAGAATGTTTGAATCTTTTTTAGAATGTTTGAATCATTTTAAGAATGTTTGAATCCTTTTAGAATGTTTGAATCTTTTTTAGAATTTTTTAGAATGTTTGAATCGTTTTTAGAATGTTTGAATCGTTTTTAGAATGTTTGATCTGTTTAGAATGTTTGAATCGTTTTTAGAATGTTTGATCTTTTTAGAATGTTTGAATCGTCTTTAGAATGTTTGAATCGTTTTTAGAATGTTTGATCTTTTTAGAATGTTTGAATCGTTTTTAGAATGTTTGAATCATTTTAGAATGTTTGAATCGTTTTTAGAATGTTTGAATCTTTTTAGAATGTTTGAATCGTTTTTAGAATGTTTGAATCGTTTTTAGAATGTTTGAATCGTTTTAAGAATGTTTGAATCCTTTTAGAATGTTTGAATCTTTTTTAGAATTTTTTAGAATGTTTGAATCGTTTTTAGAATGTGTGAATCGTTTTTAGAATGTTTGAATCTTTTTCAGAATTTTTAAGAATGTTTGAATCATTTTTAGAATGTGTGAATCGTTTTTAGAATGTTTGAATCTTTTTAGAATGTTTGAATCGTTTTTAGAATGTTTGAATCGTTTTTAGAATGTTTGAATCGTTTTAAGAATGTTTGAATCCTTTTAGAATGTTTGAATCTTTTTTAGAATGTTTGAATCGTTTTAAGAATGTTTGAATCCTTTTAGAATGTTTGAATCTTTTTTAGAATTTTTTAGAATGTTTGAATCGTTTTTAGAATGTTTGAATCGTTTTTAGAATGTTTGATCTGTTTAGAATGTTTGAATCGTTTTTAGAATGTTTGATCTTTTTAGAATGTTTGAATCGTCTTTAGAATGTTTGAATCGTTTTTAGAATGTTTGATCTTTTTAGAATGTTTGAATCGTTTTTAGAATGTTTGAATCATTTTAGAATGTTTGAATCGTTTTTAGAATGTTTGAATCTTTTTAGAATGTTTGAATCGTTTTTAGAATGTTTGAATCGTTTTTAGAATGTTTGAATCGTTTTAAGAATGTTTGAATCGTTTTTAGAATGTTTGAATCGTTTTTAGAATGTTTGAATCGTTTTTAGAATGTTTGAATCGTTTTAAGAATGTTTGAATCCTTTTAGAATGTTTGAATCTTTTTTAGAATGTTTGAATCGTTTTAAGAATGTTTGAATCCTTTTAGAATGTTTGAATCTTTTTTAGAATTTTTTAGAATGTTTGAATCGTTTTTAGAATGTTTGAATCGTTTTTAGAATGTTTGATCTGTTTAGAATGTTTGAATCGTTTTTAGAATGTTTGATCTTTTTAGAATGTTTGAATCGTCTTTAGAATGTTTGAATCGTTTTAAGAATGTTTGAATCCTTTTAGAATGTTTGAATCGTTTTAAGAATGTTTGAATCCTTTTAGAATGTTTGAATCTTTTTTAGAATTTTTTAGAATGTTTGAATCGTTTTTAGAATGTTTGAATCGTTTTTAGAATGTTTGAATCGTTTTTAGAATGTTTGAATCGTTTTAAGAATGTTTGAATCCTTTTAGAATGTTTGAATCTTTTTTAGAATTTTTTAGAATGTTTGAATCGTTTTTAGAATGTTTGAATCGTTTTTAGAATGTTTGATGTGTTTAGAATGTTTGAATCGTTTTTAGAATGTTTGATCTTTTTAGAATGTTTGAATCGTTTTTAGAATGTTTGAATCATTTTAGAATGTTTGAATCGTTTTTAGAATGTTTGAATCTTTTTAGAATGTTTGAATCGTTTTTAGAATGTTTGAATCGTTTTTAGAATGTTTGAATCTTTTTAGAATGTTTGAATCGTTTTTAGAATGTTTGAATCGTTTTTAGAATGTTTGAATCGTTTTAAGAATGTTTGAATCCTTTTAGAATGTTTGAATCTTTTTTAGAATGTTTGAATCGTTTTAAGAATGTTTGAATCCTTTTAGAATGTTTGAATCTTTTTTAGAATTTTTTAGAATGTTTGAATCGTTTTTAGAATGTTTGAATCGTTTTTAGAATGTTTGATCTGTTTAGAATGTTTGAATCGTTTTTAGAATGTTTGATCTTTTTAGAATGTTTGAATCGTTTTTAGAATGTTTGAATCGTTTTTAGAATGTTTGATCTTTTTAGAATGTTTGAATCGTTTTTAGAATGTTTGAATCATTTTAGAATGTTTGAATCGTTTTTAGAATGTTTGAATCGTTTTTAGAATGTTTGAATCGTTTTAAGAATGTTTGAATCCTTTTAGAATGTTTGAATCTTTTTTAGAATGTTTGAATCGTTTTAAGAATGTTTGAATCCTTTTAGAATGTTTGAATCTTTTTTAGAATTTTTTAGAATGTTTGAATCATTTTAGAATGTTTGAATCTTTTTTAGAATGTTTGAATCCTTTTAGAATGTTTGAATCTTTTTTAGAATTTTTTAGAATGTTTGAATCGTTTTTAGAATGTTTGAATCGTTTTAAGAATGTTTGAATCCTTTTAGAATGTTTGAATCTTTTTTAGAATGTTTGAATCGTTTTAAGAATGTTTGAATCCTTTTAGAATGTTTGAATCTTTTTTAGAATTTTTTAGAATGTTTGAATCGTTTTTAGAATGTTTGAATCGTTTTTAGAATGTTTGATCTGTTTAGAATGTTTGAATCGTTTTTAGAATGTTTGATCTTTTTAGAATGTTTGAATCGTTTTTAGAATGTTTGAATCGTTTTTAGAATGTTTGATCTTTTTAGAATGTTTGAATCGTTTTTAGAATGTTTGAATCATTTTAGAATGTTTGAATCGTTTTTAGAATGTTTGAATCGTTTTTAGAATGTTTGAATCGTTTTAAGAATGTTTGAATCCTTTTAGAATGTTTGAATCTTTTTTAGAATGTTTGAATCGTTTTAAGAATGTTTGAATCCTTTTAGAATGTTTGAATCTTTTTTAGAATTTTTTAGAATGTTTGAATCATTTTAGAATGTTTGAATCTTTTTTAGAATGTTTGAATCCTTTTAGAATGTTTGAATCTTTTTTAGAATTTTTTAGAATGTTTGAATCGTTTTTAGAATGTTTGAATCGTTTTTAGAATGTGTGAATCGTTTTTAGAATGTTTGAATCTTTTTAGAATGTTTGAATCGTTTTTAGAATGTTTGAATCGTTTTTAGAATGTTTGAATCGTTTTTAGAATGTTTGAATCGTTTTTAGAATGTTTGAATCGTTTTTAGAATGTTTGAATCGTTTTTAGAATGTTTGAATCGTTTTTAGAATGTTTGAATCTTTTTTAGAATGTTTGAATCGTTTTTAGAATGTTTGAATCCTTTTAGAATGTTTGAATCTTTTTTAGAATGTTTGAATCTTTTTAGAATGTTTGAATCGTTTTTAGAATGTTTGAATCTTTTTTAGAATGTTTGAATCCTTTTAGAATGTTTGAATCTTTTTTAGAATTTTTTAGAATGTTTGAATCGTTTTTAGAATGTTTGAATCGTTTTTAGAATGTTTGAATCGTTTTAAGAATGTTTGAATCCTTTTAGAATGTTTGAATCGTTTTAAGAATGTTTGAATCCTTTTAGAATGTTTGAATCTTTTTTAGAATGTTTGAATCGTTTTTAGAATGTTTGAATCGTTTTAAGAATGTTTGAATCCTTTTAGAATGTTTGAATCTTTTTTAGAATTTTTTAGAATGTTTGAATCCTTTTAGAATGTTTGAATCTTTTTTAGAATGTTTGAATCTTTTTAGAATGTTTGAATCGTTTTTAGAATGTTTGAATCTTTTTTAGAATGTTTGAATCCTTTTAGAATGTTTGAATCTTTTTTAGAATGTTTGAATCCTTTTAGAATGTTTGAATCTTTTTTAGAATGTTTGAATCTTTTTAGAATGTTTGAATCGTTTTTAGAATGTTTGAATCTTTTTTAGAATGTTTGAATCCTTTTAGAATGTTTGAATCTTTTTTAGAATTTTTTAGAATGTTTGAATCGTTTTTAGAATGTTTGAATCGTTTTTAGAATGTTTGAATCGTTTTTAGAATGTTTGAATCTTTTTTAGAATGTTTGAATCGTTTTTAGAATGTTTGAATCGTTTTAAGAATGTTTGAATCCTTTTAGAATGTTTGAATCTTTTTTAGAATTTTTTAGAATGTTTGAATCCTTTTAGAATGTTTGAATCTTTTTTAGAATGTTTGAATCTTTTTAGAATGTTTGAATCGTTTTTAGAATGTTTGAATCTTTTTTAGAATGTTTGAATCCTTTTAGAATGTTTGAATCTTTTTTAGAATGTTTGAATCGTTTTTAGAATGTTTGAATCGTTTTTAGAATGTTTGAATCGTTTTTAGAATGTTTGAATCGTTTTAAGAATGTTTGAATCCTTTTAGAATGTTTGAATCGTTTTAAGAATGTTTGAATCGTTTTAGAATGTTTGAATCGTTTTTAGAATGTTTGAATCGTTTTTAGAATGTTTGAATCTTTTTTAGAATGTTTGAATCGTTTTAAGAATGTTTGAATCCTTTTAGAATGTTTGAATCTTTTTTAGAATTTTTTAGAATGTTTGAATCCTTTTAGAATGTTTGAATCTTTTTTAGAATGTTTGAATCTTTTTAGAATGTTTGAATCGTTTTTAGAATGTTTGAATCTTTTTTAGAATGTTTGAATCCTTTTAGAATGTTTGAATCTTTTTTAGAATTTTTTAGAATGTTTGAATCGTTTTTAGAATGTTTGAATCGTTTTTAGAATGTTTGAATCGTTTTAAGAATGTTTGAATCCTTTTAGAATGTTTGAATCGTTTTAAGAATGTTTGAATCCTTTTAGAATGTTTGAATCTTTTTTAGAATGTTTGAATCGTTTTTAGAATGTTTGAATCGTTTTAAGAATGTTTGAATCCTTTTAGAATGTTTGAATCTTTTTTAGAATTTTTTAGAATGTTTGAATCCTTTTAGAATGTTTGAATCTTTTTAGAATGTTTGAATCGTTTTAAGAATGTTTGAATCCTTTTAGAATGTTTGAATCGTTTTAAGAATGTTTGAATCGTTTTAGAATGTTTGAATCGTTTTTAGAATGTTTGAATCGTTTTTAGAATGTTTGAATCTTTTTTAGAATGTTTGAATCGTTTTAAGAATGTTTGAATCCTTTTAGAATGTTTGAATCTTTTTTAGAATTTTTTAGAATGTTTGAATCCTTTTAGAATGTTTGAATCTTTTTTAGAATGTTTGAATCTTTTTAGAATGTTTGAATCGTTTTTAGAATGTTTGAATCTTTTTTAGAATGTTTGAATCCTTTTAGAATGTTTGAATCTTTTTTAGAATTTTTTAGAATGTTTGAATCGTTTTTAGAATGTTTGAATCGTTTTTAGAATGTTTGAATCGTTTTAAGAATGTTTGAATCCTTTTAGAATGTTTGAATCGTTTTAAGAATGTTTGAATCCTTTTAGAATGTTTGAATCTTTTTTAGAATGTTTGAATCGTTTTTAGAATGTTTGAATCGTTTTAAGAATGTTTGAATCCTTTTAGAATGTTTGAATCTTTTTTAGAATGTTTGAATCGTTTTAAGAATGTTTGAATCCTTTTAGAATGTTTGAATCTTTTTTAGAATTTTTTAGAATGTTTGAATCGTTTTTAGAATGTTTGAATCGTTTTAAGAATGTTTGAATCCTTTTAGAATGTTTGAATCTTTTTTAGAATTTTTTAGAATGTTTGAATCGTTTTTAGAATGTGTGAATCGTTTTTAGAATGTTTGAATCTTTTTCAGAATTTTTAAGAATGTTTGAATCATTTTTAGAATGTGTGAATCGTTTTTAGAATGTTTGAATCTTTTTAGAATGTTTGAATCGTTTTTAGAATGTTTGAATCGTTTTTAGAATGTTTGAATCGTTTTAAGAATGTTTGAATCCTTTTAGAATGTTTGAATCTTTTTTAGAATGTTTGAATCGTTTTAAGAATGTTTGAATCGTTTTTAGAATGTTTGAATCGTTTTTAGAATGTTTGATCTGTTTAGAATGTTTGAATCGTTTTTAGAATGTTTGATCTTTTTAGAATGTTTGAATCGTCTTTAGAATGTTTGAATCGTTTTTAGAATGTTTGATCTTTTTAGAATGTTTGAATCGTTTTTAGAATGTTTGAATCGTTTTTAGAATGTTTGAATCGTTTTTAGAATGTTTGAATCGTTTTTAGAATGTTTGAATCGTTTTAAGAATGTTTGAATCCTTTTAGAATGTTTGAATCGTTTTAAGAATGTTTGAATCGTTTTAGAATGTTTGAATCGTTTTTAGAATGTTTGAATCATTTTAGAATGTTTGAATCGTTTTTAGAATGTTTGAATCTTTTTAGAATGTTTGAATCGTTTTTAGAATGTTTGAATCGTTTTTAGAATGTTTGAATCGTTTTTAGAATGTTTGAATCGTTTTAAGAATGTTTGAATCCTTTTAGAATGTTTGAATCGTTTTAAGAATGTTTGAATCGTTTTAGAATGTTTGAATCGTTTTTAGAATGTTTGAATCTTTTTAGAATGTTTGAATCGTTTTTAGAATGTTTGAATCGTTTTAAGAATGTTTGAATCCTTTTAGAATGTTTGAATCGTTTTAAGAATGTTTGAATCGTTTTAGAATGTTTGAATCGTTTTTAGAATGTTTGAATCTTTTTAGAATGTTTGAATCGTTTTTAGAATGTTTGAATCGTTTTTAGAATGTTTGAATCGTTTTAAGAATGTTTGAATCCTTTTAGAATGTTTGAATCTTTTTTAGAATGTTTGAATCGTTTTAAGAATGTTTGAATCCTTTTAGAATGTTTGAATCTTTTTTAGAATTTTTTAGAATGTTTGAATCGTTTTTAGAATGTTTGAATCGTTTTAAGAATGTTTGAATCCTTTTAGAATGTTTGAATCTTTTTTAGAATTTTTTAGAATGTTTGAATCGTTTTTAGAATGTGTGAATCGTTTTTAGAATGTTTGAATCTTTTTCAGAATTTTTAAGAATGTTTGAATCATTTTTAGAATGTGTGAATCGTTTTTAGAATGTTTGAATCTTTTTAGAATGTTTGAATCGTTTTTAGAATGTTTGAATCGTTTTTAGAATGTTTGAATCGTTTTAAGAATGTTTGAATCCTTTTAGAATGTTTGAATCTTTTTTAGAATGTTTGAATCGTTTTAAGAATGTTTGAATCGTTTTTAGAATGTTTGAATCGTTTTTAGAATGTTTGATCTGTTTAGAATGTTTGAATCGTTTTTAGAATGTTTGATCTTTTTAGAATGTTTGAATCGTCTTTAGAATGTTTGAATCGTTTTTAGAATGTTTGATCTTTTTAGAATGTTTGAATCGTTTTTAGAATGTTTGAATCGTTTTTAGAATGTTTGAATCGTTTTTAGAATGTTTGAATCGTTTTTAGAATGTTTGAATCGTTTTAAGAATGTTTGAATCCTTTTAGAATGTTTGAATCGTTTTAAGAATGTTTGAATCGTTTTAGAATGTTTGAATCGTTTTTAGAATGTTTGAATCATTTTAGAATGTTTGAATCGTTTTTAGAATGTTTGAATCGTTTTTAGAATGTTTGAATCGTTTTAAGAATGTTTGAATCCTTTTAGAATGTTTGAATCGTTTTAAGAATGTTTGAATCGTTTTAGAATGTTTGAATCGTTTTTAGAATGTTTGAATCTTTTTAGAATGTTTGAATCGTTTTTAGAATGTTTGAATCTTTTTTAGAATGTTTGAATCCTTTTAGAATGTTTGAATCTTTTTTAGAATGTTTGAATCGTTTTAAGAATGTTTGAATCGTTTTTAGAATGTTTGAATCGTTTTTAGAATGATTGAATCGTTTTTAGAATGTTTGAATCCTTTTAGAATGTTTGAATCTTTTTTAGAATTTTTTAGAATGTTTGAATCGTTTTTAGAATGTGTGAATCGTTTTTAGAATGTTTGAATCTTTTTAGAATGTTTGAATCGTTTTTAGAATGTTTGAATCCTTTTAGAATGTTTGAATCTTTTTTAGAATTTTTAAGAATGTTTGAATCTTTTTAGAATGTTTGAATCGTTTTTAGAATGTTTTAATCGTTTTTAGAATGTTTGAATCGTTTTTAGAATGTTTGAATCGTTTTAAGAATGTTTGAATCCTTTTAGAATGTTTGAATCTTTTTTAGAATTTTTTAGAATGTTTGAATCCTTTTAGAATGTTTGAATCTTTTTTAGAATGTTTGAATCTTTTTAGAATGTTTGAATCGTTTTTAGAATGTTTGATCTGTTTAGAATGTTTGAATCGTTTTTAGAATGTTTGATCTTTTTAGAATGTTTGAATCGTCTTTAGAATGTTTGAATCGTTTTTAGAATGTTTGATCTTTTTAGAATGTTTGAATCGTTTTTAGAATGTTTGAATCGTTTTTAGAATGTTTGAATCGTTTTTAGAATGTTTGAATCGTTTTTAGAATGTTTGAATCGTTTTAAGAATGTTTGAATCCTTTTAGAATGTTTGAATCGTTTTAAGAATGTTTGAATCGTTTTAGAATGTTTGAATCGTTTTTAGAATGTTTGAATCATTTTAGAATGTTTGAATCGTTTTTAGAATGTTTGAATCGTTTTTAGAATGTTTGAATCGTTTTAAGAATGTTTGAATCCTTTTAGAATGTTTGAATCGTTTTAAGAATGTTTGAATCGTTTTAGAATGTTTGAATCGTTTTTAGAATGTTTGAATCTTTTTAGAATGTTTGAATCGTTTTTAGAATGTTTGAATCTTTTTTAGAATGTTTGAATCCTTTTAGAATGTTTGAATCTTTTTTAGAATGTTTGAATCGTTTTAAGAATGTTTGAATCGTTTTTAGAATGTTTGAATCGTTTTTAGAATGATTGAATCGTTTTTAGAATGTTTGAATCCTTTTAGAATGTTTGAATCTTTTTTAGAATTTTTTAGAATGTTTGAATCGTTTTTAGAATGTGTGAATCGTTTTTAGAATGTTTGAATCTTTTTAGAATGTTTGAATCGTTTTTAGAATGTTTGAATCCTTTTAGAATGTTTGAATCTTTTTTAGAATTTTTAAGAATGTTTGAATCTTTTTAGAATGTTTGAATCGTTTTTAGAATGTTTTAATCGTTTTTAGAATGTTTGAATCGTTTTTAGAATGTTTGAATCGTTTTAAGAATGTTTGAATCCTTTTAGAATGTTTGAATCTTTTTTAGAATTTTTTAGAATGTTTGAATCCTTTTAGAATGTTTGAATCTTTTTTAGAATGTTTGAATCTTTTTAGAATGTTTGAATCGTTTTTAGAATGTTTGAATCCTTTTAGAATGTTTGAATCGTTTTTAGAATGTTTGAATCGTTTTAAGAATGTTTGAATCCTTTTAGAATGTTTGATCTTTTTAGAATGTTTGAATCGTTTTTAGAATGTTTGAATCCTTTTAGAATGTTTGAATCGTTTTTAGAATTGTTTGAATCTTTTTAGAATGTTTGAATCGTTTTTAGAATGTTTGAATCTTTTTTAGAATGTTTGAATCCTTTTAGAATGTTTGAATCTTTTTTAGAATGTTTGAATCGTTTTTAGAATGTTTGAATCGTTTTTAGAATGTTTGAATCGTTTTTAGAATGTTTGAATCGTTTTAAGAATGTTTGAATCCTTTTAGAATGTTTGAATCGTTTTAAGAATGTTTGAATCGTTTTAGAATGTTTGAATCGTTTTTAGAATGTTTGAATCTTTTTAGAATGTTTGAATCGTTTTTAGAATGTTTGAATCTTTTTTAGAATGTTTGAATCGTTTTTAGAATGTTTGAATCGTTTTAAGAATGTTTGAATCCTTTTAGAATGTTTGAATCTTTTTTAGAATTTTTTAGAATGTTTGAATCGTTTTTAGAATGTTTGAATCGTTTTTAGAATGTTTGAATCGTTTTTAGAATGTTTGAATCGTTTTAAGAATGTTTGAATCCTTTTAGAATGTTTGAATCTTTTTTAGAATTTTTTAGAATGTTTGAATCGTTTTTAGAATGTTTGAATCGTTTTTAGAATGTTTGATCTGTTTAGAATGTTTGAATCTTTTTTAGAATGTTTGAATCGTTTTTAGAATGTTTGAATCGTTTTTAGAATGTTTGAATCGTTTTTAGAATGTTTGAATCCTTTTAGAATGTTTGAATCTTTTTTAGAATTTTTTAGAATGTTTGAATCGTTTTTAGAATGTGTGAATCGTTTTTAGAATGTTTGAATCTTTTTCAGAATTTTTAAGAATGTTTGAATCATTTTTAGAATGTGTGAATCGTTTTTAGAATGTTTGAATCTTTTTAGAATGTTTGAATCGTTTTTAGAATGTTTGAATCGTTTTTAGAATGTTTGAATCGTTTTTAGAATGTTTGAATCGTTTTAAGAATGTTTGAATCCTTTTCGAATGTTTGAATCTTTTTTAGAATGTTTGAATCGTTTTTAGAATGTTTGAATCGTTTTAAGAATGTTTGAATCCTTTTAGAATGTTTGAATCTTTTTTAGAATTTTTTAGAATGTTTGAATCCTTTTAGAATGTTTGAATCTTTTTTAGAATGTTTGAATCCTTTTAGAATGTTTGAATCGTTTTAGAATGTTTGAATCGTTTTAAGAATGTTTGAATCTTTTTTAGAATTTTTAAGAATGTTTGAATCTTTTTAGAATGTTTGAATCGTTTTTAGAATGTTTTAATCGTTTTTAGAATGTTTGAATCGTTTTTAGAATGTTTTAATCGTTTTTAGAATGTTTGAATCGTTTTTAGAATGTTTGAATCGTTTTAAGAATGTTTGAATCCTTTTAGAATGTTTGAATCTTTTTTAGAATTTTTTAGAATGTTTGAATCCTTTTAGAATGTTTGAATCTTTTTTAGAATGTTTGAATCTTTTTAGAATGTTTGAATCGTTTTTAGAATGTTTGAATCCTTTTAGAATGTTTGAATCGTTTTTAGAATGTTTGAATCGTTTTAAGAATGTTTGAATCCTTTTAGAATGTTTGATCTTTTTAGAATGTTTGAATCGTTTTTAGAATGTTTGAATCCTTTTAGAATGTTTGAATCGTTTTTAGAATGTTTGAATCTTTTTAGAATGTTTGAATCGTTTTTAGAATGTTTGAATCTTTTTTAGAATGTTTGAATCCTTTTAGAATGTTTGAATCTTTTTTAGAATGTTTGAATCGTTTTTAGAATGTTTGAATCGTTTTTAGAATGTTTGAATCGTTTTTAGAATGTTTGAATCGTTTTAAGAATGTTTGAATCCTTTTAGAATGTTTGAATCGTTTTAAGAATGTTTGAATCGTTTTAGAATGTTTGAATCGTTTTTAGAATGTTTGAATCTTTTTAGAATGTTTGAATCGTTTTTAGAATGTTTGAATCTTTTTTAGAATGTTTGAATCGTTTTTAGAATGTTTGAATCGTTTTAAGAATGTTTGAATCCTTTTAGAATGTTTGAATCTTTTTTAGAATTTTTTAGAATGTTTGAATCGTTTTTAGAATGTTTGAATCGTTTTTAGAATGTTTGAATCGTTTTTAGAATGTTTGAATCGTTTTAAGAATGTTTGAATCCTTTTAGAATGTTTGAATCTTTTTTAGAATTTTTTAGAATGTTTGAATCGTTTTTAGAATGTGTGAATCGTTTTTAGAATGTTTGAATCTTTTTCAGAATTTTTAAGAATGTTTGAATCATTTTTAGAATGTGTGAATCGTTTTTAGAATGTTTGAATCTTTTTAGAATGTTTGAATCCTTTTAGAATGTTTGATCTTTTTAGAATGTTTGAATCGTTTTTAGAATGTTTGAATCCTTTTAGAATGTTTGAATCGTTTTTAGAATGTTTGAATCTTTTTAGAATGTTTGAATCGTTTTTAGAATGTTTGAATCTTTTTTAGAATGTTTGAATCCTTTTAGAATGTTTGAATCTTTTTTAGAATGTTTGAATCGTTTTTAGAATGTTTGAATCGTTTTTAGAATGTTTGAATCGTTTTTAGAATGTTTGAATCGTTTTAAGAATGTTTGAATCCTTTTAGAATGTTTGAATCGTTTTAAGAATGTTTGAATCGTTTTAGAATGTTTGAATCGTTTTTAGAATGTTTGAATCTTTTTAGAATGTTTGAATCGTTTTTAGAATGTTTGAATCTTTTTTAGAATGTTTGAATCCTTTTAGAATGTTTGAATCTTTTTTAGAATGTTTGAATCGTTTTTAGAATGTTTGAATCGTTTTTAGAATGTTTGAATCGTTTTTAGAATGTTTGAATCGTTTTTAGAATGTTTGAATCCTTTTAGAATGTTTGAATCTTTTTTAGAATTTTTTAGAATGTTTGAATCGTTTTTAGAATGTGTGAATCGTTTTTAGAATGTTTGAATCTTTTTCAGAATTTTTAAGAATGTTTGAATCATTTTTAGAATGTGTGAATCGTTTTTAGAATGTTTGAATCTTTTTAGAATGTTTGAATCGTTTTTAGAATGTTTGAATCGTTTTAAGAATGTTTGAATCCTTTTCGAATGTTTGAATCTTTTTTAGAATGTTTGAATCGTTTTTAGAATGTTTGAATCGTTTTAAGAATGTTTGAATCCTTTTAGAATGTTTGAATCTTTTTTAGAATTTTTTAGAATGTTTGAATCCTTTTAGAATGTTTGAATCTTTTTTAGAATGTTTGAATCCTTTTAGAATGTTTGAATCTTTTTTAGAATGTTTGAATCGTTTTAAGAATGTTTGAATCCTTTTAGAATGTTTGAATCGTTTTTAGAATGTTTGAATCGTTTTAAGAATGTTTGAATCCTTTTAGAATGTTTGAATCTTTTTTAGAATTTTTTAGAATGTTTGAATCGTTTTTAGAATGTTTGAATCGTTTTAAGAATGTTTGAATCCTTTTAGAATGTTTGAATCTTTTTTAGAATTTTTTAGAATGTTTAAATCTTTTTAGAATGTTTGAATCGTTTTAGAATGTTTGAATCGTTTTAAGAATGTTTGAATCCTTTTAGAATGTTTGAATCGTTTTTAGAATGTTTGAATCGTTTTTAGAATGTTTGAATCGTTTTAAGAATGTTTGAATCCTTTTAGAATGTTTGAATCTTTTTTAGAATTTTTTAGAATGTTTGAATCGTTTTTAGAATGTTTGAATCGTTTTAAGAATGTTTGAATCCTTTTAGAATGTTTGAATCTTTTTTAGAATTTTTTAGAATGTTTGAATCTTTTTAGAATGTTTGAATCGTTTTTAGAATGTTTGAATCTTTTTTAGAATGTTTGAATCCTTTTAGAATGTTTGAATCTTTTTTAGAATGTTTGAATCGTTTTTAGAATGTTTGAATCGTTTTTAGAATGTTTGAATCGTTTTTAGAATGTTTGAATCGTTTTAAGAATGTTTGAATCCTTTTAGAATGTTTGAATCGTTTTAAGAATGTTTGAATCGTTTTAGAATGTTTGAATCGTTTTTAGAATGTTTGAATCTTTTTAGAATGTTTGAATCGTTTTTAGAATGTTTGAATCTTTTTTAGAATGTTTGAATCGTTTTTAGAATGTTTGAATCGTTTTAAGAATGTTTGAATCCTTTTAGAATGTTTGAATCTTTTTTAGAATTTTTTAGAATGTTTGAATCGTTTTTAGAATGTTTGAATCGTTTTTAGAATGTTTGAATCGTTTTTAGAATGTTTGAATCGTTTTAAGAATGTTTGAATCCTTTTAGAATGTTTGAATCTTTTTTAGAATTTTTTAGAATGTTTGAATCGTTTTTAGAATGTGTGAATCGTTTTTAGAATGTTTGAATCTTTTTCAGAATTTTTAAGAATGTTTGAATCATTTTTAGAATGTGTGAATCGTTTTTAGAATGTTTGAATCTTTTTAGAATGTTTGAATCCTTTTAGAATGTTTGATCTTTTTAGAATGTTTGAATCGTTTTTAGAATGTTTGAATCCTTTTAGAATGTTTGAATCGTTTTTAGAATGTTTGAATCTTTTTAGAATGTTTGAATCGTTTTTAGAATGTTTGAATCTTTTTTAGAATGTTTGAATCCTTTTAGAATGTTTGAATCTTTTTTAGAATGTTTGAATCGTTTTTAGAATGTTTGAATCGTTTTTAGAATGTTTGAATCGTTTTTAGAATGTTTGAATCGTTTTAAGAATGTTTGAATCCTTTTAGAATGTTTGAATCGTTTTAAGAATGTTTGAATCGTTTTAGAATGTTTGAATCGTTTTTAGAATGTTTGAATCTTTTTAGAATGTTTGAATCGTTTTTAGAATGTTTGAATCTTTTTTAGAATGTTTGAATCCTTTTAGAATGTTTGAATCTTTTTTAGAATGTTTGAATCGTTTTTAGAATGTTTGAATCGTTTTTAGAATGTTTGAATCTTTTTTAGAATGTTTGAATCCTTTTAGAATGTTTGAATCTTTTTTAGAATGTTTGAATCGTTTTTAGAATGTTTGAATCCTTTTAGAATGTTTGAATCTTTTTTAGAATTTTTTAGAATGTTTGAATCGTTTTTAGAATGTTTGAATCGTTTTTAGAATGTTTGAATCGTTTTTAGAATGTTTGAATCGTTTTAAGAATGTTTGAATCCTTTTAGAATGTTTGAATCTTTTTTAGAATTTTTTAGAATGTTTGAATCGTTTTTAGAATGTGTGAATCGTTTTTAGAATGTTTGAATCTTTTTCAGAATTTTTAAGAATGTTTGAATCATTTTTAGAATGTGTGAATCGTTTTTAGAATGTTTGAATCTTTTTAGAATGTTTGAATCGTTTTTAGAATGTTTGAATCGTTTTTAGAATGTTTGAATCGTTTTAAGAATGTTTGAATCCTTTTAGAATGTTTGAATCTTTTTTAGAATGTTTGAATCGTTTTTAGAATGTTTGAATCGTTTTAAGAATGTTTGAATCCTTTTAGAATGTTTGAATCTTTTTTAGAATTTTTGAATCCTTTTAGAATGTTTGAATCTTTTTTAGAATGTTTGAATCCTTTTAGAATGTTTGAATCTTTTTTAGAATTTTTTAGAATGTTTGAATCGTTTTTAGAATGTTTGAATCGTTTTTAGAATGTTTGATCTGTTTAGAATGTTTGAATCTTTTTTAGAATGTTTGAATCGTTTTTAGAATGTTTGAATCGTTTTTAGAATGTTTGAATCGTTTTTAGAATGTTTGAATCCTTTTAGAATGTTTGAATCTTTTTTAGAATTTTTTAGAATGTTTGAATCGTTTTTAGAATGTGTGAATCGTTTTTAGAATGTTTGAATCTTTTTCAGAATTTTTAAGAATGTTTGAATCATTTTTAGAATGTGTGAATCGTTTTTAGAATGTTTGAATCTTTTTAGAATGTTTGAATCGTTTTTAGAATGTTTGAATCGTTTTTAGAATGTTTGAATCGTTTTTAGAATGTTTGAATCGTTTTAAGAATGTTTGAATCCTTTTCGAATGTTTGAATCTTTTTTAGAATGTTTGAATCGTTTTTAGAATGTTTGAATCGTTTTAAGAATGTTTGAATCCTTTTAGAATGTTTGAATCTTTTTTAGAATTTTTTAGAATGTTTGAATCCTTTTAGAATGTTTGAATCTTTTTTAGAATGTTTGAATCCTTTTAGAATGTTTGAATCTTTTTTAGAATGTTTGAATCGTTTTAAGAATGTTTGAATCCTTTTAGAATGTTTGAATCGTTTTTAGAATGTTTGAATCGTTTTAAGAATGTTTGAATCCTTTTAGAATGTTTGAATCTTTTTTAGAATTTTTTAGAATGTTTGAATCGTTTTTAGAATGTTTGAATCGTTTTAAGAATGTTTGAATCCTTTTAGAATGTTTGAATCTTTTTTAGAATTTTTTAGAATGTTTAAATCTTTTTAGAATGTTTGAATCGTTTTAGAATGTTTGAATCGTTTTAAGAATGTTTGAATCCTTTTAGAATGTTTGAATCGTTTTTAGAATGTTTGAATCGTTTTTAGAATGTTTGAATCGTTTTAAGAATGTTTGAATCCTTTTAGAATGTTTGAATCTTTTTTAGAATTTTTTAGAATGTTTGAATCGTTTTTAGAATGTTTGAATCGTTTTAAGAATGTTTGAATCCTTTTAGAATGTTTGAATCTTTTTTAGAATTTTTTAGAATGTTTGAATCTTTTTAGAATGTTTGAATCGTTTTTAGAATGTTTGAATCGTTTTTAGAATGTTTGATCTTTTTAGAATGTTTGAATCGTTTTTAGAATGTTTGAATCTTTTTTAGAATGTTTGAATCCTTTTAGAATGTTTGAATCTTTTTTAGAATTTTTTAGAATGTTTGAATCGTTTTTAGAATGTTTGAATCGTTTTTAGAATGTTTGAATCGTTTTTAGAATGTTTGAATCGTTGTTTGAATCGTTTTTAGAATGTTTGAATCTTTTTTAGAATGTTTGAATCCTTTTAGAATGTTTGAATCTTTTTTAGAATTTTTTAGAATGTTTGAATCGTTTTTAGAATGTTTGAATCGTTTTAAGAATGTTTGAATCATTTTAGAATGTTTGAATCTTTTTTAGAATTTTTAAGAATGTTTGAATAATTTTTAGAATGTGTGAATCGTTTTTAGAATGTTTGAATCTTTTTAGAATGTTTGAATCGTTTTTAGAATGTTTGAATCGTTTTTAGAATGTTTGAATCGTTTTTAGAATGTTTGAATCGTTTTTAGAATGTTTGAATCTTTTTTAGAATGTTTGAATCCTTTTAGAATGTTTGAATCTTTTTTAGAATTTTTTAGAATGTTTGAATCGTTTTTAGAATGTTTGATCTTTTTAGAATGTTTGAATCGTTTTTAGAATGATTTAATCGTTTTTAGAATGTTTGAATCTTTTTTAGATTTTTTTAGAATGTTTGAATCTTTTTTAGAATGTTTGAATCGTTTTTAGAATGTTTGAATCTTTTTTAGAATGTTTGAATCTTTTTAGAATAATTGAATCGTTTTTAGAATGTTTGAATCTTTTTTAGAATGTTTGAATCCTTTTAGAATGTTTGAATCTTTTTTAGAATGTTTGAATCCTTTTAGAATGTTTGAATCTTTTTTAGAATTTTTTAGAATGTTTGAATCGTTTTTAGAATGTTTGATCTTTTTAGAATGTTTGAATCGTTTTTAGAATGATTTAATCGTTTTTAGAATGTTTGAATCTTTTTTAGATTTTTTTAGAATGTTTGAATCTTTTTTAGAATGTTTGAATCGTTTTTAGAATGTTTGAATCGTTTTTAGAATGTTTGAATCTTTTTAGAATGTGTGAATCGTTTTTAGAATGTTTGAATCTTTTTAGAATGTGTGAATCGTTTTTAGAATGATTGAATCTTTTTAGAATGTTTGAATCTTTTTTAGAATGTTTGAATCCTTTTAGAATGTTTGAATCCTTTTAGAATGTTTGAATCTTTTTTAGAATGTTTGAATCGTTTTTAGAATGTTTGAATCGTTTTTAGAATGTTTGAATCGTTTTAAGAATGTTTGAATCCTTTTAGAATGTTTGAATCTTTTTTAGAATGTTTGAATCGTTTTTAGAATGTTTGAATCGTTTTTAGAATGTTTGAATCGTTTTAAGAATGTTTGAATCCTTTTAGAATGTTTGAATCGTTTTTAGAATGTTTGAATCGTTGTTTGAATCGTTTTTAGAATGTTTGAATCTTTTTTAGAATGTTTGAATCCTTTTAGAATGTTTGAATCTTTTTTAGAATTTTTTAGAATGTTTGAATCGTTTTTAGAATGTTTGAATCGTTTTAAGAATGTTTGAATCATTTTAGAATGTTTGAATCTTTTTTAGAATTTTTAAGAATGTTTGAATAATTTTTAGAATGTGTGAATCGTTTTTAGAATGTTTGAATCTTTTTAGAATGTTTGAATCGTTTTTAGAATGTTTGAATCGTTTTTAGAATGTTTGAATCGTTTTTAGAATGTTTGAATCGTTTTTAGAATGTTTGAATCTTTTTTAGAATGTTTGAATCCTTTTAGAATGTTTGAATCTTTTTTAGAATTTTTTAGAATGTTTGAATCGTTTTTAGAATGTTTGATCTTTTTAGAATGTTTGAATCGTTTTTAGAATGATTTAATCGTTTTTAGAATGTTTGAATCTTTTTTAGATTTTTTTAGAATGTTTGAATCTTTTTTAGAATGTTTGAATCGTTTTTAGAATGTTTGAATCTTTTTTAGAATGTTTGAATCTTTTTAGAATAATTGAATCGTTTTTAGAATGTTTGAATCTTTTTTAGAATGTTTGAATCCTTTTAGAATGTTTGAATCTTTTTTAGAATGTTTGAATCCTTTTAGAATGTTTGAATCTTTTTTAGAATTTTTTAGAATGTTTGAATCGTTTTTAGAATGTTTGATCTTTTTAGAATGTTTGAATCGTTTTTAGAATGATTTAATCGTTTTTAGAATGTTTGAATCTTTTTTAGATTTTTTTAGAATGTTTGAATCTTTTTTAGAATGTTTGAATCGTTTTTAGAATGTTTGAATCGTTTTTAGAATGTTTGAATCTTTTTAGAATGTGTGAATCGTTTTTAGAATGTTTGAATCTTTTTAGAATGTGTGAATCGTTTTTAGAATGATTGAATCTTTTTAGAATGTTTGAATCTTTTTTAGAATGTTTGAATCCTTTTAGAATGTTTGAATCCTTTTAGAATGTTTGAATCTTTTTTAGAATGTTTGAATCGTTTTTAGAATGTTTGAATCGTTTTTAGAATGTTTGAATCGTTTTAAGAATGTTTGAATCCTTTTAGAATGTTTGAATCTTTTTTAGAATGTTTGAATCGTTTTTAGAATGTTTGAATCGTTTTTAGAATGTTTGAATCGTTTTAAGAATGTTTGAATCCTTTTAGAATGTTTGAATCTTTTTTAGAATTTTTTAGAATGTTTGAATCGTTTTTAGAATGTTTGAATCGTTTTTAGAATGTTTGAATCGTTGTTTGAATCGTTTTAAGAATGTTTGAATCCTTTTAGAATGTTTGAATCTTTTTTAGAATTTTTTAGAATGTTTGAATCGTTTTTAGAATGTTTGAATCGTTTTAAGAATGTTTGAATCCTTTTAGAATGTTTGAATCTTTTTTAGAATTTTTTAGAATGTTTGAATCGTTTTTAGAATGTTTGAATCTTTTTAGAATGTTTGAATCGTTTTTAGCATGTTTGAATCCTTTTAGAATGTTTGAATCTTTTTTAGAATGTGTGAATCGTTTTAAGAATGTTTGAATCCTTTTAGAATGTTTGAATCGTTTTTAGAATGATTGAATCGTTTTTAGAATGTTTGAATCCTTTTAGAATGTTTGAATCTTTTTTAGAATTTTTGAATCTTTTTTAGAATGTTTGAATCGTTTTTAGAATGTTTGAATCGTTTTTAGAATGTTTGAATCTTTTTAGAATGTTTGAATCGTTTTTAGAATGTTTGAATCTTTTTTAGAATGTTTGAATCGTTTTTAGAATGTTTGAATCTTTTTAGAATGTTTGAATCGTTTTTAGAATGTTTGAATCTTTTTTAGAATGTTTGAATCCTTTTAGAATGTTTGAATCTTTTTTAGAATGTTTGAATCGTTTTTAGAATGTTTGAATCGTTTTTAGAATGTTTAAATCGTTTTTAGAATGTTTGAATCGTTTTAAGAATGTTTGAATCCTTTTAGAATGTTTGAATCTTTTTTAGAATTTTTTAGAATGTTTGAATCGTTTTTAGAATGTTTGAATCGTTTTTAGAATGTTTGAATCGTTTTTAGAATGTTTGAATCGTTTTAAGAATGTTTGAATCCTTTTAGAATGTTTGAATCTTTTTTAGAATGTTTGAATCGTTTTAAGAATGTTTGAATCCTTTTAGAATGTTTGAATCTTTTTTAGAATTTTTTAGAATGTTTGAATCGTTTTTAGAATGTTTGAATCGTTTTTAGAATGTTTGAATCGTTTTTAGAATGTTTGAATCGTTTTAAGAATGTTTGAATCCTTTTAGAATGTTTGAATCTTTTTTAGAATGTTTGAATCGTTTTAAGAATGTTTGAATCCTTTTAGAATGTTTGAATCTTTTTTAGAATTTTTTAGAATGTTTGAATCGTTTTTAGAATGTTTGAATCGTTTTTAGAATGTTTGAATCCTTTTAGAATGTTTGAATCTTTTTTAGAATTTTTTAGAATGTTTGAATCGTTTTTAGAATGTGTGAATCGTTTTTAGAATGTTTGAATCTTTTTCAGAATTTTTAAGAATGTTTGAATCATTTTTAGAATGTGTGAATCGTTTTTAGAATGTTTGAATCTTTTTAGAATGTTTGAATCCTTTTAGAATGTTTGATCTTTTTAGAATGTTTGAATCGTTTTTAGAATGTTTGAATCCTTTTAGAATGTTTGAATCGTTTTTAGAATGTTTGAATCTTTTTAGAATGTTTGAATCGTTTTTAGAATGTTTGAATCTTTTTTAGAATGTTTGAATCCTTTTAGAATGTTTGAATCTTTTTTAGAATGTTTGAATCGTTTTTAGAATGTTTGAATCGTTTTTAGAATGTTTGAATCGTTTTTAGAATGTTTGAATCGTTTTAAGAATGTTTGAATCCTTTTAGAATGTTTGAATCGTTTTAAGAATGTTTGAATCGTTTTAGAATGTTTGAATCGTTTTTAGAATGTTTGAATCTTTTTAGAATGTTTGAATCGTTTTTAGAATGTTTGAATCTTTTTTAGAATGTTTGAATCCTTTTAGAATGTTTGAATCTTTTTTAGAATGTTTGAATCGTTTTTAGAATGTTTGAATCTTTTTAGAATGTTTGAATCGTTTTTAGAATGTTTGAATCTTTTTTAGAATGTTTGAATCCTTTTAGAATGTTTGAATCTTTTTTAGAATGTTTGAATCGTTTTTAGAATGTTTGAATCCTTTTAGAATGTTTGAATCTTTTTTAGAATTTTTTAGAATGTTTGAATCGTTTTTAGAATGTTTGAATCGTTTTTAGAATGTTTGAATCGTTTTTAGAATGTTTGAATCGTTTTAAGAATGTTTGAATCCTTTTAGAATGTTTGAATCTTTTTTAGAATTTTTTAGAATGTTTGAATCGTTTTTAGAATGTGTGAATCGTTTTTAGAATGTTTGAATCTTTTTCAGAATTTTTAAGAATGTTTGAATCATTTTTAGAATGTGTGAATCGTTTTTAGAATGTTTGAATCTTTTTAGAATGTTTGAATCGTTTTTAGAATGTTTGAATCGTTTTTAGAATGTTTGAATCGTTTTAAGAATGTTTGAATCCTTTTAGAATGTTTGAATCTTTTTTAGAATGTTTGAATCGTTTTTAGAATGTTTGAATCGTTTTAAGAATGTTTGAATCCTTTTAGAATGTTTGAATCTTTTTTAGAATTTTTGAATCCTTTTAGAATGTTTGAATCTTTTTTAGAATGTTTGAATCCTTTTAGAATGTTTGAATCGTTTTTAGAATGTTTGAATCGTTTTTAGAATGTTTGAATCGTTTTAAGAATGTTTGAATCCTTTTAGAATGTTTGAATCTTTTTTAGAATTTTTTAGAATGTTTGAATCGTTTTTAGAATGTGTGAATCGTTTTTAGAATGTTTGAATCTTTTTCAGAATTTTTAAGAATGTTTGAATCATTTTTAGAATGTGTGAATCGTTTTTAGAATGTTTGAATCTTTTTAGAATGTTTGAATCGTTTTTAGAATGTTTGAATCGTTTTTAGAATGTTTGAATCGTTTTAAGAATGTTTGAATCCTTTTAGAATGTTTGAATCTTTTTTAGAATGTTTGAATCGTTTTTAGAATGTTTGAATCGTTTTAAGAATGTTTGAATCCTTTTAGAATGTTTGAATCTTTTTTAGAATTTTTGAATCCTTTTAGAATGTTTGAATCTTTTTTAGAATGTTTGAATCCTTTTAGAATGTTTGAATCTTTTTTAGAATTTTTTAGAATGTTTGAATCGTTTTTAGAATGTTTGAATCGTTTTTAGAATGTTTGATCTGTTTAGAATGTTTGAATCTTTTTTAGAATGTTTGAATCGTTTTTAGAATGTTTGAATCGTTTTTAGAATGTTTGAATCGTTTTTAGAATGTTTGAATCCTTTTAGAATGTTTGAATCTTTTTTAGAATTTTTTAGAATGTTTGAATCGTTTTTAGAATGTGTGAATCGTTTTTAGAATGTTTGAATCGTTTTAAGAATGTTTGAATCCTTTTCGAATGTTTGAATCTTTTTTAGAATGTTTGAATCGTTTTTAGAATGTTTGAATCGTTTTAAGAATGTTTGAATCCTTTTAGAATGTTTGAATCTTTTTTAGAATTTTTTAGAATGTTTGAATCCTTTTAGAATGTTTGAATCTTTTTTAGAATGTTTGAATCCTTTTAGAATGTTTGAATCTTTTTTAGAATGTTTGAATCGTTTTAAGAATGTTTGAATCCTTTTAGAATGTTTGAATCGTTTTTAGAATGTTTGAATCGTTTTAAGAATGTTTGAATCCTTTTAGAATGTTTGAATCTTTTTTAGAATTTTTTAGAATGTTTGAATCGTTTTTAGAATGTTTGAATCGTTTTAAGAATGTTTGAATCCTTTTAGAATGTTTGAATCTTTTTTAGAATTTTTTAGAATGTTTAAATCTTTTTAGAATGTTTGAATCGTTTTAGAATGTTTGAATCGTTTTAAGAATGTTTGAATCCTTTTAGAATGTTTGAATCGTTTTTAGAATGTTTGAATCGTTTTTAGAATGTTTGAATCGTTTTAAGAATGTTTGAATCCTTTTAGAATGTTTGAATCTTTTTTAGAATTTTTTAGAATGTTTGAATCGTTTTTAGAATGTTTGAATCGTTTTAAGAATGTTTGAATCCTTTTAGAATGTTTGAATCTTTTTTAGAATTTTTTAGAATGTTTGAATCTTTTTAGAATGTTTGAATCGTTTTTAGAATGTTTGAATCGTTTTTAGAATGTTTGATCTTTTTAGAATGTTTGAATCGTTTTTAGAATGTTTGAATCTTTTTTAGAATGTTTGAATCCTTTTAGAATGTTTGAATCTTTTTTAGAATTTTTTAGAATGTTTGAATCGTTTTTAGAATGTTTGAATCGTTTTTAGAATGTTTGAATCCTTTTAGAATGTTTGAATCTTTTTTAGAATTTTTTAGAATGTTTGAATCGTTTTTAGAATGTGTGAATCGTTTTTAGAATGATTGAATCTTTTTAGAATGTTTGAATCTTTTTTAGAATGTTTGAATCCTTTTAGAATGTTTGAATCCTTTTAGAATGTTTGAATCTTTTTTAGAATGTTTGAATCGTTTTTAGAATGTTTGAATCGTTTTTAGAATGTTTGAATCGTTTTAAGAATGTTTGAATCCTTTTAGAATGTTTGAATCTTTTTTAGAATTTTTTAGAATGTTTGAATCGTTTTTAGAATGTTTGAATCGTTTTTAGAATGTTTGAATCGTTGTTTGAATCGTTTTAAGAATGTTTGAATCCTTTTAGAATGTTTGAATCTTTTTTAGAATTTTTTAGAATGTTTGAATCGTTTTTAGAATGTTTGAATCGTTTTAAGAATGTTTGAATCCTTTTAGAATGTTTGAATCTTTTTTAGAATTTTTTAGAATGTTTGAATCGTTTTTAGAATGTTTGAATCTTTTTAGAATGTTTGAATCGTTTTTAGCATGTTTGAATCCTTTTAGAATGTTTGAATCTTTTTTAGAATGTGTGAATCGTTTTAAGAATGTTTGAATCCTTTTAGAATGTTTGAATCGTTTTTAGAATGTTTGAATCGTTTTTAGAATGTTTGAATCTTTTTAGAATGTTTGAATCGTTTTTAGAATGTTTGAATCTTTTTTAGAATGTTTGAATCGTTTTTAGAATGTTTGAATCTTTTTAGAATGTTTGAATCGTTTTTAGAATGTTTGAATCTTTTTTAGAATGTTTGAATCCTTTTAGAATGTTTGAATCTTTTTTAGAATGTTTGAATCGTTTTTAGAATGTTTGAATCGTTTTTAGAATGTTTAAATCGTTTTTAGAATGTTTGAATCGTTTTAAGAATGTTTGAATCCTTTTAGAATGTTTGAATCTTTTTTAGAATTTTTTAGAATGTTTGAATCGTTTTTAGAATGTTTGAATCGTTTTTAGAATGTTTGAATCGTTTTTAGAATGTTTGAATCGTTTTAAGAATGTTTGAATCCTTTTAGAATGTTTGAATCTTTTTTAGAATGTTTGAATCGTTTTAAGAATGTTTGAATCCTTTTAGAATGTTTGAATCTTTTTTAGAATTTTTTAGAATGTTTGAATCGTTTTTAGAATGTTTGAATCGTTTTTAGAATGTTTGAATCGTTTTTAGAATGTTTGAATCGTTTTAAGAATGTTTGAATCCTTTTAGAATGTTTGAATCTTTTTTAGAATGTTTGAATCGTTTTAAGAATGTTTGAATCCTTTTAGAATGTTTGAATCTTTTTTAGAATTTTTTAGAATGTTTGAATCGTTTTTAGAATGTTTGAATCGTTTTTAGAATGTTTGAATCGTTTTAAGAATGTTTGAATCCTTTTAGAATGTTTGAATCTTTTTTAGAATTTTTTAGAATGTTTGAATCGTTTTTAGAATGTTTGAATCGTTTTAAGAATGTTTGAATCCTTTTAGAATGTTTGAATCTTTTTTAGAATGTTTGAATCGTTTTTAGAATGTTTGAATCGTTTTAAGAATGTTTGAATCCTTTTAGAATGTTTGAATCTTTTTTAGAATGTTTGAATCGTTTTAAGAATGTTTGAATCCTTTTAGAATGTTTGAATCTTTTTTAGAATGTTTGAATCGTTTTTAGAATGTTTGAATCGTTTTAAGAATGTTTGAATCCTTTTAGAATGTTTGAATCTTTTTTAGAATGTTTGAATCGTTTTAAGAATGTTTGAATCCTTTTAGAATGTTTGAATCTTTTTTAGAATGTTTGAATCGTTTTTAGAATGTTTGAATCGTTTTAAGAATGTTTGAATCCTTTTAGAATGTTTGAATCTTTTTTAGAATGTTTGAATCGTTTTTAGAATGTTTGAATCGTTTTTAGAATGTTTGATCTTTTTAGAATGTTTGAATCGTTTTTAGAATGTTTGAATCCTTTTAGAATGTTTGAATCGTTTTTAGAATTTTTTAGAATGTTTAAATCTTTTTAGAATGTTTGAATCGTTTTAGAATGTTTGAATCGTTTTAAGAATGTTTGAATCCTTTTAGAATGTTTGAATCGTTTTTAGAATGTTTGAATCGTTTTAAGAATGTTTGAATCCTTTTAGAATGTTTGAATCTTTTTTAGAATTTTTTAGAATGTTTGAATCGTTTTTAGAATGTTTGAATCGTTTTAAGAATGTTTGAATCCTTTTAGAATGTTTGAATCTTTTTTAGAATTTTTTAGAATGTTTGAATCGTTTTTAGAATGTTTGAATCGTTTTAAGAATGTTTGAATCCTTTTAGAATGTTTGAATCTTTTTTAGAATTTTTTAGAATGTTTGAATCTTTTTAGAATGTTTGAATCGTTTTTAGAATGTTTGAATCGTTTTTAGAATGTTTGATCTTTTTAGAATGTTTGAATCGTTTTTAGAATGTTTGAATCTTTTTTAGAATGTTTGAATCCTTTTAGAATGTTTGAATCTTTTTTAGAATTTTTTAGAATGTTTGAATCGTTTTTAGAATGTTTGATCTTTTTAGAATGTTTGAATCTTTTTTAGAATGATTTAATCGTTTTTAGAATGTTTGAATCTTTTTTAGATTTTTTTAGAATGTTTGAATCTTTTTTAGAATGTTTGAATCGTTTTTAGAATGTTTGAATCGTTTTTAGAATGTTTGAATCTTTTTAGAATGTGTGAATCGTTTTTAGAATGTTTGAATCTTTTTAGAATGTTTGAATCGTTTTTAGAATGTTTGAATCCTTTTAGAATGTTTGAATCGTTTTAAGAATGTTTGAATCCTTTTAGAATGTTTGAATCGTTTTTAGAATGATTGAATCGTTTTTAGAATGTTTGAATCCTTTTAGAATGTTTGAATCTTTTTTAGAATTTTTTAGAATGTTTGAATCGTTTTTAGAATGTTTGATCTTTTTAGAATGTTTGAATCTTTTTAGAATGTTTGAATCGTTTTTAGAATGTTTGAATCTTTTTTAGAATGTTTGAATCCTTTTAGAATGTTTGAATCTTTTTTAGAATGTTTGAATCGTTTTTAGAATGTTTGAATCGTTTTTAGAATGTTTGAATCGTTTTAAGAATGTTTGAATCCTTTTAGAATGTTTGAATCTTTTTTAGAATTTTTTAGAATGTTTGAATCTTTTTAGAATGTTTGAATCGTTTTTAGAATGTTTGAATCTTTTTTAGAATGTTTGATCTTTTTAGAATGTTTGAATCGTTTTTAGAATGTTTGAATCTTTTTTAGAATGTTTGAATCCTTTTAGAATGTTTGAATCTTTTTTAGAATTTTTTAGAATGTTTGAATCGTTTTTAGAATGTTTGATCTTTTTAGAATGTTTGAATCGTTTTTAGAATGATTTAATCGTTTTTAGAATGTTTGAATCTTTTTTAGATTTTTTTAGAATGTTTGAATCTTTTTTAGAATGTTTGAATCGTTTTTAGAATGTTTGAATCGTTTTTAGAATGTTTGAATCTTTTTAGAATGTGTGAATCGTTTTTAGAATGTTTGAATCTTTTTAGAATGTTTGAATCGTTTTTAGAATGTTTGAATCCTTTTAGAATGTTTGAATCTTTTTAGAATGTTTGAATCTTTTTTAGCATGTTTGAATCCTTTTAGAATGTTTGAATCTTTTTTAGAATTTTTAAGAATGTTTGAATCTTTTTTAGAATGTTTGAATCCTTTTAGAATGTTTGATCTTTTTAGAATGTTTGAATCGTTTTTAGAATGATTTAATCGTTTTTAGAATGTTTGAATCTTTTTTAGATTTTTTTAGAATGTTTGAATCTTTTTTAGAATGTTTGAATCGTTTTTAGAATGTTTGAATCTTTTTTAGAATGTTTGAATCTTTTTAGAATGTTTGAATCGTTTTTAGAATGTTTGAATCTTTTTTAGAATGTTTGAATCCTTTTAGAATGTTTGAATCTTTTTTAGAATGTTTGAATCTTTTTAGAATGTTTGAATCGTTTTTAGAATGTTTGAATCTTTTTTAGAATGTTTGAATCCTTTTAGAATGTTTGAATCTTTTTTAGAATTTTTTAGAATGTTTGAATCGTTTTTAGAATGTTTGATCTTTTTAGAATGTTTGAATCGTTTTTAGAATGATTTAATCGTTTTTAGAATGTTTGAATCTTTTTTAGATTTTTTTAGAATGTTTGAATCTTTTTTAGAATGTTTGAATCGTTTTTAGAATGTTTGAATCGTTTTTAGAATGTTTGAATCTTTTTAGAATGTGTGAATCGTTTTTAGAATGTTTGAATCTTTTTAGAATGTTTGAATCGTTTTTAGAATGTTTGAATCCTTTTAGAATGTTTGAATCTTTTTTAGAATTTTTAAGAATGTTTGAATCCTTTTAGAATGTTTGAATCGTTTTTAGAATGATTGAATCGTTTTTAGAATGTTTGAATCCTTTTAGAATGTTTGAATCTTTTTTAGAATTTTTTAGAATGTTTGAATCGTTTTTAGAATGTTTGATCTTTTTAGAATGTTTGAATCGTTTTTAGAATGTTTGAATCTTTTTTAGAATGTTTGAATCGTTTTTAGAATGTTTGAATCTTTTTAGAATGTGTGAATCGTTTTTAGAATGTTTGAATCTTTTTAGAATGTTTGAATCGTTTTTAGAATGTTTGAATCCTTTTAGAATGTTTGAATCTTTTTTAGAATTTTTTAGAATGTTTGAATCGTTTTTAGAATGTTTGATCTTTTTAGAATGTTTGAATCGTTTTTAGAATGATTTAATCGTTTTTAGAATGTTTGAATCTTTTTTAGATTTTTTTAGAATGTTTGAATCTTTTTTAGAATGTTTGAATCGTTTTTAGAATGTTTGAATCGTTTTTAGAATGTTTGAATCTTTTTAGAATGTGTGAATCGTTTTTAGAATGTTTGAATCTTTTTAGAATGTTTGAATCGTTTTTAGAATGTTTGAATCCTTTTAGAATGTTTGAATCTTTTTTAGAATTTTTAAGAATGTTTGAATCCTTTTAGAATGTTTGAATCGTTTTTAGAATTTTTAAGAATGTTTGAATCCTTTTAGAATGTTTGAATCGTTTTTAGAATGATTGAATCGTTTTTAGAATGTTTGAATCCTTTTAGAATGTTTGAATCTTTTTTAGAATTTTTTAGAATGTTTGAATCGTTTTTAGAATGTTTGATCTTTTTAGAATGTTTGAATCGTTTTTAGAATGTTTGAATCTTTTTTAGAATGTTTGAATCGTTTTTAGAATGTTTGAATCTTTTTAGAATGTGTGAATCGTTTTTAGAATGTTTGAATCTTTTTAGAATGTTTGAATCGTTTTTAGAATGTTTGAATCCTTTTAGAATGTTTGAATCTTTTTTAGAATTTTTTAGAATGTTTGAATCGTTTTTAGAATGTTTGATCTTTTTAGAATGTTTGAATCGTTTTTAGAATGTTTGAATCTTTTTTAGAATGTTTGAATCGTTTTTAGAATGTTTGAATCTTTTTAGAATGTGTGAATCGTTTTTAGAATGTTTGAATCTTTTTAGAATGTTTGAATCGTTTTTAGAATGTTTGAATCCTTTTAGAATGTTTGAATCTTTTTTAGAATTTTTAAGAATGTTTGAATCATTTTTAGAATGTGTGAATCGTTTTTAGAATGTTTGAATCGTTTTTAGAATGTTTGAATCGTTTTTAGAATGTTTGAATCGTTTTTAGAATGTTTGAATCGTTTTAAGAATGTTTGAATCCTTTTAGAATGTTTGAATCGTTTTTAGAATGATTGAATCGTTTTTAGAATGTTTGAATCCTTTTAGAATGTTTGAATCTTTTTTAGAATTTTTTAGAATGTTTGAATCGTTTTTAGAATGTTTGATCTTTTTAGAATGTTTGAATCTTTTTAGAATGTTTGAATCGTTTTTAGAATGTTTGAATCTTTTTTAGAATGTTTGAATCCTTTTAGAATGTTTGAATCTTTTTTAGAATGTTTGAATCGTTTTTAGAATGTTTGAATCATTTTTAGAATGTTTGAATCGTTTTAAGAATGTTTGAATCCTTTTAGAATGTTTGAATCTTTTTTAGAATTTTTTAGAATGTTTGAATCGTTTTTAGAATGTTTGAATCGTTTTAAGAATGTTTGAATCCTTTTAGAATGTTTGAATCTTTTTTAGAATTTTTTAGAATGTTTGAATCTTTTTAGAATGTTTGAATCGTTTTTAGAATGTTTGAATCTTTTTTAGAATGTTTGATCTTTTTAGAATGTTTGAATCGTTTTTAGAATGTTTGAATCTTTTTTAGAATGTTTGAATCCTTTTAGAATGTTTGAATCTTTTTTAGAATTTTTTAGAATGTTTGAATCGTTTTTAGAATGTTTGATCTTTTTAGAATGTTTGAATCGTTTTTAGAATGATTTAATCGTTTTTAGAATGTTTGAATCTTTTTTAGATTTTTTTAGAATGTTTGAATCTTTTTTAGAATGTTTGAATCGTTTTTAGAATGTTTGAATCGTTTTTAGAATGTTTGATCTTTTTAGAATGTTTGAATCGTTTTTAGAATGTTTGAATCTTTTTTAGAATGTTTGAATCGTTTTTAGAATGTTTGAATCTTTTTAGAATGTTTGAATCGTTTTTAGAATGTTTGAATCTTTTTTAGAATGTTTGAATCCTTTTAGAATGTTTGAATCTTTTTTAGAATGTTTGAATCGTTTTTAGAATGTTTGAATCGTTTTTAGAATGTTTGAATCGTTTTTAGAATGTTTGAATCGTTTTTAGAATGTTTGAATCGTTGTTTGAATCGTTTTTAGAATGTTTGAATCCTTTTAGAATGTTTGAATCTTTTTTAGAATTTTTTAGAATGTTTGAATCGTTTTTAGAATGTTTGAATCTTTTTAGAATGTTTGAATCTTTTTAGAATGTGTGAATCGTTTTTAGAATGTTTGAATCGTTTTTAGAATGTTTGAATCGTTTTTAGAATGTTTGAATCGTTGTTTGAATCGTTTTAAGAATGTTTGAATCCTTTTAGAATGTTTGAATCTTTTTTAGAATTTTTTAGAATGTTTGAATCGTTTTTAGAATGTTTGAATCCTTTTAGAATGTTTGAATCGTTTTTAGAATGTTTGAATCGTTTTTAGAATGTTTGATCTTTTTAGAATGTTTGAATCGTTTTTAGAATGTTTGAATCTTTTTTAGAATGTTTGAATCGTTTTAAGAATGTTTGAATCCTTTTAGAATGTTTGAATCGTTTTTAGAATGTTTGAATCGTTTTTAGAATGTTTGATCTTTTTAGAATGTTTGAATCGTTTTTAGAATGTTTGAATCCTTTTAGAATGTTTGAATCTTTTTTAGAATTTTTTAGAATGTTTGAATCGTTTTTAGAATGTTTGATCTTTTTAGAATGTTTGAATCGTTTTTAGAATGTTTGAATCTTTTTTAGAATGTTTGAATCGTTTTTAGAATGTTTGAATCTTTTTAGAATGTTTGAATCGTTTTTAGAATGTTTGAATCTTTTTTAGAATGTTTGAATCCTTTTAGAATGTTTGAATCTTTTTTAGAATGTTTGAATCGTTTTTAGAATGTTTGAATCGTTTTTAGAATGTTTGAATCGTTTTTAGAATGTTTGAATCGTTTTTAGAATGTTTGAATCGTTGTTTGAATCGTTTTAAGAATGTTTGAATCCTTTTAGAATGTTTGAATCTTTTTTAGAATTTTTTAGAATGTTTGAATCGTTTTTAGAATGTTTGAATCTTTTTAGAATGTTTGAATCTTTTTAGAATGTGTGAATCGTTTTTAGAATGTTTGAATCTTTTTAGAATGTTTGAATCTTTTTTAGCATGTTTGAATCCTTTTAGAATGTTTGAATCTTTTTTAGAATTTTTAAGAATGTTTGAATCTTTTTTAGAATGTTTGAATCCTTTTAGAATGTTTGATCTTTTTAGAATGTTTGAATCGTTTTTAGAATGATTTAATCGTTTTTAGAATGTTTGAATCTTTTTTAGATTTTTTTAGAATGTTTGAATCTTTTTTAGAATGTTTGAATCGTTTTTAGAATGTTTGAATCTTTTTTAGAATGTTTGAATCTTTTTAGAATGTTTGAATCTTTTTTAGAATGTTTGAATCTTTTTAGAATGTTTGAATCGTTTTTAGAATGTTTGATCTTTTTAGAATGTTTGAATCGTTTTTAGAATGATTTAATCGTTTTTAGAATGTTTGAATCATTTTAGAATGTTTGAATCTTTTTTAGAATTTTTTAGAATGTTTGAATCGTTTTTAGAATGTTTGAATCTTTTTAGAATGTTTGAATCTTTTTAGAATGTGTGAATCGTTTTTAGAATGTTTGAATCTTTTTAGAATGTTTGAATCTTTTTTAGCATGTTTGAATCCTTTTAGAATGTTTGAATCTTTTTTAGAATTTTTAAGAATGTTTGAATCTTTTTTAGAATGTTTGAATCCTTTTAGAATGTTTGATCTTTTTAGAATGTTTGAATCGTTTTTAGAATGATTTAATCGTTTTTAGAATGTTTGAATCTTTTTTAGATTTTTTTAGAATGTTTGAATCTTTTTTAGAATGTTTGAATCGTTTTTAGAATGTTTGAATCTTTTTTAGAATGTTTGAATCTTTTTAGAATGTTTGAATCGTTTTTAGAATGTTTGAATCTTTTTTAGAATGTTTGAATCCTTTTAGAATGTTTGAATCTTTTTTAGAATGTTTGAATCTTTTTAGAATGTTTGAATCGTTTTTAGAATGTTTGAATCTTTTTTAGAATGTTTGAATCCTTTTAGAATGTTTGAATCTTTTTTAGAATTTTTTAGAATGTTTGAATCGTTTTTAGAATGTTTGATCTTTTTAGAATGTTTGAATCGTTTTTAGAATGATTTAATCGTTTTTAGAATGTTTGAATCTTTTTTAGATTTTTTTAGAATGTTTGAATCTTTTTTAGAATGTTTGAATCGTTTTTAGAATGTTTGAATCGTTTTTAGAATGTTTGAATCTTTTTAGAATGTGTGAATCGTTTTTAGAATGTTTGAATCTTTTTAGAATGTTTGAATCGTTTTTAGAATGTTTGAATCCTTTTAGAATGTTTGAATCTTTTTTAGAATTTTTAAGAATGTTTGAATCCTTTTAGAATGTTTGAATCGTTTTTAGAATGATTGAATCGTTTTTAGAATGTTTGAATCCTTTTAGAATGTTTGAATCTTTTTTAGAATTTTTTAGAATGTTTGAATCGTTTTTAGAATGTTTGATCTTTTTAGAATGTTTGAATCGTTTTTAGAATGTTTGAATCTTTTTTAGAATGTTTGAATCGTTTTTAGAATGTTTGAATCTTTTTAGAATGTTTGAATCCTTTTAGAATGTTTGAATCTTTTTTAGAATGTTTGAATCTTTTTAGAATGTTTGAATCGTTTTTAGAATGTTTGAATCTTTTTTAGAATGTTTGAATCCTTTTAGAATGTTTGAATCTTTTTTAGAATTTTTTAGAATGTTTGAATCGTTTTTAGAATGTTTGATCTTTTTAGAATGTTTGAATCGTTTTTAGAATGATTTAATCGTTTTTAGAATGTTTGAATCTTTTTTAGATTTTTTTAGAATGTTTGAATCTTTTTTAGAATGTTTGAATCGTTTTTAGAATGTTTGAATCGTTTTTAGAATGTTTGAATCTTTTTAGAATGTGTGAATCGTTTTTAGAATGTTTGAATCTTTTTAGAATGTTTGAATCGTTTTTAGAATGTTTGAATCCTTTTAGAATGTTTGAATCTTTTTTAGAATTTTTAAGAATGTTTGAATCCTTTTAGAATGTTTGAATCGTTTTTAGAATGATTGAATCGTTTTTAGAATGTTTGAATCCTTTTAGAATGTTTGAATCTTTTTTAGAATTTTTTAGAATGTTTGAATCGTTTTTAGAATGTTTGATCTTTTTAGAATGTTTGAATCGTTTTTAGAATGTTTGAATCTTTTTTAGAATGTTTGAATCGTTTTTAGAATGTTTGAATCTTTTTAGAATGTGTGAATCGTTTTTAGAATGTTTGAATCTTTTTAGAATGTTTGAATCGTTTTTAGAATGTTTGAATCCTTTTAGAATGTTTGAATCTTTTTTAGAATGTTTGAATCTTTTTAGAATGTTTGAATCGTTTTTAGAATGTTTGAATCTTTTTTAGAATGTTTGAATCCTTTTAGAATGTTTGAATCTTTTTTAGAATTTTTTAGAATGTTTGAATCGTTTTTAGAATGTTTGATCTTTTTAGAATGTTTGAATCGTTTTTAGAATGATTTAATCGTTTTTAGAATGTTTGAATCTTTTTTAGATTTTTTTAGAATGTTTGAATCTTTTTTAGAATGTTTGAATCGTTTTTAGAATGTTTGAATCGTTTTTAGAATGTTTGAATCTTTTTAGAATGTGTGAATCGTTTTTAGAATGTTTGAATCTTTTTAGAATGTTTGAATCGTTTTTAGAATGTTTGAATCCTTTTAGAATGTTTGAATCTTTTTTAGAATTTTTAAGAATGTTTGAATCCTTTTAGAATGTTTGAATCGTTTTTAGAATGATTGAATCGTTTTTAGAATGTTTGAATCCTTTTAGAATGTTTGAATCTTTTTTAGAATTTTTTAGAATGTTTGAATCGTTTTTAGAATGTTTGATCTTTTTAGAATGTTTGAATCGTTTTTAGAATGTTTGAATCTTTTTTAGAATGTTTGAATCGTTTTTAGAATGTTTGAATCTTTTTAGAATGTGTGAATCGTTTTTAGAATGTTTGAATCTTTTTAGAATGTTTGAATCGTTTTTAGAATGTTTGAATCCTTTTAGAATGTTTGAATCTTTTTTAGAATTTTTAAGAATGTTTGAATCATTTTTAGAATGTGTGAATCGTTTTTAGAATGTTTGAATCGTTTTTAGAATGTTTGAATCGTTTTTAGAATGTTTGAATCGTTTTTAGAATGTTTGAATCGTTTTAAGAATGTTTGAATCCTTTTAGAATGTTTGAATCGTTTTTAGAATGATTGAATCGTTTTTAGAATGTTTGAATCCTTTTAGAATGTTTGAATCTTTTTTAGAATTTTTTAGAATGTTTGAATCGTTTTTAGAATGTTTGATCTTTTTAGAATGTTTGAATCTTTTTAGAATGTTTGAATCGTTTTTAGAATGTTTGAATCTTTTTTAGAATGTTTGAATCCTTTTAGAATGTTTGAATCTTTTTTAGAATGTTTGAATCGTTTTTAGAATGTTTGAATCGTTTTTAGAATGTTTGAATCGTTTTAAGAATGTTTGAATCCTTTTAGAATGTTTGAATCTTTTTTAGAATTTTTTAGAATGTTTGAATCGTTTTTAGAATGTTTGAATCGTTTTAAGAATGTTTGAATCCTTTTAGAATGTTTGAATCTTTTTTAGAATTTTTTAGAATGTTTGAATCTTTTTAGAATGTTTGAATCGTTTTTAGAATGTTTGAATCTTTTTTAGAATGTTTGATCTTTTTAGAATGTTTGAATCGTTTTTAGAATGTTTGAATCTTTTTTAGAATGTTTGAATCCTTTTAGAATGTTTGAATCTTTTTTAGAATGATTTAATCGTTTTTAGAATGTTTGAATCTTTTTTAGATTTTTTTAGAATGTTTGAATCTTTTTTAGAATGTTTGAATCGTTTTTAGAATGATTTAATCGTTTTTAGAATGTTTGAATCTTTTTTAGATTTTTTTAGAATGTTTGAATCTTTTTTAGAATGTTTGAATCGTTTTTAGAATGTTTGAATCGTTTTTAGAATGTTTGATCTTTTTAGAATGTTTGAATCGTTTTTAGAATGTTTGAATCTTTTTTAGAATGTTTGAATCGTTTTTAGAATGTTTGAATCTTTTTAGAATGTTTGAATCGTTTTTAGAATGTTTGAATCTTTTTTAGAATGTTTGAATCCTTTTAGAATGTTTGAATCTTTTTTAGAATGTTTGAATCGTTTTTAGAATGTTTGAATCGTTTTTAGAATGTTTGAATCGTTTTTAGAATGTTTGAATCGTTTTTAGAATGTTTGAATCGTTGTTTGAATCGTTTTTAGAATGTTTGAATCCTTTTAGAATGTTTGAATCTTTTTTAGAATTTTTTAGAATGTTTGAATCGTTTTTAGAATGTTTGAATCTTTTTAGAATGTTTGAATCTTTTTAGAATGTGTGAATCGTTTTTAGAATGTTTGAATCGTTTTTAGAATGTTTGAATCGTTTTTAGAATGTTTGAATCGTTGTTTGAATCGTTTTAAGAATGTTTGAATCCTTTTAGAATGTTTGAATCTTTTTTAGAATTTTTTAGAATGTTTGAATCGTTTTTAGAATGTTTGAATCCTTTTAGAATGTTTGAATCGTTTTTAGAATGTTTGAATCGTTTTTAGAATGTTTGATCTTTTTAGAATGTTTGAATCGTTTTTAGAATGTTTGAATCTTTTTTAGAATGTTTGAATCGTTTTAAGAATGTTTGAATCCTTTTAGAATGTTTGAATCGTTTTTAGAATGATTGAATCGTTTTTAGAATGTTTGAATCCTTTTAGAATGTTTGAATCTTTTTTAGATTTTTTTAGAATGTTTGAATCTTTTTTAGAATGTTTGAATCGTTTTTAGAATGTTTGAATCGTTTTTAGAATGTTTGATCTTTTTAGAATGTTTGAATCGTTTTTAGAATGTTTGAATCTTTTTTAGAATGTTTGAATCGTTTTTAGAATGTTTGAATCTTTTTAGAATGTTTGAATCGTTTTTAGAATGTTTGAATCTTTTTTAGAATGTTTGAATCCTTTTAGAATGTTTGAATCTTTTTTAGAATGTTTGAATCGTTTTTAGAATGTTTGAATCGTTTTTAGAATGTTTGAATCGTTTTTAGAATGTTTGAATCGTTTTTAGAATGTTTGAATCGTTGTTTGAATCGTTTTTAGAATGTTTGAATCCTTTTAGAATGTTTGAATCTTTTTTAGAATTTTTTAGAATGTTTGAATCGTTTTTAGAATGTTTGAATCTTTTTAGAATGTTTGAATCTTTTTAGAATGTGTGAATCGTTTTTAGAATGTTTGAATCGTTTTTAGAATGTTTGAATCGTTTTTAGAATGTTTGAATCGTTGTTTGAATCGTTTTAAGAATGTTTGAATCCTTTTAGAATGTTTGAATCTTTTTTAGAATTTTTTAGAATGTTTGAATCGTTTTTAGAATGTTTGAATCCTTTTAGAATGTTTGAATCGTTTTTAGAATGTTTGAATCGTTTTTAGAATGTTTGATCTTTTTAGAATGTTTGAATCGTTTTTAGAATGTTTGAATCTTTTTTAGAATGTTTGAATCGTTTTAAGAATGTTTGAATCCTTTTAGAATGTTTGAATCGTTTTTAGAATGATTGAATCGTTTTTAGAATGTTTGAATCCTTTTAGAATGTTTGAATCTTTTTTAGAATTTTTTAGAATGTTTGAATCGTTTTTAGAATGTTTGATCTTTTTAGAATGTTTGAATCGTTTTTAGAATGTTTGAATCTTTTTTAGAATGTTTGAATCGTTTTTAGAATGTTTGAATCTTTTTAGAATGTTTGAATCGTTTTTAGAATGTTTGAATCTTTTTTAGAATGTTTGAATCCTTTTAGAATGTTTGAATCTTTTTTAGAATGTTTGAATCGTTTTTAGAATGTTTGAATCGTTTTTAGAATGTTTGAATCGTTTTTAGAATGTTTGAATCGTTTTTAGAATGTTTGAATCGTTGTTTGAATCGTTTTAAGAATGTTTGAATCCTTTTAGAATGTTTGAATCTTTTTTAGAATTTTTTAGAATGTTTGAATCGTTTTTAGAATGTTTGAATCGTTTTAAGAATGTTTGAATCATTTTAGAATGTTTGAATCTTTTTTAGAATTTTTTAGAATGTTTGAATCGTTTTTAGAATGTTTGAATCGTTGTTTGAATCGTTTTAAGAATGTTTGAATCCTTTTAGAATGTTTGAATCTTTTTTAGAATTTTTTAGAATGTTTGAATCGTTTTTAGAATGTTTGAATCCTTTTAGAATGTTTGAATCTTTTTTAGAATTTTTAAGAATGTTTGAATCTTTTTTAGAATGTTTGAATCCTTTTAGAATGTTTGATCTTTTTAGAATGTTTGAATCGTTTTTAGAATGATTTAATCGTTTTTAGAATGTTTGAATCTTTTTTAGATTTTTTTAGAATGTTTGAATCTTTTTTAGAATGTTTGAATCGTTTTTAGAATGTTTGAATCTTTTTTAGAATGTTTGAATCTTTTTAGAATGTTTGAATCGTTTTTAGAATGTTTGAATCTTTTTTAGAATGTTTGAATCCTTTTAGAATGTTTGAATCTTTTTTAGAATGTTTGAATCGTTGTTTGAATCGTTTTAAGAATGTTTGAATCCTTTTAGAATGTTTGAATCTTTTTTAGAATTTTTTAGAATGTTTGAATCGTTTTTAGAATGTTTGAATCGTTTTAAGAATGTTTGAATCATTTTAGAATGTTTGAATCTTTTTTAGAATTTTTTAGAATGTTTGAATCGTTTTTAGAATGTTTGAATCTTTTTAGAATGTTTGAATCTTTTTAGAATGTGTGAATCGTTTTTAGAATGTTTGAATCGTTTTTAGAATGTTTGAATCGTTTTTAGAATGTTTGAATCGTTGTTTGAATCGTTTTAAGAATGTTTGAATCCTTTTAGAATGTTTGAATCTTTTTTAGAATTTTTTAGAATGTTTGAATCGTTTTTAGAATGTTTGAATCCTTTTAGAATGTTTGAATCTTTTTTAGAATTTTTAAGAATGTTTGAATCTTTTTTAGAATGTTTGAATCCTTTTAGAATGTTTGATCTTTTTAGAATGTTTGAATCGTTTTTAGAATGATTTAATCGTTTTTAGAATGTTTGAATCTTTTTTAGATTTTTTTAGAATGTTTGAATCTTTTTTAGAATGTTTGAATCGTTTTTAGAATGTTTGAATCTTTTTTAGAATGTTTGAATCTTTTTAGAATGTGTGAATCGTTTTTAGAATGTTTGAATCTTTTTAGAATGTTTGAATCTTTTTTAGCATGTTTGAATCCTTTTAGAATGTTTGAATCTTTTTTAGAATTTTTAAGAATGTTTGAATCTTTTTTAGAATGTTTGAATCCTTTTAGAATGTTTGATCTTTTTAGAATGATTTAATCGTTTTTAGAATGTTTGAATCTTTTTTAGATTTTTTTAGAATGTTTGAATCTTTTTTAGAATGTTTGAATCGTTTTTAGAATGTTTGAATCTTTTTTAGAATGTTTGAATCTTTTTAGAATGTTTGAATCGTTTTTAGAATGTTTGAATCTTTTTTAGAATGTTTGAATCCTTTTAGAATGTTTGAATCTTTTTTAGAATGTTTGAATCTTTTTAGAATGTTTGAATCGTTTTTAGAATGTTTGAATCTTTTTTAGAATGTTTGAATCCTTTTAGAATGTTTGAATCTTTTTTAGAATTTTTTAGAATGTTTGAATCGTTTTTAGAATGTTTGATCTTTTTAGAATGTTTGAATCGTTTTTAGAATGATTTAATCGTTTTTAGAATGTTTGAATCTTTTTTAGATTTTTTTAGAATGTTTGAATCTTTTTTAGAATGTTTGAATCGTTTTTAGAATGTTTGAATCGTTTTTAGAATGTTTGAATCTTTTTAGAATGTGTGAATCGTTTTTAGAATGTTTGAATCTTTTTAGAATGTTTGAATCGTTTTTAGAATGTTTGAATCCTTTTAGAATGTTTGAATCTTTTTTAGAATTTTTAAGAATGTTTGAATCCTTTTAGAATGTTTGAATCGTTTTTAGAATGATTGAATCGTTTTTAGAATGTTTGAATCCTTTTAGAATGTTTGAATCTTTTTTAGAATTTTTTAGAATGTTTGAATCGTTTTTAGAATGTTTGATCTTTTTAGAATGTTTGAATCGTTTTTAGAATGTTTGAATCTTTTTTAGAATGTTTGAATCGTTTTTAGAATGTTTGAATCTTTTTAGAATGTTTGAATCCTTTTAGAATGTTTGAATCTTTTTTAGAATGTTTGAATCTTTTTAGAATGTTTGAATCGTTTTTAGAATGTTTGAATCTTTTTTAGAATGTTTGAATCCTTTTAGAATGTTTGAATCTTTTTTAGAATTTTTTAGAATGTTTGAATCGTTTTTAGAATGTTTGATCTTTTTAGAATGTTTGAATCGTTTTTAGAATGATTTAATCGTTTTTAGAATGTTTGAATCTTTTTTAGATTTTTTTAGAATGTTTGAATCTTTTTTAGAATGTTTGAATCGTTTTTAGAATGTTTGAATCGTTTTTAGAATGTTTGAATCTTTTTAGAATGTGTGAATCGTTTTTAGAATGTTTGAATCTTTTTAGAATGTTTGAATCGTTTTTAGAATGTTTGAATCCTTTTAGAATGTTTGAATCTTTTTTAGAATTTTTAAGAATGTTTGAATCCTTTTAGAATGTTTGAATCGTTTTTAGAATGATTGAATCGTTTTTAGAATGTTTGAATCCTTTTAGAATGTTTGAATCTTTTTTAGAATTTTTTAGAATGTTTGAATCGTTTTTAGAATGTTTGATCTTTTTAGAATGTTTGAATCGTTTTTAGAATGTTTGAATCTTTTTTAGAATGTTTGAATCGTTTTTAGAATGTTTGAATCTTTTTAGAATGTGTGAATCGTTTTTAGAATGTTTGAATCTTTTTAGAATGTTTGAATCGTTTTTAGAATGTTTGAATCCTTTTAGAATGTTTGAATCTTTTTTAGAATGTTTGAATCTTTTTAGAATGTTTGAATCGTTTTTAGAATGTTTGAATCTTTTTTAGAATGTTTGAATCCTTTTAGAATGTTTGAATCTTTTTTAGAATTTTTTAGAATGTTTGAATCGTTTTTAGAATGTTTGATCTTTTTAGAATGTTTGAATCGTTTTTAGAATGATTTAATCGTTTTTAGAATGTTTGAATCTTTTTTAGATTTTTTTAGAATGTTTGAATCTTTTTTAGAATGTTTGAATCGTTTTTAGAATGTTTGAATCGTTTTTAGAATGTTTGAATCTTTTTAGAATGTGTGAATCGTTTTTAGAATGTTTGAATCTTTTTAGAATGTTTGAATCGTTTTTAGAATGTTTGAATCCTTTTAGAATGTTTGAATCTTTTTTAGAATTTTTAAGAATGTTTGAATCCTTTTAGAATGTTTGAATCGTTTTTAGAATGATTGAATCGTTTTTAGAATGTTTGAATCCTTTTAGAATGTTTGAATCTTTTTTAGAATTTTTTAGAATGTTTGAATCGTTTTTAGAATGTTTGATCTTTTTAGAATGTTTGAATCGTTTTTAGAATGTTTGAATCTTTTTTAGAATGTTTGAATCGTTTTTAGAATGTTTGAATCTTTTTAGAATGTGTGAATCGTTTTTAGAATGTTTGAATCTTTTTAGAATGTTTGAATCGTTTTTAGAATGTTTGAATCCTTTTAGAATGTTTGAATCTTTTTTAGAATTTTTAAGAATGTTTGAATCATTTTTAGAATGTGTGAATCGTTTTTAGAATGTTTGAATCGTTTTTAGAATGTTTGAATCGTTTTTAGAATGTTTGAATCGTTTTTAGAATGTTTGAATCGTTTTAAGAATGTTTGAATCCTTTTAGAATGTTTGAATCGTTTTTAGAATGATTGAATCGTTTTTAGAATGTTTGAATCCTTTTAGAATGTTTGAATCTTTTTTAGAATTTTTTAGAATGTTTGAATCGTTTTTAGAATGTTTGATCTTTTTAGAATGTTTGAATCTTTTTAGAATGTTTGAATCGTTTTTAGAATGTTTGAATCTTTTTTAGAATGTTTGAATCCTTTTAGAATGTTTGAATCTTTTTTAGAATGTTTGAATCGTTTTTAGAATGTTTGAATCGTTTTTAGAATGTTTGAATCGTTTTAAGAATGTTTGAATCCTTTTAGAATGTTTGAATCTTTTTTAGAATTTTTTAGAATGTTTGAATCGTTTTTAGAATGTTTGAATCGTTTTAAGAATGTTTGAATCCTTTTAGAATGTTTGAATCTTTTTTAGAATTTTTTAGAATGTTTGAATCTTTTTAGAATGTTTGAATCGTTTTTAGAATGTTTGAATCTTTTTTAGAATGTTTGATCTTTTTAGAATGTTTGAATCGTTTTTAGAATGTTTGAATCTTTTTTAGAATGTTTGAATCCTTTTAGAATGTTTGAATCTTTTTTAGAATGATTTAATCGTTTTTAGAATGTTTGAATCTTTTTTAGATTTTTTTAGAATGTTTGAATCTTTTTTAGAATGTTTGAATCGTTTTTAGAATGATTTAATCGTTTTTAGAATGTTTGAATCTTTTTTAGATTTTTTTAGAATGTTTGAATCTTTTTTAGAATGTTTGAATCGTTTTTAGAATGTTTGAATCGTTTTTAGAATGTTTGATCTTTTTAGAATGTTTGAATCGTTTTTAGAATGTTTGAATCTTTTTTAGAATGTTTGAATCGTTTTTAGAATGTTTGAATCTTTTTAGAATGTTTGAATCGTTTTTAGAATGTTTGAATCTTTTTTAGAATGTTTGAATCCTTTTAGAATGTTTGAATCTTTTTTAGAATGTTTGAATCGTTTTTAGAATGTTTGAATCGTTTTTAGAATGTTTGAATCGTTTTTAGAATGTTTGAATCGTTTTTAGAATGTTTGAATCGTTGTTTGAATCGTTTTTAGAATGTTTGAATCCTTTTAGAATGTTTGAATCTTTTTTAGAATTTTTTAGAATGTTTGAATCGTTTTTAGAATGTTTGAATCTTTTTAGAATGTTTGAATCTTTTTAGAATGTGTGAATCGTTTTTAGAATGTTTGAATCGTTTTTAGAATGTTTGAATCGTTTTTAGAATGTTTGAATCGTTGTTTGAATCGTTTTAAGAATGTTTGAATCCTTTTAGAATGTTTGAATCTTTTTTAGAATTTTTTAGAATGTTTGAATCGTTTTTAGAATGTTTGAATCCTTTTAGAATGTTTGAATCGTTTTTAGAATGTTTGAATCGTTTTTAGAATGTTTGATCTTTTTAGAATGTTTGAATCGTTTTTAGAATGTTTGAATCTTTTTTAGAATGTTTGAATCGTTTTAAGAATGTTTGAATCCTTTTAGAATGTTTGAATCGTTTTTAGAATGATTGAATCGTTTTTAGAATGTTTGAATCCTTTTAGAATGTTTGAATCTTTTTTAGATTTTTTTAGAATGTTTGAATCTTTTTTAGAATGTTTGAATCGTTTTTAGAATGTTTGAATCGTTTTTAGAATGTTTGATCTTTTTAGAATGTTTGAATCGTTTTTAGAATGTTTGAATCTTTTTTAGAATGTTTGAATCGTTTTTAGAATGTTTGAATCTTTTTAGAATGTTTGAATCGTTTTTAGAATGTTTGAATCTTTTTTAGAATGTTTGAATCCTTTTAGAATGTTTGAATCTTTTTTAGAATGTTTGAATCGTTTTTAGAATGTTTGAATCGTTTTTAGAATGTTTGAATCGTTTTTAGAATGTTTGAATCGTTTTTAGAATGTTTGAATCGTTGTTTGAATCGTTTTTAGAATGTTTGAATCCTTTTAGAATGTTTGAATCTTTTTTAGAATTTTTTAGAATGTTTGAATCGTTTTTAGAATGTTTGAATCTTTTTAGAATGTTTGAATCTTTTTAGAATGTGTGAATCGTTTTTAGAATGTTTGAATCGTTTTTAGAATGTTTGAATCGTTTTTAGAATGTTTGAATCGTTGTTTGAATCGTTTTAAGAATGTTTGAATCCTTTTAGAATGTTTGAATCTTTTTTAGAATTTTTTAGAATGTTTGAATCGTTTTTAGAATGTTTGAATCCTTTTAGAATGTTTGAATCGTTTTTAGAATGTTTGAATCGTTTTTAGAATGTTTGATCTTTTTAGAATGTTTGAATCGTTTTTAGAATGTTTGAATCTTTTTTAGAATGTTTGAATCGTTTTAAGAATGTTTGAATCCTTTTAGAATGTTTGAATCGTTTTTAGAATGATTGAATCGTTTTTAGAATGTTTGAATCCTTTTAGAATGTTTGAATCTTTTTTAGAATTTTTTAGAATGTTTGAATCGTTTTTAGAATGTTTGATCTTTTTAGAATGTTTGAATCGTTTTTAGAATGTTTGAATCTTTTTTAGAATGTTTGAATCGTTTTTAGAATGTTTGAATCTTTTTAGAATGTTTGAATCGTTTTTAGAATGTTTGAATCTTTTTTAGAATGTTTGAATCCTTTTAGAATGTTTGAATCTTTTTTAGAATGTTTGAATCGTTTTTAGAATGTTTGAATCGTTTTTAGAATGTTTGAATCGTTTTTAGAATGTTTGAATCGTTTTTAGAATGTTTGAATCGTTGTTTGAATCGTTTTAAGAATGTTTGAATCCTTTTAGAATGTTTGAATCTTTTTTAGAATTTTTTAGAATGTTTGAATCGTTTTTAGAATGTTTGAATCGTTTTAAGAATGTTTGAATCATTTTAGAATGTTTGAATCTTTTTTAGAATTTTTTAGAATGTTTGAATCGTTTTTAGAATGTTTGAATCGTTGTTTGAATCGTTTTAAGAATGTTTGAATCCTTTTAGAATGTTTGAATCTTTTTTAGAATTTTTTAGAATGTTTGAATCGTTTTTAGAATGTTTGAATCCTTTTAGAATGTTTGAATCTTTTTTAGAATTTTTAAGAATGTTTGAATCTTTTTTAGAATGTTTGAATCCTTTTAGAATGTTTGATCTTTTTAGAATGTTTGAATCGTTTTTAGAATGATTTAATCGTTTTTAGAATGTTTGAATCTTTTTTAGATTTTTTTAGAATGTTTGAATCTTTTTTAGAATGTTTGAATCGTTTTTAGAATGTTTGAATCTTTTTTAGAATGTTTGAATCTTTTTAGAATGTTTGAATCGTTTTTAGAATGTTTGAATCTTTTTTAGAATGTTTGAATCCTTTTAGAATGTTTGAATCTTTTTTAGAATGTTTGAATCGTTGTTTGAATCGTTTTAAGAATGTTTGAATCCTTTTAGAATGTTTGAATCTTTTTTAGAATTTTTTAGAATGTTTGAATCGTTTTTAGAATGTTTGAATCGTTTTAAGAATGTTTGAATCATTTTAGAATGTTTGAATCTTTTTTAGAATTTTTTAGAATGTTTGAATCGTTTTTAGAATGTTTGAATCTTTTTAGAATGTTTGAATCTTTTTAGAATGTGTGAATCGTTTTTAGAATGTTTGAATCGTTTTTAGAATGTTTGAATCGTTTTTAGAATGTTTGAATCGTTGTTTGAATCGTTTTAAGAATGTTTGAATCCTTTTAGAATGTTTGAATCTTTTTTAGAATTTTTTAGAATGTTTGAATCGTTTTTAGAATGTTTGAATCCTTTTAGAATGTTTGAATCTTTTTTAGAATTTTTAAGAATGTTTGAATCTTTTTTAGAATGTTTGAATCCTTTTAGAATGTTTGATCTTTTTAGAATGTTTGAATCGTTTTTAGAATGATTTAATCGTTTTTAGAATGTTTGAATCTTTTTTAGATTTTTTTAGAATGTTTGAATCTTTTTTAGAATGTTTGAATCGTTTTTAGAATGTTTGAATCTTTTTTAGAATGTTTGAATCTTTTTAGAATGTTTGAATCGTTTTTAGAATGTTTGAATCTTTTTTAGAATGTTTGAATCCTTTTAGAATGTTTGAATATTTTTTAGAATGTTTGAATCGTTGTTTGAATCGTTTTAAGAATGTTTGAATCCTTTTAGAATGTTTGAATCTTTTTTAGAATTTTTTAGAATGTTTGAATCGTTTTTAGAATGTTTGAATCGTTTTAAGAATGTTTGAATCATTTTAGAATGTTTGAATCTTTTTTAGAATTTTTTAGAATGTTTGAATCGTTTTTAGAATGTTTGAATCTTTTTAGAATGTTTGAATCTTTTTAGAATGTGTGAATCGTTTTTAGAATGTTTGAATCGTTTTTAGAATGTTTGAATCGTTTTTAGAATGTTTGAATCGTTGTTTGAATCGTTTTAAGAATGTTTGAATCCTTTTAGAATGTTTGAATCTTTTTTAGAATTTTTTAGAATGTTTGAATCGTTTTTAGAATGTTTGAATCCTTTTAGAATGTTTGAATCTTTTTTAGAATTTTTAAGAATGTTTGAATCTTTTTTAGAATGTTTGAATCCTTTTAGAATGTTTGATCTTTTTAGAATGTTTGAATCGTTTTTAGAATGATTTAATCGTTTTTAGAATGTTTGAATCTTTTTTAGATTTTTTTAGAATGTTTGAATCTTTTTTAGAATGTTTGAATCGTTTTTAGAATGTTTGAATCTTTTTTAGAATGTTTGAATCTTTTTAGAATGTTTGAATCGTTTTTAGAATGTTTGAATCTTTTTTAGAATGTTTGAATCCTTTTAGAATGTTTGAATCTTTTTTAGAATGTTTGAATCTTTTTTAGAATGTTTGAATCTTTTTTAGAATGTTTGAATCCTTTTAGAATGTTTGAATCTTTTTTAGAATTTTTTAGAATGTTTGAATCCTTTTAGAATGTTTGAATCTTTTTTAGAATTTTTTAGAATGTTTGAATCGTTTTTAGAATGTTTGAATCGTTTTTAGAATGTTTGAATCTTTTTAGAATGTGTGAATCGTTTTTAGAATGTTTGAATCTTTTTAGAATGTTTGAATCGTTTTTAGAATGTTTGAATCCTTTTAGAATGTTTAAATCTTTTTTAGAATTTTTAAGAATGTTTGAATCATTTTTAGAATGTGTGAATCGTTTTTAGAATGTTTGAATCGTTTTTAGAATGATTGAATCGTTTTTAGAATGTTTGAATCCTTTTAGAATGTTTGAATCTTTTTTAGAATTTTTTAGAATGTTTGAATCGTTTTTAGAATGTTTGAATCTTTTTAGAATGTTTGAATCTTTTTAGAATGTGTGAATCGTTTTTAGAATGTTTGAATCTTTTTAGAATGTTTGAATCGTTTTTAGCATGTTTGAATCCTTTTAGAATGTTTGAATCTTTTTTAGAATTTTTAAGAATGTTTGAATAATTTTTAGAATGTGTGAATCGTTTTAAGAATGTTTGAATCCTTTTAGAATGTTTGAATCGTTTTTAGAATGATTGAATCGTTTTTAGAATGTTTGAATCGTTTTTAGAATGTTTGAATCTTTTTAGAATGTTTGAATCGTTTTTAGAATGTTTGAATCTTTTTTAGAATTTTTTAGAATGTTTGAATCTTTTTTAGAATGTTTGAATCGTTTTTAGAATGTTTGAATCTTTTTAGAATGTTTGAATCGTTTTTAGAATGTTTGAATCTTTTTTAGAATGTTTGAATCCTTTTAGAATGTTTGAATCTTTTTTAGAATGTTTGAATCGTTTTTAGAATGTTTGAATCGTTTTTAGAATGTTTGAATCGTTTTTAGAATGTTTGAATCGTTTTAAGAATGTTTGAATCCTTTTAGAATGTTTGAATCTTTTTTAGAATTTTTTAGAATGTTTGAATCGTTTTTAGAATGTTTGAATCGTTTTTAGAATGTTTGAATCGTTTTTAGAATGTTTGAATCGTTTTAAGAATGTTTGAATCCTTTTAGAATGTTTGAATCTTTTTTAGAATGTTTGAATCGTTTTAAGAATGTTTGAATCCTTTTAGAATGTTTGAATCTTTTTTAGAATTTTTGAATCGTTTTAAGAATGTTTGAATCCTTTTAGAATGTTTGAATCTTTTTTAGAATCTTTGAATCGTTTTAAGAATGTTTGAATCCTTTTAGAATGTTTGAATCTTTTTTAGAATGTTTGAATCGTTTTTAGAATGTTTGAATCGTTTTAAGAATGTTTGAATCCTTTTAGAATGTTTGAATCTTTTTAGAATGTTTGAATCGTTTTTAGAATGTTTGAATCGTTTTTAGAATGTTTGATCTTTTTAGAATGTTTGAATCGTTGTTAGAATGTTTGAATCCTTTTAGAATGTTTGAATCGTTTTTAGAATTTTTTAGAATGTTTGAATCTTTTTAGAATGTTTGAATCGTTTTAGAATGTTTGAATCGTTTTTAGAATGTTTGAATCTTTTTAGAATGGTTGAATCGTTTTTAGAATTTTTTTAGAATGTTTGAATCGTTTTTAGAATGTTTGAATCTTTTTTTGAATGTTTGAATCTTTTTTAGAATGTTTGAATCGTTTTAAGAATGTTTGAATCCTTTTAGAATGTTTGAATCTTTTTAGAATGTTTGAATCGTTTTTAGAATGTTTGATCTTTTTAGAATGTGTGAATCGTTTTAAGAATGTTTGAATCCTTTTAGAATGTTTGAATCGTTTTTAGAATGATTGAATCGTTTTTAGAATGTTTGAATCGTTTTTAGAATGTTTGAATCTTTTTAGAATGTTTGAATCGTTTTTAGAATGTTTGAATCTTTTTTAGAATGTTTGAATCCTTTTAGAATGTTTGAATCTTTTTTAGAATGTTTGAATCGTTTTTAGAATGTTTGAATCGTTTTTAGAATGTTTGAATCGTTTTTAGAATGTTTGAATCGTTTTTAGAATGTTTGAATCGTTGTTTGAATCGTTTTAAGAATGTTTGAATCCTTTTAGAATGTTTGAATCTTTTTTAGAATTTTTTAGAATGTTTGAATCGTTTTTAGAATGTTTGAATCGTTTTAAGAATGTTTGAATCATTTTAGAATGTTTGAATCTTTTTTAGAATTTTTTAGAATGTTTGAATCGTTTTTAGAATGTTTGAATCCTTTTAGAATGTTTGAATCTTTTTTAGAATTTTTAAGAATGTTTGAATCTTTTTTAGAATGTTTGAATCCTTTTAGAATGTTTGATCTTTTTAGAATGTTTGAATCGTTTTTAGAATGATTTAATCGTTTTTAGAATGTTTGAATCGTTTTTAGAATGTTTGAATCTTTTTTAGAATGTTTGAATCTTTTTAGAATGTTTGAATCGTTTTTAGAATGTTTGAATCTTTTTTAGAATGTTTGAATCCTTTTAGAATGTTTGAATCTTTTTTAGAATGTTTGAATCTTTTTAGAATGTTTGAATCGTTTTTAGAATGTTTGAATCTTTTTTAGAATGTTTGAATCCTTTTAGAATGTTTGAATCTTTTTTAGAATTTTTTAGAATGTTTGAATCGTTTTTAGAATGTTTGAATCCTTTTAGAATGTTTGAATCTTTTTTAGAATTTTTAAGAATGTTTGAATCTTTTTTAGAATGTTTGAATCCTTTTAGAATGTTTGATCTTTTTAGAATGTTTGAATCGTTTTTAGAATGATTTAATCGTTTTTAGAATGTTTGAATCTTTTTTAGATTTTTTTAGAATGTTTGAATCTTTTTAGAATGTTTGAATCGTTTTTAGAATGTTTGAATCTTTTTTAGAATGTTTGAATCCTTTTAGAATGTTTGAATCTTTTTTAGAATGTTTGAATCTTTTTAGAATGTTTGAATCGTTTTTAGAATGTTTGAATCTTTTTTAGAATGTTTGAATCCTTTTAGAATGTTTGAATCTTTTTTAGAATTTTTTAGAATGTTTGAATCCTTTTAGAATGTTTGAATCTTTTTTAGATTTTTTTAGAATGTTTGAATCTTTTTTAGAATGTTTGAATCGTTTTTAGAATGTTTGAATCGTTTTTAGAATGTTTGAATCTTTTTAGAATGTGTGAATCGTTTTTAGAATGTTTGAATCTTTTTAGAATGTTTGAATCGTTTTTAGAATGTTTGAATCCTTTTAGAATGTTTAAATCTTTTTTAGAATTTTTAAGAATGTTTGAATCATTTTTAGAATGTGTGAATCGTTTTTAGAATGTTTGAATCGTTTTTAGAATGATTGAATCGTTTTTAGAATGTTTGAATCCTTTTAGAATGTTTGAATCTTTTTTAGAATTTTTTAGAATGTTTGAATCGTTTTTAGAATGTTTGAATCTTTTTAGAATGTTTGAATCTTTTTAGAATGTGTGAATCGTTTTTAGAATGTTTGAATCTTTTTAGAATGTTTGAATCGTTTTTAGCATGTTTGAATCCTTTTAGAATGTTTGAATCGTTTTTAGAATGTTTGAATCGTTTTTAGAATGTTTGAATCGTTTTTAGAATGTTTGAATCGTTTTAAGAATGTTTGAATCCTTTTAGAATGTTTGAATCTTTTTTAGAATTTTTTAGAATGTTTGAATCGTTTTTAGAATGTTTGAATCGTTTTTAGAATGTTTGAATCGTTTTTAGAATGTTTGAATCGTTTTAAGAATGTTTGAATCCTTTTAGAATGTTTGAATCTTTTTTAGAATGTTTGAATCGTTTTAAGAATGTTTGAATCCTTTTAGAATGTTTGAATCTTTTTTAGAATTTTTTAGAATGTTTGAATCGTTTTAAGAATGTTTGAATCCTTTTAGAATGTTTGAATCTTTTTTAGAATGTTTGAATCGTTTTTAGAATGTTTGAATCGTTTTAAGAATGTTTGAATCCTTTTAGAATGTTTGAATCTTTTTAGAATGTTTGAATCTTTTTTTGAATGTTTGAATCTTTTTTAGAATGTTTGAATCGTTTTAAGAATGTTTGATCTTTTTAGAATGTTTGAATCGTTGTTAGAATGTTTGAATCCTTTTAGAATGTTTGAATCGTTTTTAGAATTTTTTAGAATGTTTGAATCTTTTTAGAATGTTTGAATCGTTTTAGAATGTTTGAATCGTTTTTAGAATGTTTGAATCTTTTTAGAATGGTTGAATCGTTTTTAGAATTTTTTTAGAATGTTTGAATCGTTTTTAGAATGTTTGAATCTTTTTTAGAATGTTTGAATCGTTTTTAGAATGTTTGAATCGTTTTAAGAATGTTTGAATCCTTTTAGAATGTTTGAATCTTTTTAGAATGTTTGAATCGTTTTTAGAATGTTTGAATCGTTTTTAGAATGTTTGATCTTTTTAGAATGTTTGAATCGTTGTTAGAATGTTTGAATCCTTTTAGAATGTTTGAATCGTTTTTAGAATTTTTTAGAATGTTTGAATCTTTTTAGAATGTTTGAATCGTTTTAGAATGTTTGAATCGTTTTTAGAATGTTTGAATCTTTTTAGAATGGTTGAATCGTTTTTAGAATTTTTTTAGAATGTTTGAATCGTTTTTAGAATGTTTGAATCTTTTTTTGAATGTTTGAATCTTTTTTAGAATGTTTGAATCGTTTTAAGAATGTTTGAATCCTTTTAGAATGTTTGAATCTTTTTAGAATGTTTGAATCGTTTTTAGAATGTTTGAATCGTTTTTAGAATGTTTGATCTTTTTAGAATGTGTGAATCGTTTTAAGAATGTTTGAATCCTTTTAGAATGTTTGAATCCTTTTAGAATGTTTGAATCTTTTTTAGAATGTTTGAATCGTTTTAAGAATGTTTGAATCCTTTTAGAATGTTTGAATCTTTTTTAGAATTTTTTAGAATGTTTGAATCGTTTTAAGAATGTTTGAATCCTTTTAGAATGTTTGAATCTTTTTTAGAATGTTTGAATCGTTTTTAGAATGTTTGAATCGTTTTAAGAATGTTTGAATCCTTTTAGAATGTTTGAATCTTTTTAGAATGTTTGAATCGTTTTTAGAATGTTTGAATCGTTTTTAGAATGTTTGATCTTTTTAGAATGTTTGAATCGTTGTTAGAATGTTTGAATCCTTTTAGAATGTTTGAATCGTTTTTAGAATTTTTTAGAATGTTTGAATCTTTTTAGAATGTTTGAATCGTTTTAGAATGTTTGAATCGTTTTTAGAATGTTTGAATCTTTTTAGAATGGTTGAATCGTTTTTAGAATTTTTTTAGAATGTTTGAATCGTTTTTAGAATGTTTGAATCTTTTTTTGAATGTTTGAATCTTTTTTAGAATGTTTGAATCGTTTTAAGAATGTTTGAATCCTTTTAGAATGTTTGAATCTTTTTAGAATGTTTGAATCGTTTTTAGAATGTTTGAATCGTTTTTAGAATGTTTGATCTTTTTAGAATGTGTGAATCGTTTTAAGAATGTTTGAATCCTTTTAGAATGTTTGAATCGTTTTTAGAATGATTGAATCGTTTTTAGAATGTTTGAATCCTTTTAGAATGTTTGAATCTTTTTTAGAATTTTTTAGAATGTTTGAATCTTTTTTAGAATGTTTGAATCGTTTTTAGAATGTTTGAATCTTTTTAGAATGTTTGAATCGTTTTTAGAATGTTTGAATCTTTTTTAGAATGTTTGAATCCTTTTAGAATGTTTGAATCTTTTTTAGAATGTTTGAATCGTTTTTAGAATGTTTGAATCGTTTTTAGAATGTTTGAATCGTTTTTAGAATGTTTGAATCGTTTTAAGAATGTTTGAATCCTTTTAGAATGTTTGAATCTTTTTTAGAATTTTTTAGAATGTTTGAATCGTTTTTAGAATGTTTGAATCGTTTTTAGAATGTTTGAATCGTTTTTAGAATGTTTGAATCGTTTTAAGAATGTTTGAATCCTTTTAGAATGTTTGAATCTTTTTTAGAATGTTTGAATCGTTTTAAGAATGTTTGAATCCTTTTAGAATGTTTGAATCTTTTTTAGAATTTTTTAGAATGTTTGAATCGTTTTTAGAATGTTTGAATCGTTTTTAGAATGTTTGAATCGTTTTAAGAATGTTTGAATCCTTTTAGAATGTTTGAATCTTTTTTAGAATGTTTGAATCGTTTTAAGAATGTTTGAATCCTTTTAGAATGTTTGAATCTTTTTTAGAATGTTTGAATCGTTTTTAGAATGTTTGAATCGTTTTAAGAATGTTTGAATCCTTTTAGAATGTTTGAATCTTTTTAGAATGTTTGAATCGTTTTTAGAATGTTTGAATCGTTTTTAGAATGTTTGATCTTTTTAGAATGTTTGAATCGTTGTTAGAATGTTTGAATCCTTTTAGAATGTTTGAATCGTTTTTAGAATGTTTGAATCTTTTTAGAATGGTTGAATCGTTTTTAGAATTTTTTTAGAATGTTTGAATCGTTTTTAGAATGTTTGAATCTTTTTTTGAATGTTTGAATCTTTTTTAGAATGTTTGAATCGTTTTTAGAATGTTTGATCTTTTTAGAATGTTTGAATCGTTTTTAGATTTTTTTAGAATGTTTGAATCTTTTTTAGAATGTTTGAATCGTTTTTAGAATGTTTGAATCGTTTTTAGAATGTTTGAATCGTTTTTAGAATGTTTGAATCGTTTTTAGAATGTTTGAATCGTTTTTAGAATGTTTGAATCGTTTTTAGAATGTTTGAATCTTTTTAGAATGTTTGAATCGTTTTTAGAATTTTTTAGAATGTTTGAATCGTTTTTAGAATGTTTGAATCGTTTTTAGAATGTTTGAATCTTTTTAGAATGTTTGAATCGTTTTTAGAATGTTTGATCTTTTTAGAATGTTTGAATCGTTTTTAGAAAGTTTGAATCGTTTTTAGAATGTTTGAATCTTTTTAGAATGTTTGAATCTTTTTAGAATGTTTGAATCGTTTTTAGAATGTTTGAATCGTTTTTAGAATGTTTGATCTTTTTAGAATGTTTGAATCGTTTTTAGAATGTTTGAATCGTTTTTAGAATGTTTGAATCGTTTTTTGAATGATTTAATCGTTTTTAGAATGTTTGAATCTTTTTTAGAATGTTTGAATCTTTTTAGAATGTTTGAATCGTTTTTAGAATGTTTGAATCGTTTTTAGAATGTTTGAATCGTTTTTAGAATGTTTGATCTTTTTAGAATGTTTGAATCCTTTTAGAATGTTTGAATCGTTTTTAGAATGTTTGATCTTTTTAGAATGTTTGAATCCTTTTAGAATGTTTGAATCGTTTTTAGAATTTTTTAGAATGTTTGAATCGTTTTTAGAATGTTTGAATCGTTTTTAGAATGTTTGAATCGTTTTAAGAATGTTTGAATCCTTTTCAGAATGTTTGAATCCTTTTAGAATGTTTGAATCGTTTTTAGAATGTTTGAATCCTTTTAGAATGTTTGATTCTTTTTTAGAATTTTTTAGAATGTTTGAATCTTTTTTAGAATTTTTTAGAATGTTTGAATCTTTTTTAGAATGTTTGAATCGTTTTTAGAATGTTTGAATCTTTTTAGAATGTTTGAATCGTTTTTAGAATGTTTGAATCTTTTTTAGAATGTTTGAATCCTTTTAGAATGTTTGAATCTTTTTTAGAATGTTTGAATCGTTTTTAGAATGTTTGAATCGTTTTTAGAATGTTTGAATCGTTTTTAGAATGTTTGAATCGTTTTTAGAATGTTTGAATCGTTTTAAGAATGTTTGAATCCTTTTAGAATGTTTGAATCTTTTTTAGAATGTTTGAATCGTTTTAAGAATGTTTGAATCCTTTTAGAATGTTTGAATCTTTTTTAGAATTTTTTAGAATGTTTGAATCGTTTTTAGAATGTTTGAATCGTTTTTAGAATGTTTGAATCGTTTTAAGAATGTTTGAATCCTTTTAGAATGTTTGAATCTTTTTTAGAATGTTTGAATCGTTTTAAGAATGTTTGAATCCTTTTAGAATGTTTGAATCTTTTTTAGAATGTTTGAATCGTTTTTAGAATGTTTGAATCGTTTTAAGAATGTTTGAATCCTTTTAGAATGTTTGAATCTTTTTAGAATGTTTGAATCGTTTTTAGAATGTTTGAATCGTTTTTAGAATGTTTGATCTTTTTAGAATGTTTGAATCGTTGTTAGAATGTTTGAATCCTTTTAGAATGTTTGAATCGTTTTTAGAATTTTTTAGAATGTTTGAATCTTTTTAGAATGTTTGAATCGTTTTAGAATGTTTGAATCGTTTTTAGAATGTTTGAATCTTTTTAGAATGGTTGAATCGTTTTTAGAATTTTTTTAGAATGTTTGAATCGTTTTTAGAATGTTTGATCTTTTTAGAATGTTTGAATCGTTTTTAGATTTTTTTAGAATGTTTGAATCTTTTTTAGAATGTTTGAATCGTTTTTAGAATGTTTGAATCGTTTTTAGAATGTTTGAATCGTTTTTAGAATGTTTGAATCGTTTTTAGAATGTTTGAATCGTTTTTAGAATTTTTTAGAATGTTTGAATCGTTTTTAGAATGTTTGAATCGTTTTTAGAATGTTTGAATCTTTTTAGAATGTTTGAATCGTTTTTAGAATGTTTGATCTTTTTAGAATGTTTGAATCGTTTTTAGAAAGTTTGAATCGTTTTTAGAATGTTTGAATCTTTTTAGAATGTTTGAATCGTTTTTAGAATGTTTGAATCTTTTTAGAATGTTTGAATCGTTTTTAGAATGTTTGAATCGTTTTTAGAATGTTTGATCTTTTTAGAATGTTTGAATCGTTTTTAGAATGTTTGAATCGTTTTTAGAATGTTTGAATCGTTTTTTGAATGATTTAATCGTTTTTAGAATGTTTGAATCTTTTTTAGAATGTTTGAATCCTTTTAGAATGTTTGAATCTTTTTAGAATGTTTGAATCGTTTTTTGAATGATTTAATCGTTTTTAGAATGTTTGAATCGTTTTTAGAATGTTTGAATCTTTTTTAGAATGTTTATATCTTTTTTAGAATGTTTGAATCGTTTTTAGAATGTTTGAATCTTTTTAGAATCTTTGAATCTTTTTAGAATGTTTGAATCTTTTTAAGAATGCTTGAATCGTTTTTAGAATGTTTGAATCGTTTTTAGAATGTTTGAATCGTTTTTAGAATGTTTGATCTTTTTAGAATGTTTGAATCCTTTTAGAATGTTTGAATCGTTTTTAGAATGTTTGATCTTTTTAGAATGTTTGAATCCTTTTAGAATGTTTGAATCGTTTTTAGAATTTTTTAGAATGTTTGAATCGTTTTAAGAATGTTTGAATCCTTTTCAGAATGTTTGAATCCTTTTAGAATGTTTGAATCGTTTTTAGAATGTTTGAATCCTTTTAGAATGTTTGATTCTTTTTTAGAATTTTTTAGAATGTTTGAATCTTTTTTAGAATGTTTGAATACTTTTAGAAAGTTTGAATCTTTTTTAGAATTTTTTTGAATGTTTGAATCTTTTTTAGAATGTATGAATCCTTTTAGAATGTTTGAATCTTTTTTTTTATTTTTTAGAATGTTTGAATCTTTTTTAGAATGTTTGAATCGTTTTTAGAATGTTTGAATCGTTTTTAGAATGTTTGATCTTTTTAGAATGTTTGAATCTTTTTTATACACACATTACACATGTACACACATATACACACATTACACATGTACACGTATACACACATTACACATGTACACGTATACACACATTACACATGTACACACATATACACACACTACACATGTACACACATATACACATATACACACATTACACATGTACACACATACACACATTACACACATTACACATGTACACACATATACACGAATACACACACTACACATGTACACACATATACACGTATACACACATTACACATGTACACACATATACACGTATACACACACTACACATGTACACACATATACACACTTTACACGTGTACACACACATACACGTATACACACACTACACATGTACATACATATACACGTATACACACACTACACATGTACATACATATACACGTATACACACATTACACATGTACACACATATACACGTATACACATATTACACATGTACACGTATACACACATTACACATGTACACACATATACACACTACACATGTACACACATATACACATATACACACATTACACATGTACACACATATACACGTATACACACATTACACATGTACACACATACACACATTACACATGTACATATATACACGTATACACACATTACACACATATACACGTATACACACACTCCACATGTACACACATATACACACATTACACGTGTACACACATATACACGTATACACACACTACACATGTACACACATATACACGTATACACACATTACACATGTACACACATATACACGTATACACACATTACACATGTACACACATATACACGTATACACACACTACACATATACACACATATACACACTTTACACGTGTACACACACATACACGTATACACACACTACACATGTACATACATATACACGTATACACACACTACACATGTACATACATATACACGTATACACACACTACACATGTACACACATATACATGTATACACACACTACACATGTACACACATATACACATATACACACATTACACATGTACACACATATACACGTATACACACATTACACATGTACACGTATACACACATTACACATCTACATACATATACATGTATACACACACTACACATGTACACACATATACATGTATACACACACTACACATGTACACACATATACACGTATACACACATTACACATGTACACACATATACACGTATACACACATTACACATGTACATGTATACACACATTACACATGTACACACATATATACGTATACACACACTACACATGTACACACATATACACACATTACACATGTACACACATTTACACGTATACACACATTACACATGTATACACATATACACACATTACACATGTACACACATATACACACATTACACATGTACACACATATACACGTATACACACATTACACATGTACACACATATACACGTATACACACACTACACATGTACACACATACACACATTACACATGTACACACATATACACGAATACACACACTACACATGTACACACATATACACGTATACACACATTACACATGTACACACATATACACGTATACACACACTACACATGTACACACATATACACACATTACACATGTACACACATATACACGTATACACACACTACACATGTACACACATATACACGTATACACACACTACACATGTACACACATATACACACATTACACATGTACACACATATATACGTATACACACATTACACATGTACATATATACACGTATACACACATTACACACATATACACGTATACACACACTACACATGTACACACATATACACGTATACACACACTACACATGTACACACATATACACACATTACACATGTACACACATTTACACGTATACACACATTACACATGTATACACATATACACACATTACACATGTACACACATATACACACATTACACATGTACACACATATACACGTATACACACATTACACATGTACACACATATACACGTATACACACACTACACATGTACACACATATACACACATTACACATGTACACACATATATACGTATACACACATTACACATGTACATATATACACGTATACACACATTACACACATATACACGTATACACACACTACACATGTACACACATATACACGTATACACACACTACACATGTACACACATATACACACATTACACATGTACACACATATACACGTATACACACACTACACATGTACACACATATACACGTATACACACACTACACATGTACACACATATACACACATTACACATGTACACACATATACACGTATACACACACTACACATGTACACACATATACACACATTACACATGTACACACATATACACGTATACACACACTACACATGTACACACATATACACGTATACACACACTACACATGTACACACATATACACACATTACACATGTACACACATATATACGTATACACACATTACACATGTACATATATACACGTATACACACATTACACACATATACACGTATACACACACTCCACATGTACACACATATACACACACTACACATGTACACACATTACACATGTACACACATATACACGTATACACACATTACACATGTACACACAAATACACGTATACACACTACACATGTACACACATATACACACACATTACACATGTACACACATACACACATTACACATGTACACACATATACACGTATACACACATTACACATGTACACACATATACACGTATACACACATTTCACATGTACATGTATACACACATTACACATGTACACACATATACACACACTACACATGTACACACATATACACACATTACACATGTACACACATATACACATATACACACATTACACATGTACACACATATACACGTATACACACATTACACATGTACACACATATACACGTATACACACACTACACATGTACACACATATATACATATACACACATTACACATGTACACACATACACACATTACACATGTACATATATACACGTATACACACATTACACACATATACACGTATACACACACTCCACATGTACACACATATTACACACATATACACGTATACACACACTCCACATGTACACACACATACACACATTACACATGTACACACATATACACGTATACACACATTACACATGTACACACATATACACACACTACACATGTACACACATATACACACATTACACATGTACACACATATACACGTATACACACATTACACATGTACACAGATATACACGTATACACACATTACACGTATACACACATTACACATGTACACGTATACACACATTACACATGTACACACATATACACACACTACACATGTACACACATATACACATATACACACATTACACATGTACACACATATACACGTATACACACATTACACATGTACACACATACACACATTACACACATTACACATGTACACACATATACACGAATACACACACTACACATGTACACACATATACACGTATACACACATTACACATGTACACACATATACACGTATACACACACTACACATGTACACACATATACACACTTTACACGTGTACACACACATACACGTATACACACACTACACATGTACATACATATACACGTATACACACACTACACATGTACATACATATACACGTATACACACATTACACATGTACACACATATACACGTATACACATATTACACATGTACACGTATACACACATTACACATGTACACACATATACACACACTACACATGTACACACATATACACATATACACACATTACACATGTACACACATATACACGTATACACACATTACACATGTACACACATACACACATTACACATGTACATATATACACGTATACACACATTACACACATATACACGTATACACACACTCCACATGTACACACATATACACACATTACACGTGTACACACATATAGACGTATACACACACTACACATGTACACACATATACACGTATACACACATTACACATGTACACGTATACACACATTACACATGTACACACATATACACGTATACACACACTACACATGTACACACATATACACACTTTACACGTGTACACACACATACACGTATACACACACTACACATGTACATACATATACACGTATACACACACTACACATGTACATACATATACACGTATACACACACTACACATGTACACACATATACATGTATACACACACTACACATGTACACACATATACACATATACACACATTACACATGTACACACATATACACGTATACACACATTACACATGTACACGTATACACACATTACACATCTACATACATATACATGTATACACACACTACACATGTACACACATATACATGTATACACATATACATGTATACACACACTACACATGTACACACATATACACGTATACACACATTACACATGTACACACATATACACGTATACACACATTACACATGTACATGTATACACACATTACACATGTACACACATATATACGTATACACACACTACACATGTACACACATATACACACATTACACATGTACACACATTTACACGTATACACACATTACACATGTATACACATATACACACATTACACATGTACACACATATACACACATTACACATGTACACACATATACACGTATACACACATTACACATGTACACACATATACACGTATACACACACTACACATGTACACACATATACACACATTACACATGTACACACATATACACGAATACACACACTACACATGTACACACATATACACGTATACACACATTACACATGTACACACATATACACGTATACACACACTACACATGTACACACATATACACACATTACACATGTACACACATATACACGTATACACACACTACACATGTACACACATATACACGTATACACACACTACACATGTACACACATATACACACATTACACATGTACACACATATATACGTATACACACATTACACATGTACATATATACACGTATACACACATTACACACATATACACGTATACACACACTACACATGTACACACATATACACGTATACACACATTACACATGTACACACATATACACGTATACACACACTACACATGTACACACATATACACACATTACACATGTACACACATATACACGTATACACACACTACACATGTACACACATATACACGTATACACACACTACACATGTACACACATATACACACATTACACATGTACACACATATATACGTATACACACATTACACATGTACATATATACACGTATACACACATTACACACATATACACGTATACACACACTCCACATGTACACACATATACACACACTACACATGTACACACATTACACATGTACACACATATACACGTATACACACATTACACATGTACACACATATACACGTATACACACTACACATGTACACACATATACACACATTACACATGTACACACATACACACATTACACATGTACACACATATACACGTATACACACATTACACATGTACACACATATACACGTATACACACATTACACATGTACATGTATACACACATTACACATGTACACACATATACACACACTACACATGTACACACATATACACACATTACACATGTACACACATATACACGTATACACACATTACACATGTACACACATATACACGTATACACACACTACACATGTACACACATATATACATATACACACATTACACATGTACACACATACACACATTACACATGTACATATATACACGTATACACACATTACACACATATACACGTATACACACACTCCACATGTACACACATATTACACACATATACACGTATACACACACTCCACATGTACACACACATACACACATTACACATGTACACACATATACACGTATACACACATTACACATGTACACACATATACACACACTACACATGTACACACATATACACACATTACACATGTACACACATATACACGTATACACACATTACACATGTACACACATATACACGTATACACACATTACACATGTACACACATATACACGTATACACACTACACATGTACACACATATATACATACATTACACATGTACACACATATTCACGTATACACACATTACACATGTACACACATATACACGTATACACACATTACACATGTACACAAATATTCATGTATACACACATTACACATGTACACACATATACACGTATACACACATTACACATGTACACACATATACACGTATACACACATTACACATGTACACGTATACACACATTACACATGTACACACATATACACGTATACACACATTACACATGTACACACATATACACACATATACACACATTACACATGTACATATATACACGTATACACACATTACACACATATACACGTATACACACACTCCACATGTACACACATATACACACATTACACGTGTACACACATACACACATTACACATGTACACACATATACACGTATACACACATTACACATGTACACACATATACACACATTACACATGTACACACATATACACGTATACACACATTACACATGTACACACATATACACGTATACACACACTACACATGTACACACATATACACACATTACACATGTACACACTTATACACGTATACACACATTACACATGTACACGTATACACACATTACACATGTACACACATATACACGTATACACACATTACACATGTACACGTATACACACATTACACATGTACACACATATACACGTATACACACATTACACATGTACACAAATATTCACGTATACACACATTACACATGTACACACATATACACGTATACACACATTACACATGTACACACATATACACGTATACACACACTACACATGTACACACATATACACGTATACACACACTACACATGTACACACATATACACGTATACACACATTACACATGTACACACATATACACGAATACACACACTACACATGTACACACATATACACGTATACACACACTACACATGTACACACATATACACACATTACACATGTACACACATATACACGTATACACACATTACACATGTACACACTTATACACGTATACACACATTACACATGTACACGTATACACACATTACACATGTACACACATATACACGTATACACACATTACACATGTACACGTATACACACATTACACATGTACACACATGTACACGTATACACACATTACACATGTACACACATATACACGTATACACACATTACACATGTACACACATATTCACGTATACACACATTACACATGTACACACATATACACGTATACACACATTACACATGTACACAAATATTCACGTATACACACATTACACATGTACACACATATACACGTATACACACATTACACATGTACACACATATACACGTATACACACACTACACATGTACACACATATACACGTATACACACACTACACATGTACACACATATACACGTATACACACATTACACATGTACACACATATACACAAATACACACACTACACATGTACACACATATACACGTATACACACATTACACATGTACACACATATACACACACTACACATGTACACACATATACACGTATACACACATTACACATGTACACACACATACACGTATACACACACTACACATGTACACACATATACACACACTACACATGTACACACATATACACACATTACACATGTACACACATATACACGTATACACACATTACACATGTACACACATATACACGTATACACACACTACACATGTACACACATATATACATATACACACATTACACATGTACACACATATACACGTATACACACTACACAAGTACACACACATACACACATTACACGTGTACACACATACACACATTACACATGTACACACATATACACGTATACACACATTACACATGTACACACATATACACACACTACACATGTACACACGTATACACACATTACACATGTACACACATATACACGTATACACACTACACATGTACACACATATATACACACATTACACATGTACACACATATACACGTATACACACACTACACATGTACACACATATACACGTATACACACACTACACATGTACACACATATACACACATTACACATGTTCACACATATACACGTATACACACATTACACATGTACACGTATACACACATTACACATGTACACACATATACACGTATACACACATTACACATGTACACGTATACACACATTACACATGTACACACATATACACGTATACACACATTACACATATACACGTATACACACATTACACATGTACACGTATACACACATTACACATGTACACACATATACACACATTACACATGTACACACATACACACATTACACATATACACGTATACACACATTGCACATGTACACACATATACATGTATACACACACTACACATGTACACAAATATACACGTATACACACACTACACTTGTACACACATATACACACATTACACATGTACACACATATACACGTATACACACATTACACATGTACACACATATACACGTATACACACATTACACATGTACATATATACACGTATACACACATACACGTATACACACACTCCACATGTACACACATATACACACATTACACATGTACACACATATACACGTATACACACACTACACATGTACACACATATACACACATTACACATGTACACACATATACACGTATACACACATTACACATGTACACACATATACACGTATACACACACTACACATGTACACACATATATACATATACACACATTACACATGTACACACATATACACGTATACACACTACACAAGTACACACACATACACATATACACACATTACACGTGTACACACATACACACATTACACATGTACACACATATACACACATTACACATGTACACACATATACACGTATACACACATTACACATGTACACACATATACACGTATACACACTACACATGTACACACATATACACGTATACACACTACACATGTACACACATATATACACACATTACACATGTACACACATATTCACGTATATACACATTACACATGTACACACATATACACGTATACACACATTACACATGTACACAAATATTCACGTATACACACATTACACATGTACACACATATACACGTATACACACATTACACATGTACACACATACACACATTACACATGTACATATATACACGTATACACACATTACACACATATACACGTATACACACACTCCACACATTACACATGTACACACATATATACACGTATACACACATTACACACATTACACGTGTACACACATACACACATTACACATGTACACACATATACACGTATACACACATTACACATGTACACACATATACACACACTACACATGTACACACATATACACACATTACACATGTACACACATATACACGTATACACACATTGCACATGTACACACATATACACGTATACACACTACACATGTACACACATATATACACACATTACACATGTACACACATATACACGTATACACACACTACACATGTACACACATATACACGTATACACACATTACACATGTACACGTATACACACATTACACATGTACACACATATACACGTATACACACATTACACATGTACACAAATATTCACGTATACACACATTACACATGTACACACATATACACGTATACACACATTACACATGTACACACATATTCACGTATACACACATTACACATGTACACACATATACACGTATACACACATTACACATGTACAGAAATAGTCACGTATACACACATTACACATGTACACACATATACACGTATACACACATTACACATGTACACACATATACACGAATACACACACTACACATGTACACACATATACACGTATACACACATTACACATGTATACACGTATACACACTACACATGTACACACATATATACACACATTACACATGTACACACATATACACGTATACACACACTACACATGTACACACATATACACGTATACACACACTACACATGTACACACATATACACACATTACACATGTACACACATATACACGTATACACACATTACACATGTACACACTTATACACGTATACACACATTACACATGTACACGTATACACACATTACACATGTACACACATATACACGTATACACACATTACACATGTACACGTATACACACATTACACATGTACACACATATACACGTATACACACATTACACATGTACACAATTATTCACGTATACACACATTACACATGTACACACATATACACGTATACACACATTACACATGTACACACATATTCACGTATACACACATTACACATGTACACAAATATTCACGTATACACACATTACACATGTACACACATATACACGTATACACACATTACACATGTACACACATATACACTTATACACACACTACACATGTACACACATATACACGTATACACACACTACACATGTACACACATATACACGTATACACACATTACACATGTACACACATATACACGAATACACACATTACACATGTACACACATACACACATTACACATATACACGTATACACACATTACACATGTACACACATATACATGTATACACACACTACACATGTACACACATATACACGTATACACACACTACACTTGTACACACATATACACACATTACACATGTACACACATATACACGTATACACACATTACACATGTACACGTATACACACATTACACATGTACATATATACACGTATACACACATTATACACGTATACACACACTCCACATGTACACACATATACACACATTACACATGTACACACATATACACGTATACACACACTACACATGTACACACATATACACACATTACACATGTACACACATATACACGTATACACACATTACACATGTACACACATATACACGTATACACACACTACACATGTACACACATATATACATATACACACATTACACATGTACACACATATACACGTATACACACTACACAAGTACACACACATACACATATACACACATTACACGTGTACACACATACACACATTACACATGTACACACATATACACACATTACACATGTACACACATATACACGTATACACACATTACACATGTACACACATATACACGTATACACACTACACATGTACACACATATACACGTATACACACTACACATGTACACACATATATACACACATTACACATGTACACACATATACACGTATACACACATTACACATGTACACACATATACACGTATACACACTACACATGTACACACATATATACACACATTACACATGTACACACATATACACGTATACACACATTACACATGTACACACATATACACGTATACACACATTACACATGTACACACATACACACATTACACATGTACATATATACACGTATACACACATTACACACATATACACGTATACACACACTCCACACATTACACATGTACACACATATATACACGTATACACACATTACACACATTACACGTGTACACACATACACACATTACACATGTACACACATATACACGTATACACACATTACACATGTACACACATATACACACACTACACATGTACACACATATACACACATTACACATGTACACACATATACACGTATACACACATTACACATGTACACACATATACACGTATACACACTACACATGTACACACATATATACACACATTACACATGTACACACATATACACGTATACACACACTACACATGTACACACATATACACGTATACACACATTACACATGTACACGTATACACACATTACACATGTACACACATATACACGTATACACACATTACACATGTACACAAATATTCACGTATACACACATTACACATGTACACACATATACACGTATACACACATTACACATGTACACACATATACACGTATACACACATTACACATGTACACAAATATTCACGTATACACACATTACACATGTACACACATATACACGTATACACACACTACACATGTACACACATATACACGTATACACACATTACACATGTACACACATATACACGTATACACACTACACATGTACACACATATATACACACATTACACATGTACACACATATACACGTATACACACACTACACATGTACACACATATACACGTATACACACACTACACATGTACACACATATACACACATTACACATGTACACACATATACACGTATACACACATTACACATGTACACACTTATACACGTATACACACATTACATATGTACACGTATACACACATTACACATGTACACACATATACACGTATACACACATTACACATGTACACGTATACACACATTACACATGTACACACATATACACGTATACACACATTACACATGTACACAAATATTCACGTATACACACATTACACATGTACACACATATACACGTATACACACATTACACATGTACACACATATGCACGTATACACACATTACACATGTACACAAATATTCACGTATACACACATTACACATGTACACACATATACACGTATACACACATTACACATGTACACACATATACACTTATACACACACTACACATGTACACACATATACACGTATACACACACTACACATGTACACACATATACACGTATACACACATTACACATGTACACACATATACACGAATACACACATTACACATGTACACACATACACACATTACACATATACACGTATACACACATTACACATGTACACACATATACATGTATACACACACTACACATGTACACACATATACACGTATACACACACTACACTTGTACACACATATACAGACATTACACATGTACACACATATACACGTATACACACATTACACATGTACACACATATACACGTATACACACATTATACACGTATACACACACTCCACATGTACACACATATACACACATTACACATGTACACACATATACACGTATACACACACTACACATGTACACACATATACACACATTACACATGTACACACATATACACGTATACACACATTACACATGTACACACATATACACGTATACACACTACACAAGTACACACACATACACATATACACACATTACACGTGTACACACATACACACATTACACATGTACACACATATACACACATTACACATGTACACACATATACACGTATACACACATTACACATGTACACACATATACACGTATACACACTACACATGTACACACATATACACGTATACACACTACACATGTACACACATATATACACACATTACACATGTACACACATATACACGTATACACACATTACACATGTACACACATATACACGTATACACACTACACATGTACACACATATATACACACATTACACATGTACACACATATACACGTATACACACATTACACATGTACACACATATTCACGTATATACACATTACACATGTACACACATATACACGTATACACACATTACACATGTACACAAATATTCACGTATACACACATTACACATGTACACACATATACACGTATACACACATTACACATGTACACACATACACACATTACACATGTACATATATACACGTATACACACATTACACACATATACACGTATACACACACTCCACACATTACACATGTACACACATATATACACGTATACACACATTACACACATTACACGTGTACACACATACACACATTACACATGTACACACATATACACGTATACACACATTACACATGTACACACATATACACACACTACACATGTACACACATATACACACATTACACATGTACACACATATACACGTATACACACATTACACATGTACACACACATACACGTATACACACTACACATGTACACACATATATACACACATTACACATGTACACACATATACACGTATACACACACTACACATGTACACACATATACACGTATACACACATTACACATGTACACGTATACACACATTACACATGTACACACATATACACGTATACACACATTACACATGTACACAAATATTCACGTATACACACATTACACATGTACACACATATACACGTATACACACATTACACATGTACACACATATTCACGTATACACACATTACACATGTACACACATATACACGTATACACACATTACACATGTACACATATATTCACGTATACACACATTACACATGTACACACATATACACGTATACACACATTACACATGTACACAAATATTCACGTATACACACATTACACATGTACACACATATACACGTATACACACATTACACATGTACACACATATACACGAATACACACACTACACATGTACACACATATACACGTATACACACATTACACATGTACACACATATACACGTATACACACTACACATGTACACACATATATACACACATTACACATGTACACACATATACACGTATACACACACTACACATGTACACACATATACACGTATACACACACTACACATGTACACACATATACACACATTACACATGTACACACATATACACGTATACACACATTACACATGTACACACATATACACGTATACACACTACACATGTACACACATATACACGTATACACACTACACATGTACACACATATATACACACATTACACATGTACACACATATACACGTATACACACATTACACATGTACACACATATACACGTATACACACTACACATGTACACACATATATACACACATTACACATGTACACACATATACACGTATACACACATTACACATGTACACACATATACACGTATACACACATTACACATGTACACACATATACACGTATACACACACTACACATGTACACACATATACACGTATACACACATTACACATGTACACACATATTCACGTATACACACATTACACATGTACACACATATACACGTATACACACATTACACATGTACACACATATACACGTATACACACACTACACATGTACACACATATACACGTATACACACATTACACATGTACACACATATACACGTATACACACACTACACATGTACACACATATACACGTATACACACATTACACATGTACACACATATACACGTATACACACACTACACATGTACACACATATACACGTATACACACATTACACATGTACACACATATACACGTATACAGACACTACACATGTACACACATATACACACTTTACACGTGTACACACACATACACGTATACACACACTACACATGTACATACATATACACGTATACACACACTACACATGTACACACATACACACATTACACATGTACACACATATACACGTATACAAACACTACACATGTACACACATATACACGTATACACACACTACATATGTACACAGATATACATGTATACACACACTACACATGTACACACATATACACGTATACACACATTACACATGTACACACATATACACGTATACACACATTACACATGTACACGTATACACACATTACACATGTACACACATATACACGTATACACACACTACACATGTACACACATATACACACATTACACTTGTACACACATATACACGTATACACACATTACACATGTACACACATATACACGTATACACACATTACACATGTACACGTATACACACATTACACATGTACACACATATACACGTATACACACATTACACATGTACACACATATACACACATTACACATGTACACACATATATACGTATACACACATTACACATGTACACACATACACACATTACACATGTACATATATACACGTATACAGACATTACACACATATACACGTATACACACACTCCACATGTACACACATATACACACATTACACGTGTACACACATACACACATTACACATGTACACACATATACACGTATACACACATTACACATGTACACACATATACACACACTACACATGTACACACATATACACACATTACACATGTACACACATATACACGTATACACACGTTACACATGTACACACATATACACGTATACACACTACACATGTACACACATATACACACATTACACATGTACACACATACACACATTACACATGTACACACATATACACGTATACACACATTACACATGTACACACATATACACACACTACACATGTACACACATATACACACATTACACATGTACACACATATACACGTATACACACATTACACATGTACACACATATACACACACTACACATGTACACACATATACACACATTACACATGTACACACATATACACGTATACACACGTTACACATGTACACACATATACACGTATACACACTACACATGTACACACATATACACACATTACACATGTACACACATATACACGTATACACACATTACACATGTACACACATATACACGTATACACACATTACACATGTACACGTATACACACATTACACATGTACACACATATATACGTATACACACACTACACATGTACACACATATACACACATTACACATGTACACACATATACACACACTACACATGTACACACATATACACACATTACACATGTACACACATATACACGTATACACACATTACACATGTACACACATATACACGTATACACACATTACACATGTACACACATATACACGTATACACACTACACATGTACATACATATATACACACATTACACATGTACACACATATACACGTATACACACACTACACATGTACACACATATACACGTATACACACACTACACATGTACACACATATACACACATTACACATGTACACACATATATACGTATACACACATTACACAAGTACACACATATACACGTATTCACACATTACACATGTACACGTATACACACATTACACATGTACACACATATATACGTATACACACACTACACATGTACACACATATACACGCATTACACATGTACACACATATACACACATTACACATGTACACACATATACACGTATACACACATTACACATGTACACACATATACACGTATACACACATTACACATATACACGTATACACACATTACACATGTACACGTATACACACATTACACATATACACACATTACACATGTACACACATACACACATTACACATGTACACACATATACACACATTACACATGTACACACATATACACGTATACACACATTACACATGTACACAGATATACACACACTACCCATGTAAACACATATACACACATTACACATGTACACACATATACTCGTATACACACATTACACATGTACACACATATACACGTATACACACACTACACATGTACACACATATATACATATACACACATTACACATGTACACACATATACACGTATACACACTACACAAGTACACACACATACACGTATACACACATTACACATGTACACACATACACACATTACACATGTACATATATACACGTATACACACATTACACACATATACACGTATACACACACTCCACATGTACACACATATACACACATTACACATGTACACACATATACACACATTACACATGTACACACATATACACGTATACACACTACACATGTACACACATATATACACACATTACACATGTACACACATATACACGTATACACACACTACACATGTACACACACTACACGTATACACACACTACACATGTACACACATATACACGTATACACACATTACACATGTACACACATATACACGTATACACACACTACACATGTACACACATATACACGTATACACACATTACACATGTACACACATATACACGTATACACACACTACACATGTACACACATATACACGTATACAAACTACACAAGTACACACACATACACGTATACACACATTACACATGTACACACATACACACATTACACATGTACATATATACACGTATACACACATTACACACATATACACGTATACACACACTCCACATGTACACACATATACACACATTACACGTGTACACACATACACACATTACACATGTACACACATATACACGTATACACACATTACACATGTACACACATATACACACACTACACATGTACACACATATACACACATTACACATGTACACACATATACACGTATACACACATTACACATGTACACACATATACACGTATACACACATTACACATGTACACACATATACACGTATACACACTACACATGTACACAGATATATACACACATTACACATGTACACACATATACACGTATACACACACTACACATGTACACACATATACACGTATACACACACTACACATGTACACACATATACACACATTACACATGTACACACATATACACGTATACACACATTATACATGTACACACATATACACGTATACACACATTACACATGTACACGTATACACACATTACACATGTACACACATATACACGTATACACACATTGCACATGTACACGTATACACACATTACACATGTACACACATATACACGTATACACACATTACACATGTACACACATATACACGTATACACACATTACACATGTACACACATATACACATATACACACACTACACATGTACACACATATACACATATACACACATTACACATGTACACACATATACACGTATACACACATTACACATGTACACACATATACACGTATACACACATTACACATGTACACACATATACACGTATACACACACTACACATGTACACACATATACACGTATACACACACTACACATGTACACACATATACACACTTTACACGTGTACACACACATACACGTATACACACACTACACATGTACATACATATACACGTATACACACACTACACATGTACACACATACACACATTACACATGTACACACATATACACGTATACACACACTACACATGTACACACATATACATGTATACACACACTACACATGTACACAGATATACACGTATACACACATTACACATGTACACACATATACATGTATACACACATTACACATGTACACGTATACACACATTACACATGTACACACATATATACGTATACACACACTACCCATGTACACACATATACACACATTACACATATACACACATATACACGTATACACACATTACACATGTACACACATATACACGTATACACACATTACACATGTACACACATATACACGTATACACACATTACACATGTACAGACATATACACACACTACACATGTACACACATACACACACATTACACATGTACACACATATACACACATTACACATGTACACACATATACACGTATACACACATTACACATGTACACACATATACACGTATACACACTACACATGTACACAGATATACATGTATACACACACTACACATGTATACACGTATACACACATTACACATGTACACACATATACACGTATACACACATTACACATGTACACACATATACACATATACACACATTACACATGTACACATATACACACATTACACATGTACACACATATATACGTATACACACACTACACATGTACACACATATACACGTATACAAACTACACAAGTACACACACATACACGTATACACACATTACACATGTACACACATACACACATTACACATGTACATATATACACGTATACACACATTACACACATATACACGTATACACACACTCCACATGTACACACATATACACACATTACACGTGTACACACATACACACATTACACATGTACACACATATACACGTATACACACATTACACATGTACACACATATACACACACTACACATGTACACACATATACACACATTACACATGTACACACATATACACGTATACACACATTACACATGTACACACATATACACGTATACATACATTACACATGTACACACATATACACGTATACACACATTACACATGTACACGTATACACACATTACACATGTACACACATATACACGTATACACACATTACACATGTACACGTATACACACATTACACATGTACACACATATACACGTATACACACATTACACATGTACACACATATACACGTATACACACATTACACATGTACACACATATACACATATACACACACTACACATGTACACACATATACACATATACACACATTACACATGTACACACATACACGTATACACACACTACACATGTACACACATATACACGTATACACACATTACACATGTACACACATATACACGTATACACACACTACACATGTACACACATATACACACTTTACACGTGTACACACACATACACGTATACACACACTACACATGTACATACATATACACGTATACACACACTACACATGTACACACATACACACATTACACATGTACACACATATACACGTATACACACACTACACATGTACACACATATACATGTATACACACACTACACATGTACACAGATATACACGTATACACACATTACACATGTACACACATATACATGTATACACACATTACAAATGTACACGTATACACACATTACACATGTACACACATATATACGTATACACACACTACACATGTACACACATATACACACATTACACATGTACACACATATACACACATTACACATGTACACACATATATACGTATACACACATTACACATGTACACACATATACACGTATACACACATTACACATGTACACACATATACACACATTACACATGTACACACATATATACGTATACACACATTACACATGTACACACATATACACGTATACACACATTACACATGTACACACATTACACATGTACACGTATACACACATTACACATGTACACACATATACACGTATACACACACTACACATGTACACACATATACACGTATACACACATTACACATGTACACGTATACACACATTACACATGTACACACATATATACGTATACACACACTACACATGTACACACATATACACACATTACACATGTACACACATATACACACACTACACATGTACACACATATACACACACTACACATGTACACACATATACACACATTACACATGTACACACATATACACGTATACACACATTACACATGTACACACATATACACACATTACACATGTACACACATATACACGTATACACACTACACATGTACACAGATATATACACACATTACACATGTACACACATATACACGTATACACACACTACACATGTACACACATATACACGTATACACACACTACACATGTACACACATATACACACATTACACATGTACACACATATACACGTATACACACATTACACATGTACACACATATACACGTATACACACATTACACATGTACACGTATACACACATTACACATGTACACACATATACACGTATACACACATTACACATGTACACGTATACACACATTACACATGTACACACATATACACGTATACACACATTACACATGTACACACATATACACGTATACACACTACACATGTACACACATATATACACACATTACACATGTACACACATATACACGTATACACACATTACACATGTACACACATATACACGTATACACACACTACACATGTACACACATATACACACATTACACATGTACACACATATACACGTATACACACATTACACATGTACACACATATACACGTATACACACATTACACATGTACACGTATACACACATTACACATGTACACACATATACACGTATACACACATTACACATGTACACGTATACACACATTACACATGTACACACATATACACGTATACACACATTACACATGTACACACATATACACGTATACACACATTACACATGTACACGTATACACACATTACACATGTACACACATATACACGTATACACACATTACACATGTACACGTATACACACATTACACATGTACACACATATACACGTATACACACATTACACATGTACACACATATACACGTATACACACTACACATGTACACACATATATACACACATTACACATGTACACACATATACACGTATACACACATTACACATGTACACACATATACACGTATACACACACTACACATGTACACACATATACACACATTACACATGTACACACATATACACGTATACACACATTACACATGTACACACATATACACGTATACACACATTACACATGTACACGTATACACACATTACACATGTACACACATATACACGTATACACACATTACACATGTACACGTATACACACATTACACATGTACACACATATACACGTATACACACATTACACATGTACACACATATACACACATTACACATGTACACACATATATACGTATACACACATTACACATGTACACACATATACACGTATACTCACATTACACATGTACACATATACACACATTACACATGTACACACATATATACGTATACACACACTACACATGTACACACATATACACACATTACACATGTACACACATATACACGTATACACACATTACACATGTACACACATATACACGTATACACACATTACACATGTACACAAATATTCACGTATACACACATTACACATGTACACACATATACACGTATACACACATTACACATGTACACACATATTCACGTATACACACATTACACATGTACACACATATACACGTATACACACATTACACATGTACACACATATACACGTATACACACACTACACATGTACACACATATACACGTATACACACATTACACATGTACACACATATACACGTATACACACACTACACATGTACACACATATACACGTATACACACATTACACATGTACACACATATACACGTATACAGACACTACACATGTACACACATATACACACTTTACACGTGTACACACACATACACGTATACACACACTACACATGTACACACATACACACATTACACATGTACACACATATACACGTATACACACACTACACATGTACACACATATACACGTATACACACACTACATATGTACACACATATACATGTATACACACACTACACATGTACACACATATACACGTATACACACATTACACATGTACACACATATACACGTATACACACATTACACATGTACACGTATACACACATTACACATGTACACACATATACACGTATACACACATTACACATGTACACACATATACACACATTACACATGTACACACATATATACGTATACACACATTACACATGTACACACATACACACATTACACATGTACATATATATACGTATACACACATTACACACATACACGTATAAACACACTCCACATGTACACACATATACACACATTACACGTGTACACACATTACACATGTACACACATATACACACACTACACATGTACACACATATACACACATTACACATGTACACACATATACACGTATACACACGTTACACATGTACACACATATACACGTATACACACTACACATGTACACACATATACACACATTACACATGTACACACATATACACGTATACACACATTACACATGTACACACATATACACGTATACACACATTACACATGTACACAAATATTCACGTATACACACATTACACATGTACACACATATACACGTATACACACATTACACATGTACACACATATTCACGTATACACACATTACACATGTACACACATATACACGTATACACACATTACACATGTACACACATATACACGTATACACACACTACACATGTACACACATATACACGTATACACACATTACACATGTACACACATATACACGTATACACACACTACACATGTACAAACATATACACACTTTACACGTGTACACACACATACACGTATACACACACTACACATGTACATACATATACACGTATACACACACTACACATGTACACACATACACACATTACACATGTACACACATATACACGTATACACACAATACACATGTACACACATATACACGTATACACACACTACAACATGTACACACATATACATGTATACACACACTACACATGTACACACATATACACGTATACACACATTACACATGTACACACATATACACGTATACACACATTACACATGTACACGTATACACACATTACACATGTACACACATATATACGTATACACACACTACACATGTACACACATATACACACATTACACATGTACACACATATACACACACTACACATGTACACACATATACACACATTACACATGTACACACATATACACACATTACACATGTACACACATATACACGTATACACACATTACACATGTACACACATATACACGTATACACACATTACACATGTACACACATATACACGTATACACACATTACACATATACACGTATACACACATTACACATGTACACGTATACACACATTACACATATACACACATTACACATGTACACACATACACACATTACACATGTAAACACATATACACACATTACACATGTACACACATATACACGTATACACACATTACACATGTACACAGATATACACACACTACACATGTAAACACATATACACACATTACACATGTACACAGATATACACACACTACACATGTAAACACATATACACACATTACACATGTACACACATATACTCGTATACACACATTACACATGTACACACATATACACGTATACACACACTACACATGTACACACATATATACATATACACACATTACACATGTACACACATATACACGTATACACACTACACAAGTACACACACATACACGTATACACACATTACACATGTACACACATACACACATTACACATGTACACACATATACACACATTACACATGTACACACATATACACACATTACACATGTACACACATATACACGTATACACACTACACATGTACACACATATATACACACATTACACATGTACACACATATACACGTATACACACACTACACATGTACACACACTACACATATACACACACTACACATGTACACACATATACACACATTACACATGTACACACATATACACGTATACACACATTACACATGTACACACATATACACGTATACACACATTACACATGTACACGTATACACACATTACACATGTACACACATATACACGTATACACACATTACACATGTACACGTATACACACATTACACATGTACACACATATACACGTATACACACATTACACATGTACACACATATACACGTATACACACATTACACATGTACACAAATATTCACGTATACACACATTACACATGTACACACATATACACGTATACACACATTACACATGTACACACATATTCACGTATACACACATTACACATGTACACGTATACACACATTACACATGTACACACATATACACGTATACACACATTACACATGTACACGTATACACACATTACACATGTACACACATATACACGTATACACACATTACACATGTACACACATATACACGTATACACACATTACACATGTACACAAATATTCACGTATACACACATTACACATGTACACACATATACACGTATACACACATTACACATGTACACACATATTCACGTATACACACATTACACATGTACACACATATACACGTATACACACATTACACATGTACACAAATATTCACGTATACACACATTACACATGTACACACATATACACGTATACACACATTACACATGTACACACATATACACGTATACACACACTACACATGTACACACATATACACACTTTACACGTGTACACACACATACACGTATACACACACTACACATGTACACACATATACACGTATACACACACTACACATGTACACACATATACATGTATACACACACTACACATGTATACACGTATACACACATTACACATGTACACACATATACACGTATACACACATTACACATGTACACACATATACACGTATACACACATTACACATGTACACATATACACACATTACACATGTACACACATATATACGTATACACACACTACACATGTACACACATATACACGTATACAAACTACACAAGTACACACACATACACGTATACACACATTACACATGTACACACATACACACATTACACATGTACATATATACACGTATACACACATTACACATGTACACACATATACACACACTACACATGTACACACATATACACACATTACACATGTACACACATATACACGTATACACACATTACACATGTACACACATATACACACACTACACATGTACACACATATACACACATTACACATGTACACACATATACACGTATACACACATTACACATGTACACACATATACACGTATACACACACTACACATGTACACACATATACACGTATACACACACTACACATGTACACACACTACACGTATACACACACTACACATGTACACACATATACACACATTACACATGTACACACATACACGTATACACACATTACACATGTACACACATATACACGTATACACACATTACACATGTACACGTATACACACATTACACATGTACACACATATACACGTATACACACATTACACATGTACACGTATACACACATTACACATGTACACACATATACACGTATACACACATTACACATGTACACACATATACACGTATACACACATTACACATGTACACAAATATTCACGTATACACACATTACACATGTACACACATATACACGTATACACACATTACACATGTACACACATATTCACGTATACACACATTACACATGTACACACATATACACGTATACACACACTACACATGTACACACATACACGTATACACACACTACACATGTACACACATATACACGTATACACACATTACACATGTACACACATATACACGTATACACACACTACACATGTACACACATATACACGTATACACACATTACACATGTACACACATATACACGTATACACACACTACACATGTACACACATATACACACTTTACACGTGTACACACACATACACGTATACACACACTACACATGTACACACATATACACGTATACACACACTACACATGTACACACATATACATGTATACACACACTACACATGTATACACGTATACACACATTACACATGTACACACATATACACGTATACACACATTACACATGTACACACATATACACGTATACACACATTACACATGTACACATATACACACATTACACATGTACACACATATATACGTATACACACACTACACATGTACACACATATACAAGTATACAAACTACACAAGTACACACACATACACGTATACACACATTACACATGTACACACATACACACATTACACATGTACATATATACACGTATACACACATTACACACATATACACGTATACACACACTCCACATGTACACACATATACACACATTACACGTGTACACACATACACACATTACACATGTACACACATATACACGTATACACACATTACACATGTACAAACATATACACACACTACACATGTACACACATATACACACATTACACATGTACACACATATACACGTATACACACATTACACATGTACACACATTTACACACACTACACATGTAAACACATATACACACATTACACATGTACACACATATACACGTATACACACATTACACATGTACACACATATACACGTATACACACACTACACATGTACACACATATACACGTATACACACACTACACATGTACACACATACACGTATACACACACTACACATGTACACACATATACACACATTACACATGTACACGTATACACACATTACACATGTACACACATATACACGTATACACACATTACACATGTACACACATATACACGTATACACACATTACACATGTACACGTATACACACATTACACATGTACACACATATACACGTATACACACATTACACATGTACACGTATACACACATTACACATGTACACACATATACACGTATACACACATTACACATGTACACACATATACACACATTACACATGTACACACATATATACGTATACACACATTACACATGTACACACATACACACATTACACATGTACATATATACACGTATACACACATTACACACATATACACGTATACACACACTCCACATGTACACACATATACACACATTACACGTGTACACACATACACACATTACACATGTACACACATATACACGTATACACACATTACACATGTACACACATATACACACACTACACATGTACACACATATACACACATTACACATGTACACACATATACACGTATACACACACTACACATGTACACGTATACACACATTACACATGTACACACATATACACGTATACACACACTACACATGTACACACATATACACGTATACACACATTACACATGTACACACATATACACGTATACACACACTACACATGTACACACATATACACGTATACACACACGACACATGTACACACATATACACACTTTACACGTGTACACACACATACACGTATACACACACTACACATGTACATACATATACACGTATACACACACTACACATGTACACACATACACACATTACACATGTACACACATATACACGTATACACACACTACACATGTACACACATATACATGTATACACACACTACACATGTACACAGATATACACGTATACACACATTACACATGTACACACATATACACGTATACACACATTACACATGTACACGTATACACACATTACACGTGTACACACATATATACGTATACACACACTACACATGTACACACATATACACACATTACACATGTACACACATATACACGTATACACACATTACACATGTACACACATATACACGTATACACACATTACACATGTACACACATATACACGTATACACACTACACATGTACACAGATATATACACACATTACACATGTACACACATATACACGTATACACACACTACACATGTACACACATATACACGTATACACACACTACACATGTACACACATATACACGTATACAAACACTACACATGTACACACATATACACACATTACACATGTACACACATATACACGTATACACACATTACACATGTACACACATATACACGTATACACACATTACACATGTACACGTATACACACATTACACATGTACACACATATACACGTATACACACATTACACATGTACACACATATACACACATTACACATGTACACACATATATACGTATACACACATTACACATGTACACACATACACACATTACACGTGTACACACATACACACATTACACATGTACACACATATACACGTATACACACATTACACATGTACACACATATACACACACTACACATGTACACACATATACACACATTACACATGTACACACATATACACGTATACACACATTACACATGTACACACATATACACGTATACACACTACACATGTACACACATATATACACACACTACACATGTACACACATATACACGTATACACACACTACACATGTACACACATATACACGTATACACACACTACACATGTACACACATATACACACATTACACATGTACACACATATACACGTATACACACATTACACATGTACACACATATACACGTATACACACATTACACATGTACACGTATACAAACATTACACATGTACACACATATACACGTATACACACATTACACATGTACACACATATACACGTATACACACACTACACATGTACACACATATACACGTATACACACATTACACATGTACACACATATACACGTATACACACACTACACATGTATACACATATACACGTATACACACATTACACATGTACACACATATACACATATACACACACTACACATGTACACACATATACACGTATACACACACTACACATGTACACACATATACACACTTTACACGTGTACACACACATACACGTATACACACACTACACATGTACATACATATACACGTATACACACACTACACATGTACACACATACACACATTACACATGTACACACATATACACGTATACAAACACTACACATGTACACACATATACATGTATACACACACTACACATGTATACACATATACACGTATACACACATTACACATGTACACACATATACACGTATACACACATTACACATGTACACGTATACACACATTACACATGTACACACATATATACGTATACACACACTACACATGTACACACATATACACACATTACACATATACACACATATACACGTATACACACATTACACATGTACACACATATACACGTATACACACATTACACATGTACACACATATACACGTATACACACTACACATGTACACAGATATATACACACATTACACATGTACACACATATACACGTATACACACATTACACATGTACACACATATACACGTATACACACTACACATGTACACAGATATATACACACATTACACATGTACACACACATACACGTATACACACACTTCACATGTACACACATATACACGTATACACACACTACACATGTACACACATATACACGTATACACACACTACACATGTACACACATATACACACATTACACATGTACACACATATACACGTATACACACATTACACATGTACACACATATACACGTATACACACATTACACATGTACACGTATACACACATTACACATGTACACACATATACACGTATACACACATTACACATGTACACGTATACACACATTACACATGTACACACATATACACGTATACACACATTACACATGTACACACATATACACACATTACACATGTACACACATATATACGTATACACACATTACACATGTACACACATACACACGTTACACATGTACATATATACACGTATACACACATTACACACATATACACGTATACACACACTCCACATGTACACACATATACACACACTACACATGTACACACATATTCACACATTACACATGTACACACATATACACGTATACACACATTACACATGTACACACATATACACGTATACACACTACACATGTACACACATATACACACATTACACATGTACACACATATACACGTATACACACATTACACATGTACACACATTACACATGTACACGTATACACACATTACACATGTACACACATATACACGTATACACACATTACACATGTACACGTATACACACATTACACATGTACACACATATACACGTATACACACATTACACATGTACACACATATTCACGTATACACACATTACACATGTACACACATATACACGTATACACACATTACACATGTACACACATATACACGTATACACACACTACACATGTACACACATATACACGTATACACACATTACACATGTACACACATATACACGTATACACACATTACACATGTACACACATATACACGTATACACACATTACAAATGTACACACATATACACGTATACACACTACACATGTACACAGATATATACACACATTACACATGTACACACATATACACGTATACACACACTTCACATGTACACACATATACACGTATACACACACTACACATGTACACACATATACACGTATACACACACTACACATGTACACACATATACACACATTACACATGTACACACATATACACGTATACAAACATTACACATGTACACACATATTCACGTATACACACATTACACATGTACACACATACACGTATACACACACTACACATGTACACACATATACACGTATACACACACTACACATGTACACACATATACACACATTACACATGTACACACATATACACGTATACACACATTACACATGTACACACATATTCACGTATACACACATTACACATGTACACACATATACACGTATACACACATTACACATGTACACACATATACACGTATACACACACTACACATGTACACACATATACACGTATACACACATTACACATGTACACACATATACACGTATACACACATTACACATGTACACACATATACACGTATACACACATTACACATGTACACACATATACACGTATACACACTACACATGTACACAGATATATACACACATTACACATGTACACACATATACACTTATACACACACTTCACATGTACACACATATACACGTATACACACACTACACATGTACACACATATACACGTATACACACACTACACATGTACACACATATACACACATTACACATGTACACACATATACACGTATACACACATTACACATGTACACACATATACACGTATACACACATTACACATGTACACGTATACACACATTACACATGTACACACATATACACGTATACACACATTACACATGTACACGTATACACACATTACACATGTACACACATATACACGTATACACACATTACACATGTACACACATATACACACATTACACATGTACACACATATATACGTATACACACATTACACATGTACACACATACACACATTACACATGTACATATATACACGTATACACACATTACACACATATACACGAAGACACACACTCCACATGTACACACATATACACACACTACACATGTACACACATATTCACGTATACACACATTACACATATACACACATATACACGTATACACACATTACACATGTACACACATATACACGTATACACACACTACACATGTACACACATATACACGTATACACACATTACACATGTACACACATATACACGTATACACACATTACACATGTACACACATATACACGTATACACACACTACACATGTACACACATATACACACATTACACATGTACACACATATACACGTATACACACATTACACATGTACACACATATACACGTATACACACATTACACATGTACACGTATACACACATTACACATGTACACACATATACACGTATACACACATTACACATGTACACGTATACACACATTACACATGTACACAAATATTCACATATACACACATTACACATGTACACACATATACACGTATACACACATTACACATGTACACACATATACACGTATACACACACTACACATGTACACACATATACACACATTACACATGTACACACATATACACGTATACACACATTACACATGTACACACATATACACGTATACACACATTACACATGTACACGTATACACACATTACACATGTACACACATATACACGTATACACACATTACACATGTACACGTATACACACATTACACATGTACACACATATACACGTATACACACATTACACATGTACACACATATACACACATTACACATGTACACACATATATACGTATACACACATTACACATGTACACACATACACACATTACACATGTACATATATACACGTATACACACATTACACACATATACACGTATACACACACTCCACATGTACACACATATACACACACTACACATGTACACACATATTCACACATTACACATGTACACACATATACACGTATACACACATTACACATGTACACACATATACACGTATACACACATTACACATGTACACATATATACACGTATACACACATTACACATGTACACGTATACACACATTACACATGTACACACATATACACGTATACACACATTACACATGTACACAAATATTCACGTATACACACATTACACATGTACACACATATACACGTATACACACATTACACATGTACACAAATATTCACGTATACACACATTACACATGTACACACATATACACGTATACACACATTACACATGTACACACATATTCACGTATACACACATTACACATGTACACACATATACACGTATACACACATTACACATGTACACACATATACACGTATACACACACTACACATGTACACACATATACACGTATACACACATTACACATGTACACACATATACACGTATACACACATTACACATGTACACACATATACACGTATACACACTACACATGTACACAGATATATACACACATTACACATGTACACACATATACACGTATACACACACTTCACATGTACACACATATACACGTATACACACACTACACATGTACACACATATACACGTATACACACACTACACATGTACACACATATACACACATTACACATGTACACACATATACACGTATACACACATTACACATGTACACACATATTCACGTATACACACATTACACATGTACACGTATACACACATTACACATGTACACACATATACACGTATACACACATTACACATGTACACACATATACACGTATACACACTACACATGTACACAGATATATACACACATTACACATGTACACACATATACACGTATACACACACTTCACATGTACACACATATACACGTATACACACACTACACATGTACACACATATACACGTATACACACACTACACATGTACACACATATACACACATTACACATGTACACACATATACACGTATACACACATTACACATGTACACACATATTCACGTATACACACATTACACATGTACACGTATACACACATTACACATGTACACACATATACACGTATACACACATTACACATGTACACACATATACACACATTACACATGTACACACATATATACGTATACACACATTACACATGTACACACATACACACATTACACATGTACATATATACACGTATACACACATTACACACATATACACGTATACACACACTCCACATGTACACACATATACACACATTACACGTGTACACACATACACACATTACACATGTACACACATATACACGTATACACACATTACACATGTACACACATATACACACACTACACATGTACACACATATACACACATTACACATGTACACACATATACACGTATACACACATTACACATGTACACACATATACACGTATACACACTACACATGTACACACATATATACACACACTACACATGTACACACATATACACGTATACACACACTACACATGTACACACATATACACGTATACACACACTACACATGTACACACATATACACACATTACACATGTACACACATATACACGTATACACACATTACACATGTACACACATATACACGTATACACACATTACACATGTACACGTATACACACATTACACATGTACACACATATACACGTATACACACATTACACATGTACACGTATACACACATTACACATGTACACAAATATTCACATATACACACATTACACATGTACACACATATACACGTATACACACATTACACATGTACACACATATACACGTATACACACACTACACATGTACACACATATACACGTATACACACATTACACATGTACACACATATACACGTATACACACACTACACATGTACACACATATACACGTATACACACATTACACATGTACACACATATACACATATACACACACTACACATGTACACACATATACACGTATACACACACTACACATGTACACACATATACACACTTTACACGTGTACACACACATACACGTATACACACACTACACATGTACATACATATACACGTATACACACACTACACATGTACACACATACACACATTACACATGTACACACATATACACGTATACACACACTACACATGTACACACATATACATGTATACACACACTACACATGTACACACATATACACGTATACACACATTACACATGTACACACATATACACGTATACACACATTACACATGTACACGTATACACACATTACACATGTACACACATATACACACATTACACATGTACACACATATACACGTATACACACATTACACATGTACACACATATACACGTATACACACATTACACATGTACACACATATACACGTATACACACTACACATGTACACAGATATATACACACATTACAAATGTACACACATATACACGTATACACACACTTCACATGTACACACATATACACGTATACACACACTACACATGTACACACATATACACGTATACACACACTACACATGTACACACATATACACACATTACACATGTACACACATATACACGTATACACACATTACACATGTACACACATATACACGTATACACACATTACACATGTACACGTATACACACATTACACATGTACACACATATACACGTATACACACATTACACATGTACACAAATATTCACGTATACACACATTACACATGTACACACATATACACGTATACACACATTACACATGTACACACATATTCACGTATACACACATTACACATGTACACACATATACACGTATACACACATTACACATGTACACACATATACACGTATACACACACTACACATGTACACAGATATATACACACATTACACATGTACACACATATACACGTATACACACACTTCACATGTACACACATATACACGTATACACACACTACACATGTACACACATATACACGTATACACACACTACACATGTACACACATATACACACATTACACATGTACACACATATACACGTATACACACATTACACAAGTACACACATATTCACGTATACACACATTACACATGTACACACATATACACGTATACACACATTACACATGTACACACATATACACGTATACACACACTACACATGTACACACATATACACGTATACACACATTACACATGTACACACATATACACGTATACACACATTACACATGTACACACATATACACGTATACACACATTACACATGTACACACATATACACGTATACACACTACACATGTACACAGATATATACACACATTACACATGTACACACATATACACGTATACACACACTTCACATGTACACACATATACACGTATACACACACTACACATGTACACACATATACACACATTACACATGTACACACATATACACGTATACACACATTACACATGTACACACATATACACGTATACACACATTACACATGTACACGTATACACACATTACACATGTACACACATATACACGTATACACACATTACACATGTACACACATATACACACATTACACATGTACACACATATATACGTATACACACATTACACATGTACACACATACACACATTACACATGTACATATATACACGTATACACACATTACACACATATACACGAAGACACACACTCCACATGTACACACATATACACACACTACACATGTACACACATATTCACGTATACACACATTACACATGTACACACATATACACGTATACACACATTACACATGTACACACATATACACGTATACACACACTACACATGTACACACATATACACGTATACACACATTACACATGTACACACATATACACGTATACACACATTACACATGTACACACATATACACGTATACACACACTACACATGTACACACATATACACACATTACACATGTACACACATATACACGTATACACACATTACACATGTACACACATATACACGTATACACACATTACACATGTACACGTATACACACATTACACATGTACACACATATACACGTATACACACATTACACATGTACACGTATACACACATTACACATGTACACAAATATTCACATATACACACATTACACATGTACACACATATACACGTATACACACATTACACATGTACACACATATACACGTATACACACACTACACATGTACACACATATACACGTATACACACACTACACATGTACACACATATACACGTATACACACATTACACATGTACACACATATACACATATACACACACACTACACATGTACACACATATACACGTATACACACACTACACATGTACACACATATACACACTTTACACGTGTACACACACATACACGTATACACACACTACACATGTACATACATATACACGTATACACACACTACACATGTACACACATACACACATTACACATGTACACACATATACACGTATACACACACTACACATGTACACACATATACATGTATACACACACTACACATGTACACACATATACACGTATACACACATTACACATGTACACACATATACACGTATACACACATTACACATGTACACGTATACACACATTACACATGTACACACATATATACGTATACACACACTACACATGTACACACATATACACACATTACACATGTACACACATATACACGTATACACACATTACACATGTACACACATATACACGTATACACACATTACACATGTACACACATATACACGTATACACACTACACATGTACACAGATATATACACACATTACACATGTACACACATATACACGTATACACACACTTCACATGTACACACATATACACGTATACACACACTACACATGTACACACATATACACGTATACACACACTACACATGTACACACATATACACACATTACACATGTACACACATATACACGTATACACACATTACACATGTACACACATATACACGTATACACACATTACACATGTACACGTATACACACATTACACATGTACACACATATACACGTATACACACATTACACATGTACACGTATACACACATTACACATGTACACACATATACACGTATACACACATTACACATGTACACGTATACACACATTACACATGTACACACATATACACGTATACACACATTACACATGTACACACATATACACACATTACACATGTACACACATATATACGTATACACACATTACACATGTACACACATACACACATTACACATGTACATATATACACGTATACACACATTACACACATATACACGGATACACACACTCCACATGTACACACATATACACACACTACACATGTACACACATATTCACACATTACACATGTACACACATATACACGTATACACACATTACACATGTACACACATATACACGTATACACACATTACACATGTACACACATATACACGTATACACACATTACACATGTACACGTATACACACATTACACATGTACACACATATACACGTATACACACATTACACATGTACACAAATATTCACGTATACACACATTACACATGTACACACATATACACGTATACACACATTACACATGTACACACATATTCACGTATACACACATTACACATGTACACACATATACACGTATACACACATTACACATGTACACACATATACACGTATACACACACTACACATGTACACACATATACACGTATACACACATTACACATGTACACACATATACACGTATACACACATTACACATGTACACACATATACACGTATACACACTACACATGTACACAGATATATACACACATTACACATGTACACACATATACACGTATACACACACTTCACATGTACACACATATACACGTATACACACATTACACATGTACACGTATACACACATTACACATGTACACACATATACACGTATACACACATTACACATGTACACGTATACACACATTACACATGTACACAAATATTCACATATACACACATTACACATGTACACACATATACACGTATACACACATTACACATGTACACACATATACACGTATACACACACTACACATGTACACACATATACACGTATACACACATTACACATGTACACACATATACACGTATACACACACTCCACATGTACACACATATACACACACTACACATGTACACACATATTCACACATTACACATGTACACACATATACACGTATACACACATTACACATGTACACACATATACACGTATACACACATTACACATGTACACACATATACACGTATACACACATTACACATGTACACGTATACACACATTACACATGTACACACATATACACGTATACACACATTACACATGTACACAAATATTCACGTATACACACATTACACATGTACACACATATACACGTATACACACATTACACATGTACACACATATTCACGTATACACACATTACACATGTACACACATATACACGTATACACACATTACACATGTACACACATATACACGTATACACACATTACACATGTACACACATATACACGTATACACACTACACATGTACACAGATATATACACACATTACACATGTACACACATATACACGTATACACACACTTCACATGTACACACATATACACGTATACACACATTACACATGTACACGTATACACACATTACACATGTACACACATATACACGTATACACACATTACACATGTACACGTATACACACATTACACATGTACACAAATATTCACATATACACACATTACACATGTACACACATATACACGTATACACACACTACACATGTACACACATATACACGTATACACACATTACACATGTACACACATATACACGTATACACACACTACACATGTACACACATATACACGTATACACACATTACACATGTACACACATATACACATATACACACACTACACATGTACACACATATACACGTATACACACACTACACATGTACACACATATACACACTTTACACGTGTACACACACATACACGTATACACACACTACACATGTACATACATATACACGTATACACACACTACACATGTACACACATACACACATTACACATGTACACACATATACACGTATACACACACTACACATGTACACACATATACATGTATACACACACTACACATGTACACACATATACACGTATACACACATTACACATGTACACACATATACACGTATACACACATTACACATGTACACGTATACACACATTACACATGTACACACATATATACGTATACACACACTACACATGTACACACATATACACACATTACACATGTACACACATATACACGTATACACACATTACACATGTACACACATATACACGTATACACACATTACACATGTACACACATATACACGTATACACACTACACATGTACACAGATATATACACACATTACACATGTACACACATATACACGTATACACACACTTCACATGTACACACATATACACGTATACACACACTACACATGTACACACATATACACGTATACACACACTACACATGTACACACATATACACACATTACACATGTACACACATATACACGTATACACACATTACACATGTACACACATATACACGTATACACACATTACACATGTACACGTATACACACATTACACATGTACACACATATACACGTATACACACATTACACATGTACACGTATACACACATTACACATGTACACACATATACACGTATACACACATTACACATGTACACGTATACACACATTACACATGTACACACATATACACGTATACACACATTACACATGTACACACATATACACACATTACACATGTACACACATATATACGTATACACACATTACACATGTACACACATACACACATTACACATGTACATATATACACGTATACACACATTACACACATATACACGTATACACACACTCCACATGTACACACATATACACACACTACACATGTACACACATATTCACACATTACACATGTACACACATATACACGTATACACACATTACACATGTACACGTATACACACATTACACATGTACACACATATACACGTATACACACATTACACATGTACACAAATATTCACGTATACACACATTACACATGTACACACATATACACGTATACACACATTACACATGTACACACATATTCACGTATACACACATTACACATGTACACACATATACACGTATACACACATTACACATGTACACACATATACACGTATACACACACTACACATGTACACACATATACACGTATACACACATTACACGTGTACACACATATACACGTATACACACATTACACATGTACACACATATACACGTATACACACTACACATGTACACAGATATATACACACATTACACATGTACACACATATACACGTATACACACACTTCACATGTACACACATATACACGTATACACACACTACACATGTACACACATATACACACATTACACATGTACACACATATACACGTATACACACATTACACATGTACACACATATACACGTATACACACACTACACATGTACACACATATACACGTATACACACACTACACATGTACACACATATACACACATTACACATGTACACACATATACACGTATACACACATTACACATGTACACACATATTCACGTATACACACATTACACATGTACACACATATACACACATTACACATGTACACACATATACACGTATACACACATTACACATGTACACACATATACACGTATACACACACTACACATGTACACACATATACACGTATACACACACTACACATGTACACACATATACACACATTACACATGTACACACATATACACGTATACACACATTACACATGTACACACATATTCACGTATACACACATTACACATGTACACACATATACACGTATACACACATTACACATGTACACACATATACACGTATACACACACTACACATGTACACACATATACACGTATACACACATTACACATGTACACACATATACACGTATACACACATTACACATGTACACACATATACACGTATACACACACTACACATGTACACACATATACACGTATACACACATTACACATGTACACACATATACACGTATACACACATTACACATGTACACACATATACACGTATACACACATTACACATGTACACACATATACACGTATACACACTACACATGTACACAGATATATACACACATTACACATGTACACACATATACACGTATACACACACTTCACATGTACACACATATACACGTATACACACACTACACATGTACACACATATACACGTATACACACACTACACATGTACACACATATACACACATTACACATGTACACACATATACACGTATACACACATTACACATGTACACACATATACACGTATACACACATTACACATGTACACGTATACACACATTACACATGTACACACATATACACGTATACACACATTACACATGTACACACATATACACGTATACACACATTACACATGTACACACATATACACACATTACACATGTACACACATATATACGTATACACACATTACACATGTACACACATACACACATTACACATGTACATATATACACGAAGACACACACTCCACATGTACACACATATACACACACTACACATGTACACACATATTCACGTATACACACATTACACATGTACACACATATACACGTATACACACATTACACATGTACACACATATACACGTATACACACACTACACATGTACACACATATACACGTATACACACATTACACATGTACACACATATACACGTATACACACATTACACATGTACACACATATACACGTATACACACTACACATGTACACAGATATATACACACATTACACATGTACACACATATACACGTATACACACACTTCACATGTACACACATATACACGTATACACACACTACACATGTACACACATATACACGTATACACACACTACACATGTACACACATATACACACATTACACATGTACACACATATACACGTATACACACATTACACATGTACACACATATACACGTATACACACATTACACATGTACACACATATACACGTATACACACACTACACATGTACACACATATACACGTATACACACACTACACATGTACACACATATACACGTATACACACATTACACATGTACACACATATACACGTATACACACATTACACATGTACACACATATACACGTATACACACATTACACATGTACACACATATACACGTATACACACTACACATGTACACAGATATATACACACATTACACATGTACACACATATACACGTATACACACACTTCACATGTACACACATATACACGTATACACACACTACACATGTACACACATATACACACATTACACATGTACACACATATACACGTATACACACATTACACATGTACACACATATACACGTATACACACACTACACATGTACACACATATACACGTATACACACACTACACATGTACACACATATACACACATTACACATGTACACACATATACACGTATACACACATTACACATGTACACACATATTCACGTATACACACATTACACATGTACACACATATACACACATTACACATGTACACACATATACACGTATACACACATTACACATGTACACACATATACACGTATACACACACTACACATGTACACACATATACACGTATACACACACTACACATGTACACACATATACACACATTACACATGTACACACATATACACGTATACACACATTACACATGTACACACATATTCACGTATACACACATTACACATGTACACACATATACACGTATACACACATTACACATGTACACACATATACACGTATACACACACTACACATGTACACACATATACACGTATACACACATTACACATGTACACACATATACACGTATACACACATTACACATGTACACACATATACACGTATACACACACTACACATGTACACACATATACACGTATACACACATTACACATGTACACACATATACACGTATACACACATTACACATGTACACACATATACACGTATACACACATTACACATGTACACACATATACACGTATACACACTACACATGTACACAGATATATACACACATTACACATGTACACACATATACACGTATACACACACTTCACATGTACACACATATACACGTATACACACACTACACATGTACACACATATACACGTATACACACACTACACATGTACACACATATACACACATTACACATGTACACACATATACACGTATACACACATTACACATGTACACACATATACACGTATACACACATTACACATGTACACGTATACACACATTACACATGTACACACATATACACGTATACACACATTACACATGTACACACATATACACGTATACACACATTACACATGTACACACATATACACACATTACACATGTACACACATATATACGTATACACACATTACACATGTACACACATACACACATTACACATGTACATATATACACGTATACACACATTACACACATATACACGAAGACACACACTCCACATGTACACACATATACACACACTACACATGTACACACATATTCACGTATACACACATTACACATGTACACACATATACACGTATACACACATTACACATGTACACACATATACACGTATACACACACTACACATGTACACACATATACACGTATACACACATTACACATGTACACACATATACACGTATACACACATTACACATGTACACACATATACACGTATACACACTACACATGTACACAGATATATACACACATTACACATGTACACACATATACACGTATACACACACTTCACATGTACACACATATACACGTATACACACACTACACATGTACACACATATACACGTATACACACACTACACATGTACACACATATACACACATTACACATGTACACACATATACACGTATACACACATTACACATGTACACACATATACACGTATACACACATTACACATGTACACACATATACACGTATACACACACTACACATGTACACACATATACACGTATACACACACTACACATGTACACACATATACACGTATACACACATTACACATGTACACACATATACACGTATACACACATTACACATGTACACACATATACACGTATACACACACTTCACATGTACACACATATACACGTATACACACACTACACATGTACACACATATACACGTATACACACACTACACATGTACACACATATACACACATTACACATGTACACACATATACACGTAACACACATTACACATGTACACACATATACACGTATACACACATTACACATGTACACGTATACACACATTACACATGTACACACATATACACGTATACACACATTACACATGTACACGTATACACACATTACACATGTACACACATATACACGTATACACACATTACACAAGTACACACATATAGACACATTACACATGTACACACATATATACGTATACACACATTACACATGTACACACATACACACATTACACATGTACATATATACACGTATACACACATTACACACATATACACGAAGACACACACTCCACATGTACACACATATACACACACTACACATGTACACACATATTCACGTATACACACACTACACATCTACACACATATACACGTATACAGACATTACACATGTACACACATATACACGTATACACACATTACACATGTACACACATATTCACGTATACACACATTACACATGTACACACATATACACGTATACACACATTACACATGTACACACATATACACGTATACACACACTACACATGTACACACATATACACGTATACACACATTACACATGTACACACATATACACGTATACACACACTACACATGTACACACATATACACGTATACACACATTACACATGTACACACATATACACGTATACACACACTACACATGTACACACATATACACACTTTACACGTGTACACACACATACACGTATACACACACTACACATGTACACACATATACACGTATACACACACTACACATGTACACACATATACACGTATACACACACTACACATGTACACACATATACACGTATACACACACTACACATGTACACACATATACACGTATACACACATTACACATGTACACACATACACACATTACACATGTACACACATATACACGTATACACACACTACACGTGTACACACATACACACATTACACATGTACACACATATACACGTATACACACATTACACATGTACACACATATACACACACTACACATGTACACACATATACACACATTACACATGTACACACATATACACGTATACACACATTACACATGTACACACATATACACGTATACACACATTACACATGTACACACATACACACATTACACATGTACACACATATACACGTATACACACACTACACGTGTACACACATACACACATTACACATGTACACACATATACACGTATACACACATTACACATGTACACACATATACACACACTACACATGTACACACATATACACACATTACACATGTACACACATATACACGTATACACACATTACACATGTACACACATATACACGTATACACACATTACACATGTACACACATATACACGTATATACACTACACATCTACACAGATATATACACACATTACACATATACACACATATACACGTATACACACACGACACATGTACACACATATACACGTATACACACACTACACATGTACACATATATACACACATTACACATGTACACACATATACACGTATACACACATTACACATGTACACGTATACACACATTACACATGTACACACATATACACGTATACACACATTACACATGTACACGTATACACACATTACACATGTACACACATATACACGTATACACACATTACACATGTACACACATATACACACATTATACATGTACACACATATATACGTATACACACATTACACATGTACACACATACACACATTACACATGTACATATATACACGTATACACACATTACACACATATACACGTATACACACACTCCACATGTACACACATATACACACATTACACGTGTACACACATACACACATTACACATGTACACACATATACACGTATACACACATTACACATGTACACACATATACACACACTACACATGTACACACATATACACACATTACACATGTACACACATATACACGTATACACACATTACACATGTACACACATATACACGTATACACACTACACATGTACAAACATATATACACACATTACACATGTACACACATATACACGTATACACACACTACACATGTACACACATATACACGTATACACACACTACACATGTACACACATATACACACATTACACATGTACACACATATACACGTATACACACATTACACATGTACACACATATACACTTATACACACATTACACATGTACACGTATACACACATTACACATGTACACACATATACACGTATACACACATTACACATGTACACATATACACACATTACACATGTACACACATATACACGTATACACACATTACACATGTACACAAATATTCACGTATACACACATTACACATGTACACATATACACACATTACACATGTACACACATATACACGTATACACACATTACACATGTACACAAATATTCACGTATACACACATTACACATGTACACACATATACACGTATACACACATTACACATGTACACACATATACACGTATACACACATTACACATGTACACACATATACACGTATACACACACTACACATGTACACACATATACACGTATACACACATTACACATGTACACACATATACACGTATACACACACTACACATGTACACACATATACACGTATACACACATAACACATGTACACACATATACACGTATACACACACTACACATGTACACACATACACACATATACACACATTACACATGTACACACATATACACGTATACACACTACACAAGTACACACACATACACGTATACACACATTACACACATATACACGTATACACACTACACATGTACACACATATATACACACATTACACATGTACACACATATACACGTATACACACACTACACATGTACACACACTACACGTATACACACACTACACATGTACACACATATACACACATTACACATGTACACACATATACACGTATACACACATTACACATGTACACACATATACACGTATACACACATTACACATGTACACGTATACACACATTACACATGTACACACATATACACGTATACACACATTACACATGTACACGTATACACACATTACACATGTACACACATATACACGTATACACACATTACACATGTACACACATATACACGTATACACACATTACACATGTACACAAATATTCACGTATACACACATTACACATGTACACACATATACACGTATACACACATTACACATGTACACACATATTCACGTATACACACATTACACATGTACACACATATAAACGTATAAACACATTACACATGTACACAAATATTCACGTATACACACATTACACATGTACACACATATACACGTATACACACATTACACATGTACACACATATTCACGTATACACACATTACACATGTACACACATATACACGTATACACACATTACACATGTACACAAATATTCACGTATACAAACATTACACATGTACACACATATACACGTATACACACATTACACATGTACACACATACACATATACACACTACACATGTACACAGATATATACACACATTACACATGTACACACATATACACGTATACACACACTACACATGTACACACATATACACGTATACACACATTACACATGTACACACATATACACGTATACACACATTACACATGTACACGTATACACACATTACACATGTACACACATATACACGTATACACACATTACACATGTACACGTATACACACATTACACATGTACACACATATACACGTATACACACATTACACATGTACACACATATACACACATTACACATGTACACACATATATACGTATACACACACTACACATGTACACACATATACACGTATACACACACTACACATGTACACACATATACACACATTACACATGTACACACATATACACGTATACACACATTACACATGTACACACATATACACGTATACACACATTACACATGTACACGTATACACACATTACACATGTACACACATATACACGTATACACACATTACACATGTACACGTATACACACATTACACATGTACACACATATACACGTATACACACATTACACATGTACACGTATACACACATTACACATGTACACACATATACACGTATACACACATTACACATGTACACACATATACACGTATACACACATTACACATGTACACGTATACACACATTACACATGTACACACATATATACGTATACACACACTACACATGTACACACATATACACACATTACACATGTACACACATATACACACACTACACATGTACACACATATACACACATTACACATGTACACACATATACACGTATACACACATTACACATGTACACACATATACACGTATACACACTGCACATGTACACAGATATATACACACATTACACATGTACACACATATACACGTATACACACACTACACATGTACACACATATACAGGTATACACACATTACACATGTACACACATATACACATATACACACACTACACATGTACACACATATACACGTATACACACATTACACATGTACACACATATACACGTATACACACACTACACATGTACACACATATACACGTATACACACATTACACATGTACACACATATACACGTATAAAGACACTACACATGTACACACATATACACACTTTACACGTGTACACACACATACACGTATACACACACTACACATGTACATACATATACACGTATACACACACTACACATGTACACACATACACACGTATACACACATTACACATGTACACACATATACACGTATACACACATGTACACACATATACACGTATACACACTACACATGTACACACATATATACACACATTACACATGTACACACATATACACGTATAAACACACTACACATGTACACACACTACACGTATACATACACTACACATGTACACACATATACACACATTACACATGTACACACATATACACGTATACACACATTACACATGTACACACATATACACGTATACACACATTACACATGTACACGTATACACACATTACACATGTACACACATATACACGTATACACACATTACACATGTACACACATACACACGTATACACACATTACACATGTACACACATATACACGTATACACACATGTACACACATATACACGTATACACACTACACATGTACACACATATATACACACATTACACATGTACACACATATACACGTATAAACACACTACACATGTACACACACTACACGTATACACACACTACACATGTACACACATATACACACATTACACATGTACACACATATACACGTATACACACATTACACATGTACACACATATACACGTATACACACATTACACATGTACACGTATACACACATTACACATGTACACACATATACACGTATACACACATTACACATGTACACGTATACACACATTACACATGTACACACATATACACGTATACACACATTACACATGTACACACATATACACGTATACACACATTACACATGTACACAAATATTCACGTATACACACATTACACATGTACACACATATACACGTATACACACATTACACATGTACACACATATTCACGTATACACACATTACACATGTACACACATATACACGTATACACACATTACACATGTACACAAATATTCACGTATACACACATTACACATGTACACACATATACACGTATACACACATTACACATGTACACACATATTCACGTATACACACATTACACATGTACACACATATACACGTATACACACATTACACATGTACACAAATATTCACGTATACACACATTACACATGTACACACATATACACGTATACACACATTACACATGTACACACGTACACATATACACACTACACATGTACACAGATATATACACACATTACACATGTACACACATATACACGTATACACACACTACACATGTACACACATATACACGTATACACACACTACACATGTACACACATATACACACATTACACATGTACACACATATACACGTATACACACATTACACATGTACACACATATACACGTATACACACATTACACATGTACACGTATACACACATTACACATGTACACACATATACACGTATACACACATTACACATGTACACGTATACACACATTACACATGTACACACACTACACGTATACACACACTACACATGTACACACATATACACACATTACACATGTACACACATATACACGTATACACACATTACACATGTACACACATATACACGTATACACACATTACACATGTACACGTATACACACATTACACATGTACACACATATACACGTATACACACATTACACATGTACACACATATACACACATTACACATGTACACACATATATACGTATACACACACTACACATGTACACACATATACACGTATACACACACTACACATGTACACACATATACACACATTACACATGTACACACATATACACGTATACACACATTACACATGTACACACATATACACGTATACACACATTACACATGTACACGTATACACACATTACACATGTACACACATATACACGTATACACACATTACACATGTACACGTATACACACATTACACATGTACACACACTACACGTATACACACACTACACATGTACACACATATACACACATTACACATGTACACACATATACACGTATACACACATTACACATGTACACACATATACACGTATACACACATTACACATGTACACGTATACACACATTACACATGTACACACATATACACGTATACACACATTACACATGTACACAAATATTCACGTATACACACATTACACATGTACACACATATACACGTATACACACATTACACATGTACACACATACACATATACACACTACACATGTACACAGATATATACACACATTACACATGTACACACATATACACGTATACACACACTACACATGTACACACATATACACGTATACACACACTACACATGTACACACATATACACACATTACACATGTACACACATATACACGTATACACACATTACACATGTACACACATATACACGTATACACACATTACACATGTACACGTATACACACATTACACATGTACACACATATACACGTATACACACATTACACATGTACACGTATACACACATTACACATGTACACACATATACACGTATACACACATTACACATGTACACAAATATACACACATTACACATGTACACACATATATACGTATACACACACTACACATGTACACACATATACACGTATACACACACTACACATGTACACACATATACACACATTACACATGTACACACATATACACGTATACACACATTACACATGTACACACATATACACGTATACACACACTACACATGTACACACATATACACACATTACACATGTACACACATATACACGTATACACACATTACACATGTACACACATATACACGTATACACACATTACACATGTACACACATATACACGTATAGACACATTACACATGTACACACATATACACGTATACACACATTACACATGTACACGTATACACACATTACACATGTACACACATATACACGTATACACACATTACACATGTACACGTATACACACATTACACATGTACACACACTACACGTATACACACACTACACATGTACACACATATACACACATTACACATGTACACACATATACACGTATACACACATTACACATGTACACACATATACACGTATACACACATTACACATGTACACACATACACATATACACACTACACATGTACACAGATATATACACACATTACACATGTACACACATATACACGTATACACACACTACACATGTACACACATATACACGTATACACACACTACACATGTACACACATATACACACATTACACATGTACACACATATACACGTATACACACATTACACATGTACACACATATACACGTATACACACATTACACATGTACACGTATACACACATTACACATGTACACACATATACACGTATACACACATTACACATGTACACAAATATTCACGTATACACACATTACACATGTACACACATATACACGTATACACACATTACACATGTACACACATACACATATACACACTACACATGTACACAGATATATACACACATTACACATGTACACACATATACACGTATACACACACTACACATGTACACACATATACACGTATACACACACTACACATGTACACACATATACACACATTACACATGTACACACATATACACGTATACACACATTACACATGTACACACATATACACGTATACACACATTACACATGTACACGTATACACACATTACACATGTACACACATATACACGTATACACACATTACACATGTACACGTATACACACATTACACATGTACACACATATACACGTATACACACATTACACATGTACACAAATATACACACATTACACATGTACACACATATATACGTATACACACACTACACATGTACACACATATACACGTATACACACACTACACATGTACACACATATACACACATTACACATGTACACACATATACACGTATACACACATTACACATGTACACACATATACACGTATACACACACTACACATGTACACACATATACACACATTACACATGTACACACATATACACGTATACACACATTACACATGTACACACATATACACGTATACACACATTACACATGTACACACATATACACGTATAGACACATTACACATGTACACACATATACACGTATACACACATTACACATGTACACGTATACACACATTACACATGTACACACATATACACGTATACACACATTACACATGTACACGTATACACACATTACACATGTACACACACTACACGTATACACACACTACACATGTACACACATATACACACATTACACATGTACACACATATACACGTATACACACATTACACATGTACACACATATACACGTATACACACATTACACATGTACACACATACACATATACACACTACACATGTACACAGATATATACACACATTACACATGTACACACATATACACGTATACACACACTACACATGTACACACATATACACGTATACACACACTACACATGTACACACATATACACACATTACACATGTACACACATATACACGTATACACACATTACACATGTACACACATATACACGTATACACACATTACACATGTACACAAATATACACACATTACACATGTACACACATATATACGTATACACACACTACACATGTACACACATATACACGTATACACACACTACACATGTACACACATATACACACATTACACATGTACACACATATACACGTATACACACATTACACATGTACACACATATACACGTATACACACATGACACATATACACGTATACACACATTACACATGTACACGTATACACACATTACACATGTACACACATATATACGTATACACACACTACACATGTACAGACATATACATGTATACACACACTACACATGTACACACATATATACATATACACACATTACACATGTACACACATATACACGTATACACACACTACACATGTACACACATATACACACATTACACATGTACACACATATACACGTATACACACATTACACATGTACACACATATACACATATACACACATGACACATATACACGTATACACACATTACACATGTACACGTATACACACATTACACATGTACACACATATATACGTATACACACACTACACATGTACAGACATATACATGTATACACACACTACACATGTACACACATATATACATATACACACATTACACATGTACACACATATACACGTATACACACACTACACATGTACACACATATACACGTATACACACACTACACATGTACACACATATACACGTATACACACACTACACATGTACACACATATACACACATTACACATGTACACACATATACACGTATACACACATTACAAATGTACACACATTACACATGTACACGTATACACACATTACACATGTACACACATATACACGTATACACACATTACACATGTACACGTATACACACATTACACATGTACACACATATACACACATTACACATGTACACACATATATACGTATACACACATTACACATGTACACGTATACACACATTACACATGTACACACACTACACGTATACACACACTACACATGTACACACATATACACACATTACACATGTACACACATATACACGTATACACACATTACACATGTACACACATATACACGTATACACACATTACACATGTACACGTATACACACATTACACATGTACACACATATACACGTATACACACATTACACATGTACACGTATACACACATTACACATGTACACACATATACACGTATACACACATTACACATGTACACACATATACACACATTACACATGTACACACATATATACGTATACACACACTACACATGTACACACATATACACGTATACACACACTACACATGTACACACATATACACACATTACACATGTACACACATATACACGTATACACACATTACACATGTACACACATATACACGTATACACACATTACACATGTACACGTATACACACATTACACATGTACACACATATACACGTATACACACATTACACATGTACACGTATACACACATTACACATGTACACACACTACACGTATACACACACTACACATGTACACACATATACACACATTACACATGTACACACATATACACGTATACACACATTACACATGTACACACATATACACGTATACACACATTACACATGTACACGTATACACACATTACACATGTACACACATATACACGTATACACACATTACACATGTACACGTATACACACATTACACATGTACACACATATACACGTATACACACATTACACATGTACACACATATACACGTATACACACACTACACATGTACACACATATACACGTATACACACATTACACATGTACACACATATACACGTATACACACACTACACATGTACACACATATACACGTATACACACATTACACATGTACACACATATACACGTATACACACACTACACATGTACACACATATACACGTATACACACACTACACATGTACACACATATACACACTTTACACGTGTACACACATATACACGTATACACACACTACACATGTACACACATATACACGTATACACACATTACACATGTACACACATATACACGTATACACACACTACACATGTACACACATATACACACTTTACACGTGTACACACACATACACGTATACACACACTACACATGTACATACATATACACGTATACACACACTACACATGTACACACATACACACATTACACATGTACACACATACCCGTATACACACACTACACATGTACACACATATACACGTATACACACACTACACATGTACACACATATACATGTATACACACACTACACATGTACACACATATACACGTATACACACACTACACATGTACACACATATACACGTATACACACATTACACATGTACACGTATACACACATTACACATGTACACACATATATACGTATACACACACTACACATGTACACACATATACACACATTACACATGTACACACATATACACGTATACACACATTACACATGTACATACATATACACGTATACACACACTACACATGTACACACATACACACATATACACACATTACACATGTACACACATATACACGTATACACACTACACAAGTACACACACATACACGTATACACACATTACACACATATACACGTATACACACACTCCACATGTACACACATATACACACATTACACATGTACACACATATACACACATTACACATGTACACACATATACACGTATACACACTACACATGTACACACATATATACACACATTACACATGTACACACATATACACGTATAAACACACTACACATGTACACACACTACACGTATACACACACTACACATGTACACACATATACACACATTACACATGTACACACATATACACGTATACACACATTACACATGTACACACATATACACGTATACACACATTACACATGTACACGTATACACACATTACACATGTACACACATATACACGTATACACACATTACACATGTACACGTATACACACATTACACATGTACACACATATACACGTATATACACATTACACATGTACACACATATACACGTATACACACATTACACATGTACACAAATATTCACGTATACACACATTACACATGTACACACATATACACGTATACACACATTACACATGTACACACATATTCACGTATACACACATTACACATGTACACACATATACACGTATACACACATTACACATGTACACAAATATTCACGTATACACACATTACACATGTACACACATATACACGTATACACACATTACACATGTACACACATATTCACGTATACACACATTACACATGTACACACATATACACGTATACACACATTACACATGTACACAAATATTCACGTATACACACATTACACATGTACACACATATACACGTATACACACATTACACATGTACACACATACACATATACACACTACACATGTACACAGATATATATACACACATTACACATGTACACACATATACACGTATACACACACTACACATGTACACACATATACACGTATACACACACTACACATGTACACACATATACACACATTACACATGTACACACATATACACGTATACACACATTACACATGTACACACATATACACGTATACACACATTACACATGTACACACATATTCACGTATACACACATTACACATGTACACACATATACACGTATACACACATTACACATGTACACAAATATTCACGTATACACACATTACACATGTACACACATATACAAGTATACACACATTACACATGTACACACATACACATATACACACTACACATGTACACAGATATATACACACATTACACATGTACACACATATACACGTATACACACACTACACATGTACACACATATACACGTATACACACACTACACATGTACACACATATACACACATTACACATGTACACACATATACACGTATACACACATTACACATGTACACACATATACACGTATACACACATTACACATGTACACGTATACACACATTACACATGTACACACATATACACGTATACACACATTACACATGTACACGTATACACACATTACACATGTACACACATATACACGTATACACACATTACACATGTACACAAATATACACACATTACACATGTACACACATATATACGTATACACACACTACACATGTACACACATATACACGTATACACACACTACACATGTACACACATATACACACATTACACATGTACACACATATACACGTATACACACATTACACATGTACACACATATACACGTATACACACACTACACATGTACACACATATACACACATTACACATGTACACACATATACACGTATACACACATTACACATGTACACACATATACACGTATACACACATGACACATATACACGTATACACACATTACACATGTACACGTATACACACATTACACATGTACACACATATATACGTATACACACACTACACATGTACAGACATATACATGTATACACACACTACACATGTACACACATATATACATATACACACACTACACATGTACACACATATACACGTATACACACACTACACATGTACACACATATACACACATTACACATGTACACACATATACACGTATACACACATTACAAATGTACACACATTACACATGTACACGTATACACACATTACACATGTACACACATATACACGTATACACACATTACACATGTACACGTATACACACATTACACATGTACACACATATACACACATTACACATGTACACACATATATACGTATACACACACTACACATGTACACACATATACACGTATACACACACTACACATGTACACACATATACACACATTACACATGTACACACATATACACGTATACACACATTACACATGTACACACATATACACGTATACACACATTACACATGTACACGTATACACACATTACACATGTACACACACATACACGTATACACACATTACACATGTACACGTATACACACATTACACATGTACACACACTACACGTATACACACACTACACATGTACACACATATACACACATTACACATGTACACACATATACACGTATACACACATTACACATGTACACACATATACACGTATACACACATTACACATGTACACGTATACACACATTACACATGTACACACATATACACGTATACACACATTACACATGTACACGTATACACACATTACACATATACACACATATACACGTATACACACATTACACATGTACACACATATACACACATTACACATGTACACACATATATACGTATACACACACTACACATGTACACACATATACACGTATACACACACTACACATGTACACACATATACACACATTACACATGTACACACATATACACGTATACACACATTACACATGTACACACATATACACGTATACACACATTACACATGTACACGTATACACACATTACACATGTACACACATATACACGTATACACACATTACACATGTACACGTATACACACATTACACATGTACACACTACACGTATACACACACTACACATGTACACACATATACACACATTACACATGTACACACATATACACGTATACACACATTACACATGTACACACATATACACGTATACACACATTACACATGTACACGTATACACACATTACACATGTACACACATATACACGTATACACACATTACACATGTACACGTATACACACATTACACATGTACACACATATACACGTATACACACATTACACATGTACACACATATACACGTATACACACACTACACATGTACACACATATACACGTATACACACATTACACATGTACACACATATACACGTATACACACACTACACATGTACACACATATACACGTATACACACATTACACATGTACACACATATACACGTATACACACACTACACATGTACACACATACACGTATACACACACTACACATGTACACACATATACACACTTTACACGTGTACACACATATACACGTATACACACACTACACATGTACACACATATACACGTATACACACATTACACATGTACACACATATACACGTATACACACACTACACATGTACACACATATACACACTTTACACGTGTACACACACATACACGTATACACACACTACACATGTACATACATATACACGTATACACACACTACACATGTACACACATACACACATTACACATGTACACACATACCCGTATACACACACTACACATGTACACACATATACACGTATACACACACTACACATGTACACACATATACATGTATACACACACTACACATGTATACACGTATACACGTATACACACACTACACATGTACACACATATACATGTATACACACACTACACATGTACACACATATACACGTATACACACACTACACATGTACACACATATACACGTATACACACATTACACATGTACACGTATACACACATTACACATGTACACACATATATACGTATACACACACTACACATGTACACACATATACACACATTACACATGTACACACATATACACGTATACACACATTACACATGTACACACATATACACGTATACACACATTACACATGTACACGTATACACACATTACACATGTACACACATATATACGTATACACACACTACACATGTACACAGATATACACACATTACACATGTACACACATATACACGTATACACACATTACACATGTACACGTATACACACATTACACATGTACACACATATACACGTATACACACATTACACATGTACACGTATACACACATTACACATGTACACACATATACACGTATACACACATTACACATGTACACACATATACACACATTACACATGTACACACATATATACGTATACACACACTACACATGTACACACATATACACGTATAAACACACTACACATGTACACACATATACACACATTACACATGTACACACATATACACGTATACACACATTACACATGTACACACATATACACGTATACACACATTACACATGTACACGTATACACACATTACACATGTACACACACTACACGTATACACACACTACACATGTACACACATATACACACATTACACATGTACACACATATACACGTATACACACATTACACATGTACACACATATACACGTATACACACATTACACATGTACACGTATACACACATTACACATGTACACACATATACACGTATACACACATTACACATGTACACGTATACACACATTACACATGTACACACATATACACGTATACACACATTACACATGTACACACATATACACGTATACACACATTACACATGTACACAAATATTCACGTATACACACATTACACATGTACACACATATACACGTATACACACATTACACATGTACACACATATTCACGTATACACACATTACACATGTACACACATATACACGTATACACACATTACACATGTACACAAATATTCACGTATACACACATTACACATGTACACACATATACACGTATACACACATTACACATGTACACGTATACACACATTACACATGTACACACATATACACGTATACACACATTACACATGTACACGTATACACACATTACACATGTACACACACTACACGTATACACACACTACACATGTACACACATATACACACATTACACATGTACACACATATACACGTATACACACATTACACATGTACACATATATTCACGTATACACACATTACACATGTACACACATATACACGTATACACACATTACACATGTACACAAATATTCACGTATACACACATTACACATGTACACACATATACACGTATACACACATTACACATGTACACACATATTCACTTATACACACATTACACATGTACACACATATACACGTATACACACATTACACATGTACACAAATATTCATGTATACACACATTACACATGTACACACATATACACGTATACACACATTACACATATACACACATATACACGTATACACACATTACACATGTACACACATATACACACATTACACATGTACACACATATATACGTATACACACACTACACATGTACACACATATACACGTATACACACACTACACATGTACACACATATACACACATTACACATGTACACACATATACACGTATACACACATTACACATGTACACACATATACACGTATACACACATTACACATGTACACGTATACACACATTACACATGTACACACATATACACGTATACACACATTACACATGTACACGTATACACACATTACACATGTACACACACTACACGTATACACACACTACACATGTACACACATATACACACATTACACATGTACACACATATACACGTATACACACATTACACATGTACACACATATACACGTATACACACATTACACATGTACACACATATACACGTATACACACATTACACATGTACACGTATACACACATTACACATGTACACACATATACACGTATACACACATTACACATGTACACGTATACACACATTACACATGTACACACATATACACGTATACACACATTACACATGTACACAAATATACACACATTACACATGTACACACATATATACGTATACACACACTACACATGTACACACATATACACGTATACACACACTACACATGTACACACATATACACACATTACACATGTACACACATATACACGTATACACACATTACACATGTACACACATATACACGTATACACACACTACACATGTACACACATATACACACATTACACATGTACACACATATACACGTATACACACATTACACATGTACACACATATACACGTATACACACATGACACATATACACGTATACACACATTACACATGTACACGTATACACACATTACACATGTACACACATATATACGTATACACACACTACACATGTACAGACATATACATGTATACACACACTACACATGTACACACATATATACATATACACACACTACACATGTACACACATATACACGTATACACACACTACACATGTACACACATATACACACATTACACATGTACACACATATACACGTATACACACATTACAAATGTACACACATTACACATGTACACGTATACACACATTACACATGTACACACATATACACGTATACACACATTACACATGTACACGTATACACACATTACACATGTACACACATATACACACATTACACATGTACACACATATATACGTATACACACACTACACATGTACACACATATACACGTATACACACACTACACATGTACACACATATACACACATTACACATGTACACACATATACACGTATACACACATTACACATGTACACACATATACACGTATACACACATTACACATGTACACGTATACACACATTACACATGTACACACACATACACGTATACACACATTACACATGTACACGTATACACACATTACACATGTACACACACTACACGTATACACACACTACACATGTACACACATATACACACATTACACATGTACACACATATACACGTATACACACATTACACATGTACACACATATACACGTATACACACATTACACATGTACACGTATACACACATTACACATGTACACACATATACACGTATACACACATTACACATGTACACGTATACACACATTACACATATACACACATATACACGTATACACACATTACACATGTACACACATATACACACATTACACATGTACACACATATATACGTATACACACACTACACATGTACACACATATACACGTATACACACACTACACATGTACACACATATACACACATTACACATGTACACACATATACACGTATACACACATTACACATGTACACACATATACACGTATACACACATTACACATGTACACGTATACACACATTACACATGTACACACATATACACGTATACACACATTACACATGTACACGTATACACACATTACACATGTACACACTACACGTATACACACACTACACATGTACACACATATACACACATTACACATGTACACACATATACACGTATACACACATTACACATGTACACACATATACACGTATACACACATTACACATGTACACGTATACACACATTACACATGTACACACATATACACGTATACACACATTACACATGTACACGTATACACACATTACACATGTACACACATATACACGTATACACACATTACACATGTACACACATATACACGTATACACACACTACACATGTACACACATATACACGTATACACACATTACACATGTACACACATATACACGTATACACACACTACACATGTACACACATATACACGTATACACACATTACACATGTACACACATATACACGTATACACACACTACACATGTACACACATACACGTATACACACACTACACATGTACACACATATACACACTTTACACGTGTACACACATATACACGTATACACACACTACACATGTACACACATATACACGTATACACACATTACACATGTACACACATATACACGTATACACACACTACACATGTACACACATATACACACTTTACACGTGTACACACACATACACGTATACACACACTACACATGTACATACATATACACGTATACACACACTACACATGTACACACATACACACATTACACATGTACACACATACCCGTATACACACACTACACATGTACACACATATACACGTATACACACACTACACATGTACACACATATACATGTATACACACACTACACATGTATACACGTATACACGTATACACACACTACACATGTACACACATATACATGTATACACACACTACACATGTACACACATATACACGTATACACACACTACACATGTACACACATATACACGTATACACACATTACACATGTACACGTATACACACATTACACATGTACACACATATATACGTATACACACACTACACATGTACACACATATACACACATTACACATGTACACACATATACACGTATACACACATTACACATGTACACACATATACACGTATACACACATTACACATGTACACGTATACACACATTACACATGTACACACATATATACGTATACACACACTACACATGTACACAGATATACACACATTACACATGTACACACATATACACGTATACACACATTACACATGTACACGTATACACACATTACACATGTACACACATATACACGTATACACACATTACACATGTACACGTATACACACATTACACATGTACACACATATACACGTATACACACATTACACATGTACACACATATACACACATTACACATGTACACACATATATACGTATACACACACTACACATGTACACACATATACACGTATAAACACACTACACATGTACACACATATACACACATTACACATGTACACACATATACACGTATACACACATTACACATGTACACACATATACACGTATACACACATTACACATGTACACGTATACACACATTACACATGTACACACACTACACGTATACACACACTACACATGTACACACATATACACACATTACACATGTACACACATATACACGTATACACACATTACACATGTACACACATATACACGTATACACACATTACACATGTACACGTATACACACATTACACATGTACACACATATACACGTATACACACATTACACATGTACACGTATACACACATTACACATGTACACACATATACACGTATACACACATTACACATGTACACACATATACACGTATACACACATTACACATGTACACAAATATTCACGTATACACACATTACACATGTACACACATATACACGTATACACACATTACACATGTACACACATATTCACGTATACACACATTACACATGTACACACATATACACGTATACACACATTACACATGTACACAAATATTCACGTATACACACATTACACATGTACACACATATACACGTATACACACATTACACATGTACACGTATACACACATTACACATGTACACACATATACACGTATACACACATTACACATGTACACGTATACACACATTACACATGTACACACACTACACGTATACACACACTACACATGTACACACATATACACACATTACACATGTACACACATATACACGTATACACACATTACACATGTACACATATATTCACGTATACACACATTACACATGTACACACATATACACGTATACACACATTACACATGTACACAAATATTCACGTATACACACATTACACATGTACACACATATACACGTATACACACATTACACATGTACACACATATTCACTTATACACACATTACACATGTACACACATATACACGTATACACACATTACACATGTACACAAATATTCATGTATACACACATTACACATGTACACACATATACACGTATACACACATTACACATATACACACATATACACGTATACACACATTACACATGTACACACATATACACACATTACACATGTACACACATATATACGTATACACACACTACACATGTACACACATATACACGTATACACACACTACACATGTACACACATATACACACATTACACATGTACACACATATACACGTATACACACATTACACATGTACACACATATACACGTATACACACATTACACATGTACACGTATACACACATTACACATGTACACACATATACACGTATACACACATTACACATGTACACGTATACACACATTACACATGTACACACACTACACGTATACACACACTACACATGTACACACATATACACACATTACACATGTACACACATATACACGTATACACACATTACACATGTACACACATATACACGTATACACACATTACACATGTACACGTATACACACATTACACATGTACACACATATACACGTATACACACATTACACATGTACACGTATACACACATTACACATGTACACACATATACACGTATACACACATTACACATGTACACACATATACACGTATACACACACTACACATGTACACACATATACACGTATACACACACTACACATGTACACACATATACACGTATACACACATTACACATGTACACACATATACACGTATACACACACTACACATGTACACACATACACGTATACACACACTACACATGTACACACATATACACACATTACACATGTACACACATATACACGTATACACACATTACACATGTACACACATATACACGTATACACACATTACACATATACACGTATACACACACTACACATGTACACACATATACACGTATACACACACTACACATGTACACACATATACACGTATACACACATTACACATGTACACACATATACACGTATACACACACTACACATGTACACACATACACGTATACACACACTACACATGTACACACATATACACACTTTACACGTGTACACACATATACACGTATACACACACTACACATGTACACACATATACACGTATACACACATTACACATGTACACACATATACACGTATACACACACTACACATGTACACACATATACACACTTTACACGTGTACACACACATACACGTATACACACACTACACATGTACATACATATACACGTATACACACACTACACATGTACACACATACACACATTACACATGTACACACATACCCGTATACACACACTACACATGTACACACATATACACGTATACACACACTACACATGTACACACATATACATGTATACACACACTACACATGTATACACGTATACACGTATACACACACTACACATGTACACACATATACATGTATACACACACTACACATGTACACACATATACACGTATACACACACTACACATGTACACACATATACACGTATACACACATTACACATGTACACGTATACACACATTACACATGTACACACATATATACGTATACACACACTACACATGTACACACATATACACACATTACACATGTACACACATATACACGTATACACACATTACACATGTACACACATATACACGTATACACACATTACACATGTACACGTATACACACATTACACATGTACACACATATATACGTATACACACACTACACATGTACACAGATATACACACATTACACATGTACACACATATACACGTATACACACATTACACATGTACACGTATACACACATTACACATGTACACACATATACACGTATACACACATTACACATGTACACGTATACACACATTACACATGTACACACATATACACGTATACACACATTACACATGTACACACATATACACACATTACACATGTACACACATATATACGTATACACACACTACACATGTACACACATATACACGTATACACACACTACACATGTACACACATATACACACATTACACATGTACACACATATACACGTATACACACATTACACATGTACACACATATACACGTATACACACATTACACATGTACACGTATACACACATTACACATGTACACACATATACACGTATACACACATTACACATGTACACGTATACACACATTACACATGTACACACACTACACGTATACACACACTACACATGTACACACATATACACACATTACACATGTACACACATATACACGTATACACACATTACACATGTACACACATATACACGTATACACACATTACACATGTACACGTATACACACATTACACATGTACACACATATACACGTATACACACATTACACATGTACACGTATACACACATTACACATGTACACACATATACACGTATACACACATTACACATGTACACACATATACACGTATACACACATTACACATGTACACAAATATTCACGTATACACACATTACACATGTACACACATATACACGTATACACACATTACACATGTACACACATATTCACGTATACACACATTACACATGTACACACATATACACGTATACACACATTACACATGTACACAAATATTCACGTATACACACATTACACATGTACACACATATACACGTATACACACATTACACATGTACACGTATACACACATTACACATGTACACACATATACACGTATACACACATTACACATGTACACGTATACACACATTACACATGTACACACACTACACGTATACACACACTACACATGTACACACATATACACACATTACACATGTACACACATATACACGTATACACACATTACACATGTACACACATATACACGTATACACACATTACACATGTACACAAATATTCATGTATACACACATTACACATGTACACACATATACACGTATACACACATTACACATGTACACACATATACACGTATACACACACTACACATGTACACACATACACGTATACACACACTACACATGTACACACATATACACGTATACACACATTACACATGTACACACATATACACGTATACACACACTACACATGTACACACATATACACGTATACACACACTACACATGTACACACATATACACACATTACACATGTACACACATATACACGTATACACACATTACACATGTACACACATATACACGTATACACACACTACACATGTACACACATATACACACATTACACATGTACACACATATACACGTATACACACATTACACATGTACACACATATACACGTATACACACATTACACATGTACACACATATACACGTATAGACACATTACACATGTACACACATATACACGTATACACACATTACACATGTACACGTATACACACATTACACATGTACACACATATACACGTATACACACATTACACATGTACACGTATACACACATTACACATGTACACACACTACACGTATACACACACTACACATGTACACACATATACACACATTACACATGTACACACATATACACGTATACACACATTACACATGTACACACATATACACGTATACACACATTACACATGTACACACATACACATATACACACTACACATGTACACAGATATATACACACATTACACATGTACACACATATACACGTATACACACACTACACATGTACACACATATACACGTATACACACACTACACATGTACACACATATACACACATTACACATGTACACACATATACACGTATACACACATTACACATGTACACACATATACACGTATACACACATTACACATGTACACAAATATACACACATTACACATGTACACACATATATACGTATACACACACTACACATGTACACACATATACACGTATACACACACTACACATGTACACACATATACACACATTACACATGTACACACATATACACGTATACACACATTACACATGTACACACATATACACGTATACACACATGACACATATACACGTATACACACATTACACATGTACACGTATACACACATTACACATGTACACACATATATACGTATACACACACTACACATGTACAGACATATACATGTATACACACACTACACATGTACACACATATATACATATACACACATTACACATGTACACACATATACACGTATACACACACTACACATGTACACACATATACACACATTACACATGTACACACATATACACGTATACACACATTACACATGTACACACATATACACATATACACACATGACACATATACACGTATACACACATTACACATGTACACGTATACACACATTACACATGTACACACATATATACGTATACACACACTACACATGTACAGACATATACATGTATACACACACTACACATGTACACACATATATACATATACACACATTACACATGTACACACATATACACGTATACACACACTACACATGTACACACATATACACGTATACACACACTACACATGTACACACATATACACGTATACACACACTACACATGTACACACATATACACACATTACACATGTACACACATATACACGTATACACACATTACAAATGTACACACATTACACATGTACACGTATACACACATTACACATGTACACACATATACACGTATACACACATTACACATGTACACGTATACACACATTACACATGTACACACATATACACACATTACACATGTACACACATATATACGTATACACACATTACACATGTACACGTATACACACATTACACATGTACACACACTACACGTATACACACACTACACATGTACACACATATACACACATTACACATGTACACACATATACACGTATACACACATTACACATGTACACACATATACACGTATACACACATTACACATGTACACGTATACACACATTACACATGTACACACATATACACGTATACACACATTACACATGTACACGTATACACACATTACACATGTACACACATATACACGTATACACACATTACACATGTACACACATATACACACATTACACATGTACACACATATATACGTATACACACACTACACATGTACACACATATACACGTATACACACACTACACATGTACACACATATACACACATTACACATGTACACACATATACACGTATACACACATTACACATGTACACACATATACACGTATACACACATTACACATGTACACGTATACACACATTACACATGTACACACATATACACGTATACACACATTACACATGTACACGTATACACACATTACACATGTACACACACTACACGTATACACACACTACACATGTACACACATATACACACATTACACATGTACACACATATACACGTATACACACATTACACATGTACACACATATACACGTATACACACATTACACATGTACACGTATACACACATTACACATGTACACACATATACACGTATACACACATTACACATGTACACGTATACACACATTACACATGTACACACATATACACGTATACACACATTACACATGTACACACATATACACGTATACACACACTACACATGTACACACATATACACGTATACACACATTACACATGTACACACATATACACGTATACACACACTACACATGTACACACATATACACGTATACACACATTACACATGTACACACATATACACGTATACACACACTACACATGTACACACATATACACGTATACACACACTACACATGTACACACATATACACACTTTACACGTGTACACACATATACACGTATACACACACTACACATGTACACACATATACACGTATACACACATTACACATGTACACACATATACACGTATACACACACTACACATGTACACACATATACACACTTTACACGTGTACACACACATACACGTATACACACACTACACATGTACATACATATACACGTATACACACACTACACATGTACACACATACACACATTACACATGTACACACATACCCGTATACACACACTACACATGTACACACATATACACGTATACACACACTACACATGTACACACATATACATGTATACACACACTACACATGTACACACATATACACGTATACACACACTACACATGTACACACATATACACGTATACACACATTACACATGTACACGTATACACACATTACACATGTACACACATATATACGTATACACACACTACACATGTACACACATATACACACATTACACATGTACACACATATACACGTATACACACATTACACATGTACATACATATACACGTATACACACACTACACATGTACACACATACACACATATACACACATTACACATGTACACACATATACACGTATACACACTACACAAGTACACACACATACACGTATACACACATTACACACATATACACGTATACACACACTCCACATGTACACACATATACACACATTACACATGTACACACATATACACACATTACACATGTACACACATATACACGTATACACACTACACATGTACACACATATATACACACATTACACATGTACACACATATACACGTATAAACACACTACACATGTACACACACTACACGTATACACACACTACACATGTACACACATATACACACATTACACATGTACACACATATACACGTATACACACATTACACATGTACACACATATACACGTATACACACATTACACATGTACACGTATACACACATTACACATGTACACACATATACACGTATACACACATTACACATGTACACGTATACACACATTACACATGTACACACATATACACGTATATACACATTACACATGTACACACATATACACGTATACACACATTACACATGTACACAAATATTCACGTATACACACATTACACATGTACACACATATACACGTATACACACATTACACATGTACACACATATTCACGTATACACACATTACACATGTACACACATATACACGTATACACACATTACACATGTACACAAATATTCACGTATACACACATTACACATGTACACACATATACACGTATACACACATTACACATGTACACACATATTCACGTATACACACATTACACATGTACACACATATACACGTATACACACATTACACATGTACACAAATATTCACGTATACACACATTACACATGTACACACATATACACGTATACACACATTACACATGTACACACATACACATATACACACTACACATGTACACAGATATATATACACACATTACACATGTACACACATATACACGTATACACACACTACACATGTACACACATATACACGTATACACACACTACACATGTACACACATATACACACATTACACATGTACACACATATACACGTATACACACATTACACATGTACACACATATACACGTATACACACATTACACATGTACACACATATTCACGTATACACACATTACACATGTACACACATATACACGTATACACACATTACACATGTACACAAATATTCACGTATACACACATTACACATGTACACACATATACAAGTATACACACATTACACATGTACACACATACACATATACACACTACACATGTACACAGATATATACACACATTACACATGTACACACATATACACGTATACACACACTACACATGTACACACATATACACGTATACACACACTACACATGTACACACATATACACACATTACACATGTACACACATATACACGTATACACACATTACACATGTACACACATATACACGTATACACACATTACACATGTACACGTATACACACATTACACATGTACACACATATACACGTATACACACATTACACATGTACACGTATACACACATTACACATGTACACACATATACACGTATACACACATTACACATGTACACAAATATACACACATTACACATGTACACACATATATACGTATACACACACTACACATGTACACACATATACACGTATACACACACTACACATGTACACACATATACACACATTACACATGTACACACATATACACGTATACACACATTACACATGTACACACATATACACGTATACACACACTACACATGTACACACATATACACACATTACACATGTACACACATATACACGTATACACACATTACACATGTACACACATATACACGTATACACACATGACACATATACACGTATACACACATTACACATGTACACGTATACACACATTACACATGTACACACATATATACGTATACACACACTACACATGTACAGACATATACATGTATACACACACTACACATGTACACACATATATACATATACACACACTACACATGTACACACATATACACGTATACACACACTACACATGTACACACATATACACACATTACACATGTACACACATATACACGTATACACACATTACAAATGTACACACATTACACATGTACACGTATACACACATTACACATGTACACACATATACACGTATACACACATTACACATGTACACGTATACACACATTACACATGTACACACATATACACACATTACACATGTACACACATATATACGTATACACACACTACACATGTACACACATATACACGTATACACACACTACACATGTACACACATATACACACATTACACATGTACACACATATACACGTATACACACATTACACATGTACACACATATACACGTATACACACATTACACATGTACACGTATACACACATTACACATGTACACACACATACACGTATACACACATTACACATGTACACGTATACACACATTACACATGTACACACACTACACGTATACACACACTACACATGTACACACATATACACACATTACACATGTACACACATATACACGTATACACACATTACACATGTACACACATATACACGTATACACACATTACACATGTACACGTATACACACATTACACATGTACACACATATACACGTATACACACATTACACATGTACACGTATACACACATTACACATATACACACATATACACGTATACACACATTACACATGTACACACATATACACACATTACACATGTACACACATATATACGTATACACACACTACACATGTACACACATATACACGTATACACACACTACACATGTACACACATATACACACATTACACATGTACACACATATACACGTATACACACATTACACATGTACACACATATACACGTATACACACATTACACATGTACACGTATACACACATTACACATGTACACACATATACACGTATACACACATTACACATGTACACGTATACACACATTACACATGTACACACTACACGTATACACACACTACACATGTACACACATATACACACATTACACATGTACACACATATACACGTATACACACATTACACATGTACACACATATACACGTATACACACATTACACATGTACACGTATACACACATTACACATGTACACACATATACACGTATACACACATTACACATGTACACGTATACACACATTACACATGTACACACATATACACGTATACACACATTACACATGTACACACATATACACGTATACACACACTACACATGTACACACATATACACGTATACACACATTACACATGTACACACATATACACGTATACACACACTACACATGTACACACATATACACGTATACACACATTACACATGTACACACATATACACGTATACACACACTACACATGTACACACATACACGTATACACACACTACACATGTACACACATATACACACTTTACACGTGTACACACATATACACGTATACACACACTACACATGTACACACATATACACGTATACACACATTACACATGTACACACATATACACGTATACACACACTACACATGTACACACATATACACACTTTACACGTGTACACACACATACACGTATACACACACTACACATGTACATACATATACACGTATACACACACTACACATGTACACACATACACACATTACACATGTACACACATACCCGTATACACACACTACACATGTACACACATATACACGTATACACACACTACACATGTACACACATATACATGTATACACACACTACACATGTATACACGTATACACGTATACACACACTACACATGTACACACATATACATGTATACACACACTACACATGTACACACATATACACGTATACACACACTACACATGTACACACATATACACGTATACACACATTACACATGTACACGTATACACACATTACACATGTACACACATATATACGTATACACACACTACACATGTACACACATATACACACATTACACATGTACACACATATACACGTATACACACATTACACATGTACACACATATACACGTATACACACATTACACATGTACACGTATACACACATTACACATGTACACACATATATACGTATACACACACTACACATGTACACAGATATACACACATTACACATGTACACACATATACACGTATACACACATTACACATGTACACGTATACACACATTACACATGTACACACATATACACGTATACACACATTACACATGTACACGTATACACACATTACACATGTACACACATATACACGTATACACACATTACACATGTACACACATATACACACATTACACATGTACACACATATATACGTATACACACACTACACATGTACACACATATACACGTATAAACACACTACACATGTACACACATATACACACATTACACATGTACACACATATACACGTATACACACATTACACATGTACACACATATACACGTATACACACATTACACATGTACACGTATACACACATTACACATGTACACACACTACACGTATACACACACTACACATGTACACACATATACACACATTACACATGTACACACATATACACGTATACACACATTACACATGTACACACATATACACGTATACACACATTACACATGTACACGTATACACACATTACACATGTACACACATATACACGTATACACACATTACACATGTACACGTATACACACATTACACATGTACACACATATACACGTATACACACATTACACATGTACACACATATACACGTATACACACATTACACATGTACACAAATATTCACGTATACACACATTACACATGTACACACATATACACGTATACACACATTACACATGTACACACATATTCACGTATACACACATTACACATGTACACACATATACACGTATACACACATTACACATGTACACAAATATTCACGTATACACACATTACACATGTACACACATATACACGTATACACACATTACACATGTACACGTATACACACATTACACATGTACACACATATACACGTATACACACATTACACATGTACACGTATACACACATTACACATGTACACACACTACACGTATACACACACTACACATGTACACACATATACACACATTACACATGTACACACATATACACGTATACACACATTACACATGTACACATATATTCACGTATACACACATTACACATGTACACACATATACACGTATACACACATTACACATGTACACAAATATTCACGTATACACACATTACACATGTACACACATATACACGTATACACACATTACACATGTACACACATATTCACTTATACACACATTACACATGTACACACATATACACGTATACACACATTACACATGTACACAAATATTCATGTATACACACATTACACATGTACACACATATACACGTATACACACATTACACATATACACACATATACACGTATACACACATTACACATGTACACACATATACACACATTACACATGTACACACATATATACGTATACACACACTACACATGTACACACATATACACGTATACACACACTACACATGTACACACATATACACACATTACACATGTACACACATATACACGTATACACACATTACACATGTACACACATATACACGTATACACACATTACACATGTACACGTATACACACATTACACATGTACACACATATACACGTATACACACATTACACATGTACACGTATACACACATTACACATGTACACACACTACACGTATACACACACTACACATGTACACACATATACACACATTACACATGTACACACATATACACGTATACACACATTACACATGTACACACATATACACGTATACACACATTACACATGTACACGTATACACACATTACACATGTACACACATATACACGTATACACACATTACACATGTACACGTATACACACATTACACATGTACACACATATACACGTATACACACATTACACATGTACACACATATACACGTATACACACACTACACATGTACACACATATACACGTATACACACACTACACATGTACACACATATACACGTATACACACATTACACATGTACACACATATACACGTATACACACACTACACATGTACACACATACACGTATACACACACTACACATGTACACACATATACACACATTACACATGTACACACATATACACGTATACACACATTACACATGTACACACATATACACGTATACACACATTACACATATACACGTATACACACACTACACATGTACACACATATACACGTATACACACACTACACATGTACACACATATACACGTATACACACACTACACATGTACACACATATACACACATTACACATGTACACACATATACACGTATACACACATTACACATGTACACACATATACACGTATACACACATTACACATATACACGTATACACACATTACACATGTACACACATATACACACATTACACATGTACACACATATATACGTATACACACACTACACATGTACACACATATACACGTATACACACACTACACATGTACACACATATACACACATTACACATGTACACACATATACACGTATACACACATTACACATGTACACACATATACACGTATACACACATTACACATGTACACGTATACACACATTACACATGTACACACATATACACGTATACACACATTACACATGTACACGTATACACACATTACACATGTACACACACTACACGTATACACACACTACACATGTACACACATATACACACATTACACATGTACACACATATACACGTATACACACATTACACATGTACACACATATACACGTATACACACATTACACATGTACACGTATACACACATTACACATGTACACACATATACACGTATACACACATTACACATGTACACGTATACACACATTACACATGTACACACATATACACGTATACACACATTACACATGTACACACATATACACGTATACACACATTACACATGTACACAAATATTCACGTATACACACATTACACATGTACACACATATACACGTATACACACATTACACATGTACACACATATTCACGTATACACACATTACACATGTACACACATATACACGTATACACACATTACACATGTACACAAATATTCACGTATACACACATTACACATGTACACACATATACACGTATACACACATTACACATGTACACGTATACACACATTACACATGTACACACATATACACGTATACACACATTACACATGTACACGTATACACACATTACACATGTACACACACTACACGTATACACACACTACACATGTACACACATATACACACATTACACATGTACACACATATACACGTATACACACATTACACATGTACACACATATACACGTATACACACATTACACATGTACACAAATATTCATGTATACACACATTACACATGTACACACATATACACGTATACACACATTACACATGTACACACATATACACGTATACACACACTACACATGTACACACATACACGTATACACACACTACACATGTACACACATATACACGTATACACACATTACACATGTACACACATATACACGTATACACACACTACACATGTACACACATATACACGTATACACACACTACACATGTACACACATATACACACATTACACATGTACACACATATACACGTATACACACATTACACATGTACACACATATACACGTATACACACACTACACATGTACACACATATACACACATTACACATGTACACACATATACACGTATACACACATTACACATGTACACACATATACACGTATACACACATTACACATGTACACACATATACACGTATAGACACATTACACATGTACACACATATACACGTATACACACATTACACATGTACACGTATACACACATTACACATGTACACACATATACACGTATACACACATTACACATGTACACGTATACACACATTACACATGTACACACACTACACGTATACACACACTACACATGTACACACATATACACACATTACACATGTACACACATATACACGTATACACACATTACACATGTACACACATATACACGTATACACACATTACACATGTACACACATACACATATACACACTACACATGTACACAGATATATACACACATTACACATGTACACACATATACACGTATACACACACTACACATGTACACACATATACACGTATACACACACTACACATGTACACACATATACACACATTACACATGTACACACATATACACGTATACACACATTACACATGTACACACATATACACGTATACACACATTACACATGTACACAAATATACACACATTACACATGTACACACATATATACGTATACACACACTACACATGTACACACATATACACGTATACACACACTACACATGTACACACATATACACACATTACACATGTACACACATATACACGTATACACACATTACACATGTACACACATATACACGTATACACACATGACACATATACACGTATACACACATTACACATGTACACGTATACACACATTACACATGTACACACATATATACGTATACACACACTACACATGTACAGACATATACATGTATACACACACTACACATGTACACACATATATACATATACACACATTACACATGTACACACATATACACGTATACACACACTACACATGTACACACATATACACACATTACACATGTACACACATATACACGTATACACACATTACACATGTACACACATATACACATATACACACATGACACATATACACGTATACACACATTACACATGTACACGTATACACACATTACACATGTACACACATATATACGTATACACACACTACACATGTACAGACATATACATGTATACACACACTACACATGTACACACATATATACATATACACACATTACACATGTACACACATATACACGTATACACACACTACACATGTACACACATATACACGTATACACACACTACACATGTACACACATATACACGTATACACACACTACACATGTACACACATATACACACATTACACATGTACACACATATACACGTATACACACATTACAAATGTACACACATTACACATGTACACGTATACACACATTACACATGTACACACATATACACGTATACACACATTACACATGTACACGTATACACACATTACACATGTACACACATATACACACATTACACATGTACACACATATATACGTATACACACATTACACATGTACACGTATACACACATTACACATGTACACACACTACACGTATACACACACTACACATGTACACACATATACACACATTACACATGTACACACATATACACGTATACACACATTACACATGTACACACATATACACGTATACACACATTACACATGTACACGTATACACACATTACACATGTACACACATATACACGTATACACACATTACACATGTACACGTATACACACATTACACATGTACACACATATACACGTATACACACATTACACATGTACACACATATACACACATTACACATGTACACACATATATACGTATACACACACTACACATGTACACACATATACACGTATACACACACTACACATGTACACACATATACACACATTACACATGTACACACATATACACGTATACACACATTACACATGTACACACATATACACGTATACACACATTACACATGTACACGTATACACACATTACACATGTACACACATATACACGTATACACACATTACACATGTACACGTATACACACATTACACATGTACACACACTACACGTATACACACACTACACATGTACACACATATACACACATTACACATGTACACACATATACACGTATACACACATTACACATGTACACACATATACACGTATACACACATTACACATGTACACGTATACACACATTACACATGTACACACATATACACGTATACACACATTACACATGTACACGTATACACACATTACACATGTACACACATATACACGTATACACACATTACACATGTACACACATATACACGTATACACACACTACACATGTACACACATATACACGTATACACACATTACACATGTACACACATATACACGTATACACACACTACACATGTACACACATATACACGTATACACACATTACACATGTACACACATATACACGTATACACACACTACACATGTACACACATATACACGTATACACACACTACACATGTACACACATATACACACTTTACACGTGTACACACATATACACGTATACACACACTACACATGTACACACATATACACGTATACACACATTACACATGTACACACATATACACGTATACACACACTACACATGTACACACATATACACACTTTACACGTGTACACACACATACACGTATACACACACTACACATGTACATACATATACACGTATACACACACTACACATGTACACACATACACACATTACACATGTACACACATACCCGTATACACACACTACACATGTACACACATATACACGTATACACACACTACACATGTACACACATATACATGTATACACACACTACACATGTACACACATATACACGTATACACACACTACACATGTACACACATATACACGTATACACACATTACACATGTACACGTATACACACATTACACATGTACACACATATATACGTATACACACACTACACATGTACACACATATACACACATTACACATGTACACACATATACACGTATACACACATTACACATGTACATACATATACACGTATACACACACTACACATGTACACACATACACACATATACACACATTACACATGTACACACATATACACGTATACACACTACACAAGTACACACACATACACGTATACACACATTACACACATATACACGTATACACACACTCCACATGTACACACATATACACACATTACACATGTACACACATATACACACATTACACATGTACACACATATACACGTATACACACTACACATGTACACACATATATACACACATTACACATGTACACACATATACACGTATAAACACACTACACATGTACACACACTACACGTATACACACACTACACATGTACACACATATACACACATTACACATGTACACACATATACACGTATACACACATTACACATGTACACACATATACACGTATACACACATTACACATGTACACGTATACACACATTACACATGTACACACATATACACGTATACACACATTACACATGTACACGTATACACACATTACACATGTACACACATATACACGTATATACACATTACACATGTACACACATATACACGTATACACACATTACACATGTACACAAATATTCACGTATACACACATTACACATGTACACACATATACACGTATACACACATTACACATGTACACACATATTCACGTATACACACATTACACATGTACACACATATACACGTATACACACATTACACATGTACACAAATATTCACGTATACACACATTACACATGTACACACATATACACGTATACACACATTACACATGTACACACATATTCACGTATACACACATTACACATGTACACACATATACACGTATACACACATTACACATGTACACAAATATTCACGTATACACACATTACACATGTACACACATATACACGTATACACACATTACACATGTACACACATACACATATACACACTACACATGTACACAGATATATATACACACATTACACATGTACACACATATACACGTATACACACACTACACATGTACACACATATACACGTATACACACACTACACATGTACACACATATACACACATTACACATGTACACACATATACACGTATACACACATTACACATGTACACACATATACACGTATACACACATTACACATGTACACACATATTCACGTATACACACATTACACATGTACACACATATACATGTATACACACATTACACATGTACACAAATATTCACGTATACACACATTACACATGTACACACATATACAAGTATACACACATTACACATGTACACACATACACATATACACACTACACATGTACACAGATATATACACACATTACACATGTACACACATATACACGTATACACACACTACACATGTACACACATATACACGTATACACACACTACACATGTACACACATATACACACATTACACATGTACACACATATACACGTATACACACATTACACATGTACACACATATACACGTATACACACATTACACATGTACACGTATACACACATTACACATGTACACACATATACACGTATACACACATTACACATGTACACGTATACACACATTACACATGTACACACATATACACGTATACACACATTACACATGTACACAAATATACACACATTACACATGTACACACATATATACGTATACACACACTACACATGTACACACATATACACGTATACACACACTACACATGTACACACATATACACACATTACACATGTACACACATATACACGTATACACACATTACACATGTACACACATATACACGTATACACACACTACACATGTACACACATATACACACATTACACATGTACACACATATACACGTATACACACATTACACATGTACACACATATACACGTATACACACATGACACATATACACGTATACACACATTACACATGTACACGTATACACACATTACACATGTACACACATATATACGTATACACACACTACACATGTACAGACATATACATGTATACACACACTACACATGTACACACATATATACATATACACACACTACACATGTACACACATATACACGTATACACACACTACACATGTACACACATATACACACATTACACATGTACACACATATACACGTATACACACATTACAAATGTACACACATTACACATGTACACGTATACACACATTACACATGTACACACATATACACGTATACACACATTACACATGTACACGTATACACACATTACACATGTACACACATATACACACATTACACATGTACACACATATATACGTATACACACACTACACATGTACACACATATACACGTATACACACACTACACATGTACACACATATACACACATTACACATGTACACACATATACACGTATACACACATTACACATGTACACACATATACACGTATACACACATTACACATGTACACGTATACACACATTACACATGTACACACACATACACGTATACACACATTACACATGTACACGTATACACACATTACACATGTACACACACTACACGTATACACACACTACACATGTACACACATATACACACATTACACATGTACACACATATACACGTATACACACATTACACATGTACACACATATACACGTATACACACATTACACATGTACACGTATACACACATTACACATGTACACACATATACACGTATACACACATTACACATGTACACGTATACACACATTACACATATACACACATATACACGTATACACACATTACACATGTACACACATATACACACATTACACATGTACACACATATATACGTATACACACACTACACATGTACACACATATACACGTATACACACACTACACATGTACACACATATACACACATTACACATGTACACACATATACACGTATACACACATTACACATGTACACACATATACACGTATACACACATTACACATGTACACGTATACACACATTACACATGTACACACATATACACGTATACACACATTACACATGTACACGTATACACACATTACACATGTACACACTACACGTATACACACACTACACATGTACACACATATACACACATTACACATGTACACACATATACACGTATACACACATTACACATGTACACACATATACACGTATACACACATTACACATGTACACGTATACACACATTACACATGTACACACATATACACGTATACACACATTACACATGTACACGTATACACACATTACACATGTACACACATATACACGTATACACACATTACACATGTACACACATATACACGTATACACACACTACACATGTACACACATATACACGTATACACACATTACACATGTACACACATATACACGTATACACACACTACACATGTACACACATATACACGTATACACACATTACACATGTACACACATATACACGTATACACACACTACACATGTACACACATACACGTATACACACACTACACATGTACACACATATACACACTTTACACGTGTACACACATATACACGTATACACACACTACACATGTACACACATATACACGTATACACACATTACACATGTACACACATATACACGTATACACACACTACACATGTACACACATATACACACTTTACACGTGTACACACACATACACGTATACACACACTACACATGTACATACATATACACGTATACACACACTACACATGTACACACATACACACATTACACATGTACACACATACCCGTATACACACACTACACATGTACACACATATACACGTATACACACACTACACATGTACACACATATACATGTATACACACACTACACATGTATACACGTATACACGTATACACACACTACACATGTACACACATATACATGTATACACACACTACACATGTACACACATATACACGTATACACACACTACACATGTACACACATATACACGTATACACACATTACACATGTACACGTATACACACATTACACATGTACACACATATATACGTATACACACACTACACATGTACACACATATACACACATTACACATGTACACACATATACACGTATACACACATTACACATGTACACACATATACACGTATACACACATTACACATGTACACGTATACACACATTACACATGTACACACATATATACGTATACACACACTACACATGTACACAGATATACACACATTACACATGTACACACATATACACGTATACACACATTACACATGTACACGTATACACACATTACACATGTACACACATATACACGTATACACACATTACACATGTACACGTATACACACATTACACATGTACACACATATACACGTATACACACATTACACATGTACACACATATACACACATTACACATGTACACACATATATACGTATACACACACTACACATGTACACACATATACACGTATAAACACACTACACATGTACACACATATACACACATTACACATGTACACACATATACACGTATACACACATTACACATGTACACACATATACACGTATACACACATTACACATGTACACGTATACACACATTACACATGTACACACACTACACGTATACACACACTACACATGTACACACATATACACACATTACACATGTACACACATATACACGTATACACACATTACACATGTACACACATATACACGTATACACACATTACACATGTACACGTATACACACATTACACATGTACACACATATACACGTATACACACATTACACATGTACACGTATACACACATTACACATGTACACACATATACACGTATACACACATTACACATGTACACACATATACACGTATACACACATTACACATGTACACAAATATTCACGTATACACACATTACACATGTACACACATATACACGTATACACACATTACACATGTACACACATATTCACGTATACACACATTACACATGTACACACATATACACGTATACACACATTACACATGTACACAAATATTCACGTATACACACATTACACATGTACACACATATACACGTATACACACATTACACATGTACACGTATACACACATTACACATGTACACACATATACACGTATACACACATTACACATGTACACGTATACACACATTACACATGTACACACACTACACGTATACACACACTACACATGTACACACATATACACACATTACACATGTACACACATATACACGTATACACACATTACACATGTACACATATATTCACGTATACACACATTACACATGTACACACATATACACGTATACACACATTACACATGTACACAAATATTCACGTATACACACATTACACATGTACACACATATACACGTATACACACATTACACATGTACACACATATTCACTTATACACACATTACACATGTACACACATATACACGTATACACACATTACACATGTACACAAATATTCATGTATACACACATTACACATGTACACACATATACACGTATACACACATTACACATATACACACATATACACGTATACACACATTACACATGTACACACATATACACACATTACACATGTACACACATATATACGTATACACACACTACACATGTACACACATATACACGTATACACACACTACACATGTACACACATATACACACATTACACATGTACACACATATACACGTATACACACATTACACATGTACACACATATACACGTATACACACATTACACATGTACACGTATACACACATTACACATGTACACACATATACACGTATACACACATTACACATGTACACGTATACACACATTACACATGTACACACACTACACGTATACACACACTACACATGTACACACATATACACACATTACACATGTACACACATATACACGTATACACACATTACACATGTACACACATATACACGTATACACACATTACACATGTACACGTATACACACATTACACATGTACACACATATACACGTATACACACATTACACATGTACACGTATACACACATTACACATGTACACACATATACACGTATACACACATTACACATGTACACACATATACACGTATACACACACTACACATGTACACACATATACACGTATACACACACTACACATGTACACACATATACACGTATACACACATTACACATGTACACACATATACACGTATACACACACTACACATGTACACACATACACGTATACACACACTACACATGTACACACATATACACACATTACACATGTACACACATATACACGTATACACACATTACACATGTACACACATATACACGTATACACACATTACACATATACACGTATACACACACTACACATGTACACACATATACACGTATACACACACTACACATGTACACACATATACACGTATACACACATTACACATGTACACACATATACACGTATACACACACTACACATGTACACACATACACGTATACACACACTACACATGTACACACATATACACACTTTACACGTGTACACACATATACACGTATACACACACTACACATGTACACACATATACACGTATACACACATTACACATGTACACACATATACACGTATACACACACTACACATGTACACACATATACACACTTTACACGTGTACACACACATACACGTATACACACACTACACATGTACATACATATACACGTATACACACACTACACATGTACACACATACACACATTACACATGTACACACATACCCGTATACACACACTACACATGTACACACATATACACGTATACACACACTACACATGTACACACATATACATGTATACACACACTACACATGTATACACGTATACACGTATACACACACTACACATGTACACACATATACATGTATACACACACTACACATGTACACACATATACACGTATACACACACTACACATGTACACACATATACACGTATACACACATTACACATGTACACGTATACACACATTACACATGTACACACATATATACGTATACACACACTACACATGTACACACATATACACACATTACACATGTACACACATATACACGTATACACACATTACACATGTACACACATATACACGTATACACACATTACACATGTACACGTATACACACATTACACATGTACACACATATATACGTATACACACACTACACATGTACACAGATATACACACATTACACATGTACACACATATACACGTATACACACATTACACATGTACACGTATACACACATTACACATGTACACACATATACACGTATACACACATTACACATGTACACGTATACACACATTACACATGTACACACATATACACGTATACACACATTACACATGTACACACATATACACACATTACACATGTACACACATATATACGTATACACACACTACACATGTACACACATATACACGTATACACACACTACACATGTACACACATATACACACATTACACATGTACACACATATACACGTATACACACATTACACATGTACACACATATACACGTATACACACATTACACATGTACACGTATACACACATTACACATGTACACACATATACACGTATACACACATTACACATGTACACGTATACACACATTACACATGTACACACACTACACGTATACACACACTACACATGTACACACATATACACACATTACACATGTACACACATATACACGTATACACACATTACACATGTACACACATATACACGTATACACACATTACACATGTACACGTATACACACATTACACATGTACACACATATACACGTATACACACATTACACATGTACACGTATACACACATTACACATGTACACACATATACACGTATACACACATTACACATGTACACACATATACACGTATACACACATTACACATGTACACAAATATTCACGTATACACACATTACACATGTACACACATATACACGTATACACACATTACACATGTACACACATATTCACGTATACACACATTACACATGTACACACATATACACGTATACACACATTACACATGTACACAAATATTCACGTATACACACATTACACATGTACACACATATACACGTATACACACATTACACATGTACACGTATACACACATTACACATGTACACACATATACACGTATACACACATTACACATGTACACGTATACACACATTACACATGTACACACACTACACGTATACACACACTACACATGTACACACATATACACACATTACACATGTACACACATATACACGTATACACACATTACACATGTACACACATATTCACGTATACACACATTACACATGTACACACATATACACGTATACACACATTACACATGTACACAAATATTCACGTATACACACATTACACATGTACACACATATACACGTATACACACATTACACATGTACACACATATTCACTTATACACACATTACACATGTACACACATATACACGTATACACACATTACACATGTACACAAATATTCATGTATACACACATTACACATGTACACACATATACACGTATACACACATTACACATGTACACACATATACACGTATACACACACTACACATGTACACACATACACGTATACACACACTACACATGTACACACATATACACGTATACACACATTACACATGTACACACATATACACGTATACACACACTACACATGTACACACATATACACGTATACACACATTACACATGTACACACATATACACGTATACACACACTACACATGTACACACATATACACACTTTACACGTGTACACACACATACACGTATACACACACTACACATGTACATACATATACACGTATACACACACTACACATCTACACACATACACACATTACACATGAACACACATATACCCGTATACACACACTACACATGTACACACATATACACGTATACACACACTACACATGTACACACATATACATGTATACACACACTACACATGTATACACGTATACACGTATACACACACTACACATGTACACACATATACATGTATACACACACTACACATGTACACACATATACACGTATACACACACTACACATGTGCACACATATACACGTATACACACATTACACATGTACACGTATACACACATTACACATGTACACACATATATACGTATACACACACTACACATGTACACACATATACACACATTACACATGTACACACATATACATGTATACACACATTACACATGTACACACATATACACGTATACACACATGACACATATACACGTATACACAAATTACACATGTACACGTATACACACATTACACATGTACACACATATACACGTATACACACACTACACATGTACACACATATACACGTATACACACACTACACATGTACACACATATACACGTATACACACACTACACATGTACACACATATACACACATTACACATGTACACACATATATACATATACACACATTACACATGTACACACATATACACGTATACACACACTACACATGTACACACATATACACGTATACACACACTACACATGTACACACATATACACGTATACACACACTACACATGTACACACATATACACACATTACACATGTACACACATATACACGTATACACACATTACAAATGTACACACATTACACATGTACACGTATACACACATTACACATGTACACACATATACACGTATACACACATTACACATGTACACGTATACACACATTACACATGTACACAAATATACACGTATACACACATTACACATGTACACACATATACACGTATACACACATTACACATGTACACACATATACACGTATACACACACTACACATGTACACACATATACACGTATACACACATTACACATGTACACACATATACACGTATACACACACTACACATGTACACACATATACACGTATACACACATTACACATGTACACACATATACACGTATACACACACTACACATGTACACACATATACACACTTTACACGTGTACACACACATACACGTATACACACACTACACATGTACACACATATACATGTATACACACACTACACATGTACACACATATACACGTATACACACATTACACATGTACACACATATATACGTATACACACACTACACATATACACACATATACACACATTACACATGTACACACATATACACGTATACACACATTACACATGTACACAGATATATACACACATTACACATGTACACACATATACACGTATACACACACTACACATGTACACACATATACACACTTTACACGTGTACACACATATACACGTATACACACACTACACATGTACACACATATACACGTATACACACATTACACATGTACACACATATACACGTATACACACATTACACATGTACACAGATATATACACACATTACACATGTACACACATATACACGTATACACACACTACACATGTACACACATATACACACTTTACACGTGTACACACATATACACGTATACACACACTACACATGTACACACATATACACAGTTTACACGTGTACACACACATACACGTATACACACACTACACATGTACATACATATACACGTATACACACACTACACATGTACACACATACACACATTACACATGTACACACATACCCGTATACACACATATACACGTATACACACACTACACATGTACACACATATACACACATTACACATGTACACACATATACACGTATACACACATTACACATGTACACACATTACACATGTACACGTATACACACATTACACATGTACACACATATACACGTATACACACATTACACATGTACACACATATACACGTATACACACATTACACATGTACACACATATACACGTATACACACACTACACATGTACACACATATACACGTATACACACACTACACATGTACACACATATACACACATTACACATGTACACACATATACACGTATACACACACTACACATGTACACACATATACACGTATACACACACTACACATGTATACACGTATACACGTATACACACACTACACATGTACACACATATACATGTATACACACACTACACATGTACACACATATACACGTATACACACACTACACATGTACACACATATACACGTATACACACATTACACATGTACACGTATACACACATTACACATGTACACACATATATACGTATACACACACTACACATGTACACACATATACACACATTACACATGTACACACATATACACGTATACACACATTACACATGTACACACATATACACGTATACACACATGACACATATACACGTATACACACATTACACATGTACACGTATACACACATTACACATGTACACACATATATACGTATACACACACTACACATGTACAGACATATACATGTATACACACACTACACATGTACACACATATACACGTATACACACACTACACATGTACACACATATACACACATTACACATGTACACACATATACACGTATACACACATTACACATGTACACACATTACACATGTACACGTATACACACATTACACATGTACACACATATACACGTATACACACATTACACATGTACACGTATACACACATTACACATGTACACACATATACACGTATACACACATTACACATGTACACAAATATTTACGTATACACACATTACACATGTACACACATATACACGTATACACACATTACACATGTACACACATATACACGTATACACACATTACACATGTACACACATATACACGTATACACACACTACACATGTACACACATATACACGTATACACACACTACACATGTACACACATATACACACATTACACATGTACACACATATACACGTATACACACATTACACATGTACACACATTACACATGTACACGTATACACACATTACACATGTACACACATATACACGTATACACACATTACACATGTACACGTATACACACATTACACATGTACACATATACACGTATACACACATTACACATGTACACACATATATACGTATACACACACTACACATATACACACATATACACACATTACACATGTACACACATATACACGTATACACACATTACACATGTACACAGATATATACACACATTACACATGTACACACATATACACGTATACACACACTACACATGTACACACATATACACGTATACACACACTACACATGTACACACATATACACACTTTACACGTGTACACACATATACACGTATACACACACTACACATGTACACACATATACACGTATACACACATTACACATGTACACACATATACACGTATACACACACTACACATGTACACACATACACACATTACATATGTACACACATATATACGTATACACACACTACACATGTACAGACATATACATGTATACACACACTACACATGTACACACATATACACGTATACACACACTACACATGTACACACATATACACACATTACACATGTACACACATATACACGTATACACACATTACACATGTACACACATTACACATGTACACGTATACACACATGACACATATACACGTATACACACATTACACATGTACACGTATACACACATTACACATGTACACACATATATACGTATACACACACTACACATGTACAGACATATACATGTATACACACACTACACATGTACACACATATACACGTATACACACACTACACATGTACACACATATACACACATTACACATGTACACACATATACACGTATACACACATTACACATGTACACACATTACACATGTACACGTATACACACATTACACATGTACACACATATACACGTATACACACATTACACATGTACACGTATACACACATTACACATGTACACACATATACACGTATACACACATTACACATGTACACACATATACACGTATACACACATTACACATGTACACACATATACACGTATACACACACTACACATGTACACACATATACACGTATACACACACTACACATGTACACACATATACACACATTACACATGTACACACATATACACGTATACACACATTACACATGTACACACATTACACATGTACACGTATACACACATTACACATGTACACACATATACACGTATACACACATTACACATGTACACGTATACACACATTACACATGTACACACATATACACGTATACACACATTACACATGTACACACATATACACGTATACACACATTACACATGTACACAAATATTTACGTATACACACATTACACATGTACACACATATACACGTATACACACATTACACATGTACACACATATACACGTATACACACACTACACATGTACACACATATACACGTATACACACATTACACATGTACACACATATACACGTATACACACACTACACATGTACACACATATACACGTATACACACATTACACATGTACACACATATACACGTATACACACACTACACATGTACACACATATACACGTATACACACATTACACATGTACACACATAAACACGTATACACACACTACACATGTACACACATATACACACTTTACACGTGTACACACACATACACGTATACACACACTACACATGTACACACATATACATGTATACACACACTACACATGTACACACATATACACGTATACACACATTACACATGTACACACATATACACGTATACACACATTAAACATGTACACACATATACACGTATACACACATTACACATGTACACACATATACACGTATACACACACTACACATGTACACACATATACACGTATACACACATTACACATGTACACACATATACACGTATACACACACTACACATGTACACACATATACACGTATACACACATTACACATGTACACACATATACACGTATACACACACTACACATGTACACACATATACACGTATACACACATTACACATGTACACACATATACACGTATACACACACTACACATGTACACACATATACACGTATACACACATTACACATGTACACACATATACACGTATACACACACTACACATGTACACACATATACACGTATACACACATTACACATGTACACACATATACACGTATACACACACTACACATGTACACACATATACACGTATACACACATTACACATGTACACACATAAACACGTATACACACACTACACATGTACACACATATACACACTTTACACGTGTACACACACATACACGTATACACACACTACACATGTACACACATATACATGTATACACACACTACACATGTACACACATATACACGTATACACACATTACACATGTACACACATATACACGTATACACACATTAAACATGTACACACATATACACGTATACACACATTACACATGTACACACATATACACGTATACACACACTACACATGTACACACATATACACGTATACACACATTACACATGTACACACATATACACGTATACACACACTACACATGTACACACATATACACGTATACACACATTACACATGTACACACATATACACGTATACACACACTACACATGTACACACATATACACGTATACACACATTACACATGTACACACATATACACGTATACACACACTACACATGTACACACATATACACGTATACACACATTACACATGTACACACATATACACGTATACACACACTACACATGTACACACATATACACGTATACACACATTACACATGTACACACATATACACGTATACACACACTACACATGTACACACATATACACACTTTACACGTGTACACACACATACACGTATACACACACTACACATGTACACACATATACATGTATACACACACTACACATGTACACACATATACACGTATACACACATTACACATGTACACACATATACACGTATACACACACTACACATGTACACACATATACACGTATACACACACTACACATGTACACACATATACACACATTACACATGTACACACATATACACGTATACACACATTACACATGTACACACATATACACGTATACACACATTACACATGTACACGTATACACACATTACACATGTACACACATATACACGTATACACACATTACACATGTACACGTATACACACATTACACATGTACACACATATACACGTATACACACATTACACATGTACACACATATACACACATTACACATGTACACACATATATACGTATACACACATTACACATGTACACACATACACATGTACATATATACACGTATACACACATTACACACATATACACGTATACACACACTCCACATGTACACACATATACACACATTACACGTGTACACACATACACACATTACACATGTACACACATACACACATTACACATGTACATATATACACGTATACACACATTACACACATATACACGTATACACACACTCCACATGTACACACATATACACACATTACACGTGTACACGTATACACACATTACACATATACACGTATACACACATTACACATGTACACACATATACACGTATACACACATTACACATGTACACACATATACACGTATACACACTACACATGTACACACATATACACACTACACATGTACACACATATACACACATTACACATGTACACACATGTACACACATTACACATGTACACGTATACACACATTACACATGTACACACATATACACGTATACACACATTACACATGTACACGTATACACACATTACACATGTACACACATATACACGTATACACACATTACACATGTACACAAATATTCACGTATACACACATTACACATGTACACACATATACACGTATACACACATTACACATGTACACACATATTCACGTATACACACATTACACATGTACACACATATACACGTATACACACATTACACATGTACACACATATACACGTATACACAAACTACACATGTACACACATATACACGTATACACACATTACACATGTACACACATATACACGTATACACACACTACACATGTACACCCATATACACGTATACACACATTACACATGTACACACATATACACGTATACACACACTACACATGTACACACATATACACACTTTACACGTGTACACACACATACACGTATACACACACTACACATGTACATCCATATACACGTATACACACACTACACATGTACACACATACACACATTACACATGTACACACATATACACGTATACACACACTACACATGTACACACATATACACGTATACAATCACTACACATGTACACACATATACATGTATACACACACTACACATGTACACACATATACACGTATACACACATTACACATGTACACACATATACACGTATACACACATTACACATGTACACGTATACACACATTACACATGTACACACATATATACGTATACACACACTACACATGTACACACATATACACACATTACACATGTACACACATATACACGTATACACACATTACACATGTACACACATATACACGTATACACACATTACACATGTACACACATATACACGTATACACACTACACATGTACACACATATATACACACATTACACATGTACACGTATACACACATTACACATGTACACACATATATACGTATACACACACTACACATGTACACACATATACACACATTACACATGTACACACATATACACACACTACACATGTACACACATATACACACATTACACATGTACACACATATACACGTATACACACATTACACATGTACACACATATACACACATACACACATTACACATGTACATATATACACGTATACACACATTACACACATATACACGTATACACACACTCCACATGTACACACATATACACACATTACACATGTACACACATATACACACATTACACATGTACACACATATACACGTATACACACTACACATGTACACACATATATACACACATTACACATGTACACACATATACACGTATACACACACTACACATGTACACACACTACACGTATACACACACTACACATGTACACACATATACACACATTACACATGTACACACATATACACGTATACACACATTACACATGTACACACATATACACGTATACACACATTACACATGTACACGTATACACACATTACACATGTACACACATATACACGTATACACACATTACACATGTACACAAATATTCACGTATACACACATTACACATGTACACACATATACATGTATACACACATTACACATGTACACACATATTCACGTATACACACATTACACATGTACACACATATACACGTATACACACATTACACATGTACACAAATATTCACGTATACACACATTACACATGTACACACATATACACGTATACACACATTACACATGTACACACATATACACGTATACACACACTACACATGTACACACATACACGTATACACACACTACACATGTACACACATATACACGTATACACACATTACACATGTACACACATATACACGTATACACACACTACACATGTACACACATATACACGTATACATACATTACACATGTACACACATATACACGTATACACACACTACACATGTACACACATATACACACTTTACACGTGTACACACACATACACGTATACACACACTACACATGTACATACATATACACGTATACACACACTACACATGTACACACATACACACATTACACATGTACACACATATACACACACTACACATGTACACACATATACACACATTACACATGTACACACATATACACGTATACACACATTACACACATATACACGTATACACACACTCCACATGTACACACATATACTCACATTACACATGTACACACATATACACACATTACACATGTACACACATATACACGTATACACACTACACATGTACACACATATATACACACATTACACATGTACACACATATACACGTATACACACACTACACATGTACACACACTACACGTATACACACACTACACATGTACACACATATACATACATTACACATGTACACACATATACACGTATACACACATTACACATGTACACACATATACACGTATACACACATTACACATGTACACGTATACACACATTACACATGTACACACATATACACGTATACACACATTACACATGTACACGTATACACACATTACACATGTACACACATATACACGTATACACACACTACACATGTACACACATACACGTATACACACACTACACATGTACACACATATACACGTATACACACACTACACATGTACACACATACACACATTACACATGTACACACATATACCCGTATACACACACTACACATGTACACACATATACACGTATACACACACTACACATGTACACACATATACACGTATACAAACTACACAAGTACACACACATACACGTATACACACATTACACATGTACACACATACACACATTACACATGTACATATATACACGTATACACACATTACACATGTACACACATATACACGTATACACACATTACACATGTACACACATATACACGTATACACACTACACATGTACACAGATATATACACACATTACACATGTACACACATATACACGTATACACACACTACACATGTACACACATATACACACATTACACATGTACACACATATACACGTATACACACATTACACATATACACACATATACACGTATACACACATTACACATGTACATGTATACACACATTACACATGTACACACATATACACGTATACACACATTACACATGTACACGTATACACACATTACACATGTACACACATATACACGTATACACACATTACACATGTACACGTATACACACATTACACATGTACACACATATACACGTATACACACATTACACATGTACACACATATACACACATTACACATGTACACACATATATACGTATACACACATTACACATGTACACACATACACACATTACACATGTACATATATACACGTATACACACATTACACACATATACACGTATACACACATTACACACATATACACGTATACACACACTCCACATGTACACACATATACACACATTACACGTGTACACACATACACACATTACACATGTACACACATATACACGTATACACACATTACACATGTACACACATATACACACACTACACATGTACACACATATACACACATTACACATGTACACACATATACACATATACACACATTACACATGTACACACATATACACGTATACATACATTACACATGTACACACATATACACGTATACACACTACACATGTACACACATATATACACACATTACACATGTACACACATATACACGTATACACACACTACACATGTACACGCATATACACATATACACACACTACACATGTACACACATATACACACATTACACATGTACACACATATACACGTATACACACATTACACATGTACACACATATACACACATACACACATTACACATGTACATATATACACGTATACACACATTACACACATATACACGTATACACACACTCCACATGTACACACATATACACACATTACACATGTACACACATATACACACATTACACATGTACACACATATACACGTATACACACTACACATGTACACACATATATACACACATTACACATGTACACACATATACACGTATACACACACTACACATGTACACACACTACACGTATACACACACTACACATGTACACACATATACACACATTACACATGTACACACATATACACGTATACACACATTACACATGTACACACATATACACGTATACACACATTACACATGTACACGTATACACACATTACACATGTACACACATATACACGTATACACACATTACACATGTACACACATATACACGTATACACACATTACACATGTACACAAATATTCACGTATACACACATTACACATGTACACACATATACACGTATACACACTACACATGTACACACATATATACACACATTACACATGTACACACATATACACGTATACACACACTACACATGTACACGCATATACACATATACACACACTACACATGTACACACATATACACACATTACACATGTACACACATATACACGTATACACACATTACACATGTACACACATATACACACATACACACATTACACATGTACATATATACACGTATACACACATTACACACATATACACGTATACACACACTCCACATGTACACACATATACACACATTACACATGTACACACATATACACACATTACACATGTACACACATATACACGTATACACACTACACATGTACACACATATATACACACATTACACATGTACACACATATACACGTATACACACACTACACATGTACACACACTACACGTATACACACACTACACATGTACACACATATACACACATTACACATGTACACACATATACACGTATACACACATTACACATGTACACACATATACACGTATACACACATTACACATGTACACGTATACACACATTACACATGTACACACATATACACGTATACACACATTACACATGTACACACATATACACGTATACACACATTACACATGTACACAAATATTCACGTATACACACATTACACATGTACACACATATACATGTATACACACATTACACACATATACACGTATACACACATTACACACATATACACGTATACACACACTCCACATGTACACACATATACACACATTACACGTGTACACACATACACACATTACACATGTACACACATATACACGTATACACACATTACACATGTACACACATATACACACACTACACATGTACACACATATACACACATTACACATGTACACACATATATACGTATACACACATTACACATGTACACACATACACACATTACACATGTACATATATACACGTATACACACATTACACACATATACACGTATACACACATTACACACATATACACGTATACACACACTCCACATGTACACACATATACACACATTACACGTGTACACACATACACACATTACACATGTACACACATATACACGTATACACACATTACACATGTACACACATATACACACACTACACATGTACACACATATACACACATTACACATGTACACACATATACACATATACACACATTACACATGTACACACATATACACGTATACATACATTACACATGTACACACATATACACGTATACACACTACACATGTACACACATATATACACACATTACACATGTACACGTATACACACATTACACATGTACACACATATACACGTATACACACATTACACATGTACACACATATACACGTATACACACATTACACATGTACACAAATATTCACGTATACACACATTACACATGTACACACATATACACGTATACACACTACACATGTACACACATATATACACACATTACACATGTACACACATATACACGTATACACACACTACACATGTACACGCATATACACATATACACACACTACACATGTACACACATATACACACATTACACATGTACACACATATACACGTATACACACATTACACATGTACACACATATACACACATACACACATTACACATGTACATATATACACGTATACACACATTACACACATATACACGTATACACACACTCCACATGTACACACATATACACACATTACACATGTACACACATATACACACATTACACATGTACACACATATACACGTATACACACTACACATGTACACACATATATACACACATTACACATGTACACACATATACACGTATACACACACTACACATGTACACACACTACACGTATACACACACTACACATGTACACACATATACACACATTACACATGTACACACATATACACGTATACACACATTACACATGTACACACATATACACGTATACACACATTACACATGTACACGTATACACACATTACACATGTACACACATATACACGTATACACACATTACACATGTACACACATATACACGTATACACACATTACACATGTACACAAATATTCACGTATACACACATTACACATGTACACACATATACATGTATACACACATTACACATGTACACACATATTCACGTATACACACATTACACATGTACACACATATACACGTATACACACATTACACATGTACACAAATATTCACGTATACACACATTACACATGTACACACATATACACGTATACACACATTACACATGTACACACATATACACGTATACACACACTACACATGTACACACATACACGTATACACACACTACACATGTACACACATATACACGTATACACACATTACACATGTACACACATATACACGTATACACACACTACACATGTACACACATATACACGTATACACACATTACACATGTACACACATATACACGTATACACACACTACACATGTACACACATATACACACTTTACACGTGTACACACACATACACGTATACACACACTACACATGTACATACATATACACGTATACACACACTACACATGTACACACATATACACGTATACACACACTACACATGTACACACATATACACACTTTACACGTGTACACACACATACACGTATACACACACTACACATGTACATACATATACACGTATACACACACTACACATGTACACACATACACACATTACACATGTACACACATATACACACACTACACATGTACACACATATACACGTATACACACACTACACATGTACACACATATACACGTATACACACATTACACATGTACACACATATACACGTATACACACACTACACATGTACACACATATACACGTATACACACATTACACATATACACACATATACACGTATACACACATTACACATGTACACAAATATTCACGTATACACACATTACACATGTACACACATATACACGTATACACACATTACACATGTACACACATATACACGTATACACACACTACACATGTACACACATATACACGTATACACACATTACACATATACACACATATACACGTATACACACATTACACATGTACACAAATATTCACGTATACACACATTACACATGTACACACATATACACGTATACACACATTACACATGTACACACATATACACGTATACACACATTACACATGTACACACATATACACGTATACACACACTACACATGTATACACGTATACACACATTACACATGTACACACATATACACGTATACACACATTACACATGTACACACATATACACGTATACACACACTACACATGTACACACATATACATGTATACACACATTACACATGTACACACATATACACGTATACACACACTACACATGTACACACATACACACATTACACATGTACACACATATACACGTATACACACATTACACATGTACACACATATACACGTATACACACACTACACATGTACACACATATACACGTATACACACATTACACATGTACACACATATACACGTATACACACACTACACATGTACACACATATACACGTATACACACATTACACATGTACACACATATACACGTATACACACACTACACATGTACACACATACACACATTACACATGTACACACATATACACGTATACACACACTACACATGTACACACATATACATGTATACACACACTACACATGTATACACGTATACACACATTACACATGTACACACATATACACGTATACACACATTACACATGTACACACATATACACGTATACACACATTACACATGTACACATATACACACATTACACATGTACACACATATATACGTATACACACACTACACATGTACACACATATACACGTATACAAACTACACAAGTACACACACATACACGTATACACACATTACACATGTACACACATACACACATTACACATGTACATATATACACGTATACACACATTACACATGTACACACATATACACGTATACACACATTACACATGTACACACATATACACGTATACACACTACACATGTACACAGATATATACACACATTACACATGTACACACATATACACGTATACACACACTACACATGTACACACATATACACACATTACACATGTACACACATATACACGTATACACACATTACACATATACACACATATACACGTATACACACATTACACATGTACACGTATACACACATTACACATGTACACACATATACACGTATACACACATTACACATGTACACGTATACACACATTACACATGTACACACATATACACGTATACACACATTACACATGTACACGTATACACACATTACACATGTACACACATATACACGTATACACACATTACACATGTACACACATATACACACATTACACATGTACACACATATATACGTATACACACATTACACATGTACACACATACACACATTACACATGTACATATATACACGTATACACACATTACACACATATACACGTATACACACATTACACACATATACACGTATACACACACTCCACATGTACACACATATACACACATTACACGTGTACACACATACACACATTACACATGTACACACATATACACGTATACACACATTACACATGTACACACATATACACACACTACACATGTACACACATATACACACATTACACATGTACACACATATACACATATACACACATTACACATGTACACACATATACACGTATACACACATTACACATGTACACACATATACACGTATACACACTACACATGTACACACATATATACACACATTACACATGTACACACATATACACGTATACACACACTACACATGTACACGCATATACACATATACACACACTACACATGTACACACATATACACACATTACACATGTACACACATATACACGTATACACACATTACACATGTACACACATATACACACATACACACATTACACATGTACATATATACACGTATACACACATTACACACATATACACGTATACACACACTCCACATGTACACACATATACACACATTACACATGTACACACATATACACACATTACACATGTACACACATATACACGTATACACACTACACATGTACACACATATATACACACATTACACATGTACACACATATACACGTATACACACACTACACATGTACACACACTACACGTATACACACACTACACATGTACACACATATACACACATTACACATGTACACACATATACACGTATACACACATTACACATGTACACACATATACACGTATACACACATTACACATGTACACGTATACACACATTACACATGTACACACATATACACGTATACACACATTACACATGTACACACATATACACGTATACACACATTACACATGTACACAAATATTCACGTATACACACATTACACATGTACACACATATACATGTATACACACATTACACATGTACACACATATTCACGTATACACACATTACACATGTACACACATATACACGTATACACACATTACACATGTACACAAATATTCACGTATACACACATTACACATGTACACACATATACACGTATACACACATTACACATGTACACACATATACACGTATACACACACTACACATGTACACACATACACGTATACACACACTACACATGTACACACATATACACGTATACACACATTACACATGTACACACATATACACGTATACACACACTACACATGTACACACATATACACGTATACACACATTACACATGTACACACATATACACGTATACACACACTACACATGTACACACATATACACACTTTACACGTGTACACACACATACACGTATACACACACTACACATGTACATACATATACACGTATACACACACTACACATGTACACACATATACACGTATACACACACTACACATGTACACACATATACACACTTTACACGTGTACACACACATACACGTATACACACACTACACATGTACATACATATACACGTATACACACACTACACATGTACACACATACACACATTACACATGTACACACATATACACACACTACACATGTACACACATATACACGTATACACACACTACACATGTACACACATATACACGTATACACACATTACACATGTACACACATATACACGTATACACACACTACACATGTACACACATATACACGTATACACACATTACACATATACACACATATACACGTATACACACATTACACATGTACACAAATATTCACGTATACACACATTACACATGTACACACATATACACGTATACACACATTACACATGTACACACATATACACGTATACACACACTACACATGTACACACATATACACGTATACACACATTACACATATACACACATATACACGTATACACACATTACACATGTACACAAATATTCACGTATACACACATTACACATGTACACACATATACACGTATACACACATTACACATATACACACATATACACGTATACACACATTACACATGTACACACATATACACGTATACACACACTACACATGTACACACATATACACGTATACACACATTACACATGTACACACATATACACGTATACACACACTACACATGTACACACATATACACGTATACACACATTACACATGTACACACATATACACGTATACACACACTACACATGTACACACATACACACATTACACATGTACACACATATACACGTATACACACATTACACATGTACACACATATACACGTATACACACACTACACATGTACACACATATACACGTATACACACACTACACATGTACACACATATACACGTATACACACATTACACATGTACACACATATACACGTATACACACACTACACATGTACACACATACACACATTACACATGTACACACATATACACGTATACACACAATACACATGTACACACATATACACGTATACACACACTACACATGTACACACATATACATGTATACACACACTACACATGTACACACATATACACGTATACACACATTACACATGTACACGTATACACACATTACACATGTACACACATATATACGTATACACACACTACACATGTACACACATATACACACATTACACATGTACACACATATACACACACTACACATGTACACACATATACACACATTACACATGTACACACATATACACGTATACACACATTACACATGTACACACATATACACACATACACACATTACACATGTACATATATACACGTATACACACATTACACACATATACACGTATACACACACTCCACATGTACACACATATACACACATTACACATGTACACACATATACACACATTACACATGTACACACATATACACGTATACACACTACACATGTACACACATATATACACACATTACACATGTACACACATATACACGTATACACACACTACACATGTACACACACTACACGTATACACACACTACACATGTACACACATATACACACATTACACATGTACACACATATACACGTATACACACATTACACATGTACACACATATACACGTATACACACATTACACATGTACACGTATACACACATTACACATGTACACACATAGACACGTATACACACATTACACATGTACACACATATACACGTATACACACATTACACATGTACACAAATATTCACATATACACACATTACACATGTACACACATATACATGTATACACACATTACACATGTACACACATATTCACGTATACACACATTACACATGTACACACATATACACGTATACACACATTACACATGTACACAAATATTCACGTATACACACATTACACATGTACACACATATACACGTATACACACATTACACATGTACACACATATACACGTATACACACACTACACATGTACACACATACACGTATACACACACTACACATGTACACACATATACACGTATACACACATTACACATGTACACACATATACACGTATACACACACTACACATGTACACACATATACACGTATACACACATTACACATGTACACACATATACACGTATACACACACTACACATGTACACACATATACACACTTTACACGTGTACACACACATACACGTATACACACACTACACATGTACATACATATACACGTATACACACACTACACATGTACACACATACACACATTACACATGTACACACATATACACACACTACACATGTACACACATATACACACATTACACATGTACACACATATACACGTATACACACATTACACATGTACACACATATACACGTATACACACATTACACACATATACACGTATACACACACTCCACATGTACACACATATACTCACATTACACATGTACACACATATACACACATTACACATGTACACACATATACACGTATACACACACTACACATGTACACACACTACACGTATACACACACTACACATGTACACACATATACACACATTACACATGTACACACATATACACGTATACACACATTACACATGTACACACATATACACGTATACACACATTACACATGTACACGTATACACACATTACACATGTACACACATATACACGTATACACACATTACACATGTACACGTATACACACATTACACATGTACACACATATACACGTATACACACACTACACATGTACACACATACACGTATACACACACTACACATGTACACACATATACACGTATACACACATTACACATGTACACACATATACACGTATACACACACTACACATGTACACACATATACACGTATACACACATTACACATGTACACACATATACACGTATACACACACTACACATGTACACACATATACACACTTTACACGTGTACACACACATACACGTATACACACACTACACATGTACATACATATACATGTATACACACACTACACATGTACACACATACACACATTACACATGTACACACATATACCCGTATACACACACTACACATGTACACACATATACACGTATACACACACTACACATGTACACACATATACATGTATACACACACTACACATGTATACACGTATACACACATTACACATGTACACACATATACACGTATACACACATTACACATGTACAGACATATACACGTATACACACATTACACATGTACACATATACACACATTACACATGTACACACATATATACGTATACACACACTACACATGTACACACATATACACGTATACAAACTACACAAGTACACACACATACACGTATACACACATTACACATGTACACACATACACACATTACACATGTACATATATACACGTATACACACATTACACACATATACACGTATACACACACTCCACATGTACACACATATACACACATTACACGTGTACACACATACACACATTACACATGTACACACATATACACGTATACACACATTACACATGTACACACATATACACGTATACACACATTACACATGTACACACATATACACGTATACACACTACACATGTACACAGATATATACACACATTACACATGTACACACATATACACGTATACACACACTACACATGTACACACATATACACACATTACACATGTACACACATATACACGTATACACACATTACACATGTACACACATATACACGTATACACACATTACACATGTACACGTATACACACATTACACATGTACACACATATACACGTATACACACATTACACATGTACACGTATACACACATTACACATGTACACACATATACACGTATACACACATTACACATGTACACGTATACACACATTACACATGTACACACATATACACGTATACACACATTACACATGTACACACATATACACACATTACACATGTACACACATATATACGTATACACACATTACACATGTACACACATACACACATTACACATGTACATATATACACGTATACACACATTACACACATATACACGTATACACACATTACACACATATACACGTATACACACACTCCACATGTACACACATATACACACATTACACGTGTACACACATACACACATTACACATGTACACACATATACACGTATACACACATTACACATGTACACACATATACACACACTACACATGTACACACATATACACACATTACACATGTACACACATATACACATATACACACATTACACATGTACACACATATACACGTATACACACATTACACATGTACACACATATACACGTATACACACTACACATGTACACACATATATACACACATTACACATGTACACACATATACACGTATACACACACTACACATGTACACGCATATACACATATACACACACTACACATGTACACACATATACACACATTACACATGTACACACATATACACGTATACACACATTACACATGTACACACATATACACACATACACACATTACACATGTACATATATACACGTATACACACATTACACACATATACACGTATACACACACTCCACATGTACACACATATACACACATTACACATGTACACACATATACACACATTACACATGTACACACATATACACGTATACACACTACACATGTACACACATATATACACACATTACACATGTACACACATATACACGTATACACACACTACACATGTACACACACTACACGTATACACACACTACACATGTACACACATATACACACATTACACATGTACACACATATACACGTATACACACATTACACATGTACACACATATACACGTATACACACATTACACATGTACACGTATATACACGTATACACACATTACACATGTACACAAATATTCACGTATACACACATTACACATGTACACACATATACATGTATACACACATTACACATGTACACACATATTCACGTATACACACATTACACATGTACACACATATACACGTATACACACATTACACATGTACACAAATATTCACGTATACACACATTACACATGTACACACATATACACGTATACACACATTACACATGTACACACATATACACGTATACACACACTACACATGTACACACATACACGTATACACACACTACACATGTACACACATATACACGTATACACACATTACACGTGTACACACATATACACGTATACACACACTACACATGTACACACATATACACGTATACACACATTACACATGTACACACATATACACGTATACACACACTACACATGTACACACATATACACACTTTACACGTGTACACACACATACACGTATACACACACTACACATGTACATACATATACACGTATACACACACTACACATGTACACACATATACACGTATACACACACTACACATGTACACACATATACACACTTTACACGTGTACACACACATACACGTATACACACACTACACATGTACATACATATACACGTATACACACACTACACATGTACACACATACACACATTACACATGTACACACATATACACACACTACACATGTACACACATATACACGTATACACACACTACACATGTACACACATATACACGTATACACACATTACACATGTACACACATATACACGTATACACACACTACACATGTACACACATATACACGTATACACACATTACACATATACACACATATACACGTATACACACATTACACATGTACACAAATATTCACGTATACACACATTACACATGTACACACATATACACGTATACACACATTACACATGTACACACATATACACGTATACACACACTACACATGTACACACATATACACGTATACACACATTACACATATACACACATATACACGTATACACACATTACACATGTACACAAATATTCACGTATACACACATTACACATGTACACACATATACACGTATACACACATTACACATGTACACACATATACACGTATACACACATTACACATGTACACACATATACACGTATACACACACTACACATGTACACACATATACACGTATACACACATTACACATGTACACACATATACACGTATACACACACTACACATGTACACACATATACACGTATACACACATTACACATGTACACACATATACACGTATACACACACTACACATGTACACACATACACACATTACACATGTACACACATATACACGTATACACACATTACACATGTACACACATATACACGTATACACACACTACACATGTACACACATATACACGTATACACACATTACACATGTACACACATATACACGTATACACACACTACACATGTACACACATATACACGTATACACACATTACACATGTACACACATATACACGTATACACACACTACACATGTACACACATACACACATTACACATGTACACACATATACACGTATACACACACTACACATGTACACACATATACACACATTACACATGTACACACATATACACGTATACACACACTACACATGTACACACATATACACGTATACACACATTACACATGTACACACATATACACGTATACACACACTACACATGTACACACATATACACACTTTACACGTGTACACACACATACACGTATACACACACTACACATGTACATACATATACACGTATACACACACTACACATGTACACACATACACACATTACACATGTACACACATATACACACACTACACATGTACACACATATACACACATTACACATGTACACACATATACACGTATACACACATTACACATGTACACACATATACACGTATACACACATTACACACATATACACGTATACACACACTCCACATGTACACACATATACTCACATTACACATGTACACACATATACACACATTACACATGTACACACATATACACGTATACACACACTACACATGTACACACACTACACGTATACACACACTACACATGTACACACATATACACACATTACACATGTACACACATATACACGTATACACACATTACACATGTACACACATATACACGTATACACACATTACACATGTACACGTATACACACATTACACATGTACACACATATACACGTATACACACATTACACATGTACACGTATACACACACTACACATGTACACACATACACGTATACACACACTACACATGTACACACATATACACGTATACACACATTACACATGTACACACATATACACGTATACACACACTACACATGTACACACATATACACGTATACACACATTACACATGTACACACATATACACGTATACACACACTACACATGTACACACATATACACACTTTACACGTGTACACACACATACACGTATACACACACTACACATGTACATACATATACACGTATACACACACTACACATGTACACACATACACACATTACACATGTACACACATATACCCGTATACACACACTACACATGTACACACATATACACGTATACACACACTACACATGTACACACATATACATGTATACACACACTACACATGTATACACGTATACACACATTACACATGTACACACATATACACGTATACACACATTACACATGTACACACATATACACGTATACACACATTACACATGTACACATATACACACATTACACATGTACACACATATATACGTATACACACACTACACATGTACACACATATACACGTATACAAACTACACAAGTACACACACATACACGTATACACACATTACACATGTACACACATACACACATTACACATGTACATATATACACGTATACACACATTACACACATATACACGTATACACACACTCCACATGTACACACATATACACACATTACACGTGTACACACATACACACATTACACATGTACACACATATACACGTATACACACATTACACATGTACACACATATACACGTATACACACATTACACATGTACACACATATACACGTATACACACTACACATGTACACAGATATATACACACATTACACATGTACACACATATACACGTATACACACACTACACATGTACACACATATACACACATTACACATGTACACACATATACACGTATACACACATTACACATGTACACACATATACACGTATACACACATTACACATGTACACGTATACACACATTACACATGTACACACATATACACGTATACACACATTACACATGTACACGTATACACACATTACACATGTACACACATATACACGTATACACACATTACACATGTACACACATATACACACATTACACATGTACACACATATATACGTATACACACATTACACATGTACACACATACACACATTACACATGTACATATATACACGTATACACACATTACACACATATACACGTATACACACATTACACACATATACACGTATACACACACTCCACATGTACACACATATACACACATTACACGTGTACACACATACACACATTACACATGTACACACATATACACGTATACACACATTACACATGTACACACATATACACACACTACACATGTACACACATATACACACATTACACATGTACACACATATACACGTATACACACATTACACATGTACACACATATACACGTATACACACATTACACATGTACACACATATACACGTATACACAATACACATGTACACACATATATACACACATTACACATGTACACACATATACACGTATACACACACTACACATGTACACACATATACACGTATACACACACTACACATGTACACACATATACACACATTACACATGTACACACATATACACGTATACACACATTACACATGTACACACATATACACGTATACACACATTACACATGTACACGTATACACACATTACACATGTACACACATATACACGTATACACACATTACACATGTACACGTATACACACATTACACATGTACACACATATACACGTATACACACATTACACATGTACACACATATACACGTATACACACATTACACATGTACACAAATATTCACGTATACACACATTACACATATACACACATATACACGTATACACACATTACACATGTACAAACATATACACGTATACACACACTACACATGTACACACATATACACGTATACACACATTACACATGTACACACATATACACGTATACACACACTACACATGTACACACATATACACGTATACACACATTACACATGTACACACATATACACGTATACACACACTACACATGTACACACATATACACGTATACACACACTACACATGTACACACATATACACACTTTACACGTGTACACACACATACACGTATACACACACTACACATGTACATACATATACACGTATACACACACTACACATGTACACACATACACACATTACACATGTACACACATATACACGTATACACACACTACACATGTACACACATATACATGTATACACACACTACACATGTACACACATATACACGTATACACACATTACACATGTACACACATATACACGTATACACACATTACACATGTACACGTATACACACATTACACATGTACACACATATACACGTATACACACATTACACATGTACACACATATACACACATTACACATGTACACACATATATACGTATACACACATTACACATGTACACACATACACACATTACACATGTACATATATACACGTATACACACATTACACACATATACACGTATACACACACTCCACATGTACACACATATACACACATTACACGTGTACACACATACACACATTACACATGTACACACATATACACGTATACACACATTACACATGTACACACATATACACACACTACACATGTACACACATATTCACACATTACACATGTACAAACATATACACGTATACACACATTACACATGTACACACATATACACGTATACACACTACACATGTACACACATATACACACATTACACATGTACACACATATACACGTATACACACATTACACATGTACACACATTACACATGTACACGTATACACACATTACACATGTACACACATATACACGTATACACACATTACACATGTACACGTATACACACATTACACATGTACACACATATACACGTATACACACATTACACATGTACACAAATATTCACGTATACACACATTACACATGTACACACATATACACGTATACACACATTACACATGTACACACATATTCACGTATACACACATTACACATGTACACACATATACACGTATACACACATTACACATGTACACACATATACACGTATACACACACTACACATGTACACACATATACACGTATACACACATTACACATGTACACACATATACACGTATACACACACTACACATGTACACACATATACACGTATACACACATTACACATGTACACACATATACACGTATACACAGACTACACATGTACACACATATACACGTATACACACATTACACATGTACACACATATACACGTATACACACACTACACATGTACACACATATACACACTTTACACGTGTACACACACATACACGTATACACACACTACACATGTACATACATATACACGTATACACACACTACACATGTACACACATACACACATTACACATGTACACACATATACACGTATACACACACTACACATGTACACACATATACACGTATACACACATTACACATATACACGTATACACACATTACACATGTACACACATATTCACGTATACACACATTACACATGTACACACATATACACGTATACACACATTACACATGTACACAAATATTCACGTATACACACATTACACATATACACACATATACACGTATACACACATTACACATGTACAAACATATACACGTATACACACACTACACATGTACACACATATACACGTATACACACATTACACATGTACACACATATACACGTATACACACACTACACATGTACACACATATACACGTATACACACATTACACATGTACACACATATACACGTATACACACACTACACATGTACACACATATACACGTATACACACACTACACATGTACACACATATACACACTTTACACGTGTACACACACATACACGTATACACACACTACACATGTACATACATATACACGTATACACACACTACACATGTACACACATACACACATTACACATGTACACACATATACACGTATACACACACTACACATGTACACACATATACATGTATACACACACTACACATGTACACACATATACACGTATACACACATTACACATGTACACACATATACACGTATACACACATTACACATGTACACGTATACACACATTACACATGTACACACATATACACGTATACACACATTACACATGTACACACATATACACACATTACACATGTACACACATATATACGTATACACACATTACACATGTACACACATACACACATTACACATGTACATATATACACGTATACACACATTACACACATATACACGTATACACACACTCCACATGTACACACATATACACACATTACACGTGTACACACATACACACATTACACATGTACACACATATACACGTATACACACATTACACATGTACACACATATACACACACTACACATGTACACACATATTCACACATTACACATGTACAAACATATACACGTATACACACATTACACATGTACACACATATACACGTATACACACTACACATGTACACACATATACACACATTACACATGTACACACATATACACGTATACACACATTACACATGTACACACATTACACATGTACACGTATACACACATTACACATGTACACACATATACACGTATACACACATTACACATGTACACGTATACACACATTACACATGTACACACATATACACGTATACACACATTACACATGTACACAAATATTCACGTATACACACATTACACATGTACACACATATACACGTATACACACATTACACATGTACACACATATTCACGTATACACACATTACACATGTACACACATATACACGTATACACACATTACACATGTACACACATATACACGTATACACACACTACACATGTACACACATATACACGTATACACACATTACACATGTACACACATATACACGTATACACACACTACACATGTACACACATATACACGTATACACACATTACACATGTACACACATATACACGTATACACAGACTACACATGTACACACATATACACGTATACACACATTACACATGTACACACATATACACGTATACACACACTACACATGTACACACATATACACACTTTACACGTGTACACACACATACACGTATACACACACTACACATGTACATACATATACACGTATACACACACTACACATGTACACACATACACACATTACACATGTACACACATATACACGTATACACACACTACACATGTACACACATATACACGTATACACACACTACACATGTACACACATATACACGTATACACACATTACACATGTACACACATACACACATTACACATGTACACACATATACACGTATACACACATTACACATGTACACACATATACACACACTACAGATGTACACACATATACACACATTACACATGTACACACATATACACGTATACACACATTACACATGTACACACATACACACGTATACACACATTACACATGTACACACATATACACACACTACACGTGTACACACATACACACATTACACATGTACACACATATACACGTATACACACATTACACATGTACACACATATACACACACTCCACATGTACACACATATACACACATTACACGTGTACACACATACACACATTACACATGTACACACATATACACGTATACACACATTACACATGTACACATATACACACACTACACATGTACACACATATACACACATTACACATGTACACACATATACACGTATACACACACTACACATGTACACACATATACACGTATACACACACTACACATGTACACACATATACACGTATACACACATTACACATGTACACACATATACACGTATACACACATTACACATGTACACGTATACACACATTACACATGTACACACATATACACGTATACACACATTACACATGTACACAAATATTCACGTATACACACATTACACATGTACACACATATACACGTATACACACATTACACATGTACACACATATACACGTATACACACACTACACATGTACACACATATACACGTTTACACACATTACACATGCACACACATATACACGTATACACACACTACACATGTACACACATATACACGTATACACACATTACACATGTACACACATATACACGTATACACACACTACACATGTACACACATATACATGTATACACACACTACACATGTACACACATATACACGTATACACACATTACACATGTACACACATATACACGTATACACACATTACACATGTACACACATATACACGTATACACACTACACATGTACACAGATATATACACACATTACACATGTACACACATATACACGTATACACACTACACATGTACACACATATATACACACATTACACATGTACACACATATACACGTATACACACACTACACATGTACACACATATACACGTATACACACACTACACATGTACACACATATACACACACTACACATGTACACACATATACACACATTACACATGGACACACATATACACGTATACACACACTCCACATGTACACACATATACACACATTACACATGTACACATACACATTACACATGTACACACATATACACGTATACACATATACACACACTACACATGTACACACATATACACACATTACACATGTACATATATACACGTATACACACATTACACACATATACACGTATACACAGATTACACACACATACACGTATACACACACTACACATGTACATACATATACACGTATACACACACTACACATGTACACACATACACACATTACACATGTACACACATATACACGTATACACACACTACACATGTACACACATATACATGTATACACACACTACACATGTACACACATATACACGTATACACACATTACACATGTACACGTATACACACATTACACATGTACACACATATATACGTATACACACACTACACATGTACACACATATACACACATTACACATGTACACACATATACACGTATACACACATTACACATGTACACACATATACACGTATACACACATTACACATGTACACACATATACACGTATACACACTACACATGTACACAGATATATACACACATTACACATGTACACACATATACACGTATACACACACTACACATGTACACACATATACACGTATACACACACTACACATGTACACACATATACACACATTACACATGTACACACATATACACGTATACACACATTACACATGTACACACATATACACGTATACACACATTACACATGTACACGTATACACACATTACACATGTACACGTATACACACATTACACATGTACACACATATACACGTATACACACATTACACATGTACACGTATACACACATTACACATGTACACACATATACACGTATACACACATTACACATGTACACGTATACACACATTACACATGTACACACATATACACGAATACACACATTACACATGTACACACATATACACACATTACACATGTACACACATATATACGTATACACACATTACACATGTACACACATACACACATTACACATGTACATATATACACGTATACACACATTACACACATATACACGTATACACACACTCCACATGTACACACATATACACACATTACACGTGTACACACATTACACATGTACACACATATACACGTATACACACATTACACATGTACACACATATACACACACTACACATGTACACACATATTCACACATTACACATGTACACACATATACACGTATACACACATTACACATGTACACTCATATACACGTATACACACTACACATGTACACACATATACACACATTACACATGTACACACATATACACGTATACACACATTACACATGTACACACATTACACATGTACACGTATACACACATTACACATGTACACACATATACACGTATACACACATTACACATGTACACGTATACACACATTACACATGTACACACATATACACGTATACACACATTACACATGTACACAAATATTCACGTATACACACATTACACATGTACACACATATACACGTATACACACATTACACATGTACACACATATTCACGTATACACACATTACACATGTACACACATATACACGTATACACACATTACACATGTACACACATATACACGTATACACACATTACACATGTACACACATATACACGTATACACACATTACACATGTACACGTATACACACATTACACATGTACACACATATACACGAATACACACATTACACATGTACACACATATACACACATTACACATGTACACACATATATACGTATACACACATTACACATGTACACACATACACACATTACACATGTACATATATACACGTATACACACATTACACACATATACACGTATACACACACTCCACATGTACACACATATACACACATTACACGTGTACACACATTACACATGTACACACATATACACGTATACACACATTACACATGTACACACATATACACACACTACACATGTACACACATATTCACACATTACACATGTACACACATATACACGTATACACACATTACACATGTACACACATATACACGTATACACACTACACATGTACACACATATACACACATTACACATGTACACACATATACACGTATACACACATTACACATGTACACACATTACACATGTACACGTATACACACATTACACATGTACACACATATACACGTATACACACATTACACATGTACACGTATACACACATTACACATGTACACACATATACACGTATACACACATTACACATGTACACAAATATTCACGTATACACACATTACACATGTACACACATATACACGTATACACACATTACACATGTACACACATATTCACGTATACACACATTACACATGTACACACATATACACGTATACACACATTACACATGTACACACATATACACGTATACACACACTACACATGTACACACATATACACGTATACACACATTACACATGTACACACATATACACGTATACACACACTACACATGTACACACATATACACGTATACACACATTACACATGTACACACATATACATGTATACACACACTACACATGTACACACATATACACACTTTACACGTGTACACACACATACACGTATACACACACTACACATGTACATACATATACACGTATACACACACTACACATGTACACACATACACACATTACACATGTACACACATATACACGTATACACACACTACACATGTACACACATATACACGTATACACACATTACACATGTACACACATATACACGTATACACACATTACACATGTACACACATATACACACTACACGTGTACACACATACACACATTACACATGTACACACATATACACGTATACACACATTACACATGTACACACATATACACACACTACACATGTACACACATATACACACATTACACATGTACACACATATACACGTATACACACATTACACATGTACACACATATACACGTATACACACATTACACATGTACACACATATACACACACTACACGTGTACACACATACACACATTACACATGTACACACATATACACGTATACACACATTACACATGTACACACATATACACACACTCCACATGTACACACATATACACACATTACACGTGTACACACATACACACATTACACATGTACACACATTACACGTATACACACATTACACATGTACACACATATACACACACTACACATGTACACACATATACACACATTACACATGTACACACATATACACGTATACACACATTACACATGTACACACATATACACGTATACACACTACACATGTACACACATATATACACACATTACACATGTACACACATATACACGTATACACACACTACACATGTACACACATATACACGTATACACACACTACACATGTACACACATATACATGTATACACACACTACACATGTACACACATATACACACATTACACATGTACACACATATACACGTATACACACATTACACATGTACACACATATACACGTATACACACATTACACATGTACACGTATACACACATTACACATGTACACACATATACACGTATACACACATTACACATGTACACAAATATTCACGTATACACACATTACACATGTACACACATATACACGTATACACACATTACACATGTACACACATATACACGTATACACACACTACACATGTACACACATATACACGTATACACACATTACACATGTACACACATATACACGTATACACACACTACACATGTACACACATATACACGTATACACACATTACACATGTACACACATATACACGTATACACACACTACACATGTACACACATATACATGTATACACACACTACACATGTACACACATATACACGTATACACACATTACATATGTACACACATATACACGTATACACACATTACACATGTACACGTATACACACATTACACATGTACACACATATATACGTATACACACACTACACATGTACACACATATACACACATTACACATGTACACACATATACACGTATACACACATTACACATGTACACACATATACACGTATACACACATTACACATGTACACGTATACACACATTACACATGTACACACATATACACGTATACACACATTACACATGTACACGTATACACACATTACACATGTACACACATATACACGTATACACACATTACACATGTACACAAATATTCACGTATACACACATTACACATGTACACACATATACACGTATACACACATTACACATGTACACACATATTCACGTATACACACATTACACATGTACACACATATACACGTATACACACATTACACATGTACACACATATACACGTATACACACACTACACATGTACACACATATACACGTATACACACATTACACATGTACACACATATACACGTATACACACACTACACATGTACACACATATACACGTATACACACATTACACATGTACACACATATACACGTATACACACACTACACATGTACACACATATACACGTATACACACATTACACATGTACACACATATACATGTATACACACACTACACATGTACACACATATACACACTTTACACGTGTACACACACATACACGTATACACACACTACACATGTACATACATATACACGTATACACACACTACACATGTACACACATACACACATTACACATGTACACACATATACACGTATACACACACTACACATGTACACACATATACACGTATACACACACTACACATGTACACACATATACACGTATACACACATTACACATGTACACACATATACACGTATACACACATTACACATGTACACACATATACACACACTACACGTGTACACACATATACACACATTACACATGTACACACATATACACGTATACACACATTACACATGTACACACATATACACACACTACACATGTACACACATATACACACATTACACATGTACACACATATACACGTATACACACATTACACATGTACACACATATACACACACTACACGTGTACACACATACACACATTACACATGTACACACATATACACGTATACACACATTACACATGTACACACATATACACACACTCCACATGTACACACATATACACACATTACACGTGTACACACATACACACATTACACATGTACACACATTACACGTATACACACATTACACATGTACACACATATACACACACTACACATGTACACACATATACACACATTACACATGTACACACATATACACGTATACACACATTACACATGTACACACATATACACGTATACACACTACACATGTACACACATATATACACACATTACACATGTACACACATATACACGTATACACACACTACACATGTACACACATATACACGTATACACACACTACACATGTACACACATATACATGTATACACACACTACACATGTACACACATATACACACATTACACATGTACACACATATACACGTATACACACATTACACATGTACACACATATACACGTATACACACATTACACATGTACACGTATACACACATTACACATGTACACACATATACACGTATACACACATTACACATGTACACAAATATTCACGTATACACACATTACACATGTACACACATATACACGTATACACACATTACACATGTACACACATATACACGTATACACACACTACACATGTACACACATATACACGTATACACACATTACACATGTACACACATATACACGTATACACACACTACACATGTACACACATATACACATATACACACATTACACATGTACACACATATACACGTATACACACACTACACATGTACACACATATACATGTATACACACACTACACATGTACACACATATACACGTATACACACATTACATATGTACACACATATACACGTATACACACATTACACATGTACACGTATACACACATTACACATGTACACACATATATACGTATACACACACTACACATGTACACACATATACACACATTACACATGTACACACATATACACGTATACACACATTACACATGTACACACATATACACGTATACACACATTACACATGTACACACATATACACGTATACACACTACACATGTACACAGATATATACACACATTACACATGTACACACATATACACGTATACACACACTACACATGTACACACATATACACACATTACACATGTACACACATATACACGTGTACACACATTACACATGTACACACATATACACGTATACACACATTACACATGTACACACATATACACGTATACACACTACACATGTACACAGATATATACACACATTACACATGTACACACATATACACGTATACACACACTACACATGTACACACATATACACGTATACACACACTACACATGTACACACATATACACGTATACACACACTACACATGTACACACATATACACACATTACACATGTACACACATATACACGTATACACACATTACACATGTACACACATATACACGTATACACACACTACACATGTACACACATATACACACATTACACATGTACACACATATACACGTATACACACATTACACATGTACACGTATACACACATTACACATGTACACACATATACACGTATACACACATTACACATGTACACACATATACACACATTACACATGTACACACATATACACGTATACACACATTACACATGTACACGTATACACACATTACACATGTACACACATATACACGTATACACACATTACACATGTACACGTATACACACATTACACATGTACACACATATACACGTATACACACATTACACATGTACACACATATACACACACTACACATGTACACACATATTCACACATTACACATGTACACACATATACACGTATACACACATTACACATGTACACACATATACACGTATACACACATTACACATGTACACGTATACACACATTACACATGTACACACATATACACGTATACACACATTACACATGTACACAAATATTCACGTATACACACATTACACATGTACACACATATACACGTATACACACATTACACATGTACACACATATTCACGTATACACACATTACACATGTACACACATATACACGTATACACACATTACACATGTACACGTATACACACATTACACATGTACACACATATACACGTATACACACATTACACATGTACACACATTTACACACATTACACATGTACACACATATATACGTATACACACATTACACATGTACACACATACACACATTACACATGTACATATATACACGTATACACACATTACACACATATACACGTATACACACACTCCACATGTACACACATATACACACATTACACGTGTACACACATTACACATGTACACACATATACACGTATACACACATTACACATGTACACACATATACACACACTACACATGTACACACATATTCACACATTACACATGTACACACATATACACGTATACACACATTACACATGTACACACATATACACGTATACACACTACACATGTACACACATATACACACATTACACATGTACACACATATACACGTATACACACATTACACATGTACACACATTACACATGTACACGTATACACACATTACACATGTACACACATATACACGTATACACACATTACACATGTACACGTATACACACATTACACATGTACACACATATACACGTATACACACATTACACATGTACACAAATATTCACGTATACACACATTACACATGTACACACATATACACGTATACACACATTACACATGTACACACATATTCACGTATACACACATTACACATGTACACACATATACACGTATACACACATTACACATGTACACACATATACACGTATACACACACTACACATGTACACACATATACACGTATACACACATTACACATGTACACACATATACACGTATACACACACTACACATGTACACACATATACACGTATACACACATTACACATGTACACACATATACATGTATACACACACTACACATGTACACACATATACACACTTTACACGTGTACACACACATACACGTATACACACACTACACATGTGCATACATATACACGTATACACACACTACACATGTACACACATACACACATTACACATGTACACACATATACACGTATACACACACTACACATGTACACACATATACACGTATACACACACTACACATGTACACACATATACACGTATACACACACTACACATGTACACACATATACACGTATACACACATTACACATGTACACACATACACACATTACACATATACACACATATACACGTATACACACATTACACATGTACACACATATACACACACTACACGTGTACACACATACACACATTACACATGTACACACATATACACGTATACACACATTACACATGTACACACATATACACACACTACACATGTACACACATATACACACATTACACATGTACACACATATACACGTATACACACATTACACATATACACACATATACACGTATACACACATTACACATGTACACACATATACACACACTACACGTGTACACACATACACACATTACACATGTACACACATATACACACACTCCACATGTACACACATATACACACATTACACGTGTACACACATACACACATTACACATGTACACACATATACACGTATACACACATTACACATGTACACACATATACACACACTACACATGTACACACATATACACACATTACACATGTACACACATATACACGTATACACACATTACACATGTACACACATATACACGTATACACACTACACATGTACACACATATACACGTATACACACACTACACATGTACACACATATACATGTATACACACACTACACATGTACACACATATACACACATTACACATGTACACACATATACACGTATACACACATTACACATGTACACACATATACACGTATACACACATTACAAATGTACACGTATACACACATTACACATGTACACACATATACACGTATACACACATTACACATGTACACAAATATTCACGTATACACACATTACACATGTACACACATATACACGTATACACACATTACACATGTACACACATATACACGTATACACACACTACACATGTACACACATATACACGTATACACACATTACACATGTACACACATATACACGTATACACACACTACACATGTACACACATATACACGTATACACACACTACACATGTACACACATATACATGTATACACACACTACACATGTACACACATATACACGTATACACACATTACACATGTACACACATATACACGTATACACACATTACACATGTACACGTATACACACATTACACATGTACACACATATATACGTATACACACACTACACATGTACACACATATACACACATTACACATGTACACACATATACACGTATACACACATTACAGATGTACACACATATACACGTATACACACTACACATGTACACAGATATATACACACATTACACATGTACACACATATACACGTATACACACACTACACATGTACACACATATACACGTATACACACACTACACATGTACACACATATACACGTATACACACACTACACATGTACACACATATACACACATTACACATGTACACACATATACACGTATACACACATTACACATGTACACACATATACACGTATACACACATTACACATGTACACGTATACACACATTACACATGTACACACATATACACGTATACACACATTACACATGTACACGTATACACACATTACACATGTACACACATATACACGTATACACACATTACACATGTACACACATATACACACATTACACATGTACACACATACACACATTACACATGTACATATATACACGTATACACACATTACACACATATACACGTATACACACACTCCACATGTACACACATATACACACATTACACGTGTACACACATACACACATTACACATTTACACACATATACACGTATACACACATTACACATGTACACACTTATACACACACTACACATGTATACACATATTCACACATTACACATGTACACACATATACACGTATACACACATTACACATGTACACACATATACACGTATACACACTACACATGTACACACATATACACACATTACACATGTACACACATATACACGTATACACACATTACACATGTACACACATTACACATGTACACGTATACACACATTACACATGTACACACATATACACGTATACACACACTACACATGTACACACATATACACGTATACACACATTACACATGTACACACATATACACGTATACACACATTACACATGTACACGTATACACACATTACACATGTACACACATATACACGTATACACACATTACACATGTACACGTATACACACATTACACATGTACACACATATATACGTAGACACACACTACACATGTACACACATATACACACATTACACATGTACACACATATACACACACTACACATGTACACACATATACACACATTACACATGTACACACATATACACGTATACACACACTACACATGTACACACATATACACACATTACACATGTACACACATATACACGTATACACACATTACACATGTACACACATATACACGTATACACACTACACATGTACACACATATACACGTATACACACACTACACATGTACACACATATACATGTATACACACACTACACATGTACACACATATACACACATTACACATGTACACACATATACACGTATACACACATTACACATGTACACACATATACACGTATACACACATTACAAATGTACACGTATACACACATTACACATGTACACACATATACACGTATACACACATTACACATGTACACAAATATTCACGTATACACACATTACACATGTACACACATATACACGTATACACACATTACACATGTACACACATATACACGTATACACACACTACACATGTACACACATATACACGTATACACACATTACACATGTACACACATATACACGTATACACACACTACACATGTACACACATATACACGTATACACACACTACACATGTACACACATATACATGTATACACACACTACACATGTACACACATATACACGTATACACACATTACACATGTACACACATATACACGTATACACACATTACACATGTACACGTATACACACATTACACATGTACACACATATATACGTATACACACACTACACATGTACACACATATACACACATTACACATGTACACACATATACACGTATACACACATTACAGATGTACACACATATACACGTATACACACTACACATGTACACAGATATATACACACATTACACATGTACACACATATACACGTATACACACACTACACATGTACACACATATACACGTATACACACACTACACATGTACACACATATACACGTATACACACACTACACATGTACACACATATACACACATTACACATGTACACACATATACACGTATACACACATTACACATGTACACACATATACACGTATACACACATTACACATGTACACGTATACACACATTACACATGTACACACATATACACGTATACACACATTACACATGTACACGTATACACACATTACACATGTACACACATATACACGTATACACACATTACACATGTACACACATATACACACATTACACATGTACACACATACACACATTACACATGTACATATATACACGTATACACACATTACACACATATACACGTATACACACATTACACATGTACACACATATACACGTATACACACATTACACATGTACACACATATACACACATTACACGTGTACACACATACACACATTACACATTTACACACATATACACGTATACACACATTACACATGTACACACTTATACACACACTACACATGTATACACATATTCACACATTACACATGTACACACATATACACGTATACACACATTACACATGTACACACATATACACGTATACACACTACACATGTACACACATATACACACATTACACATGTACACACATATACACGTATACACACATTACACATGTACACACATTACACATGTACACGTATACACACATTACACATGTACACACATATACACGTATACACACACTACACATGTACACACATATACACGTATACACACATTACACATGTACACACATATACACGTATACACACATTACACATGTACACGTATACACACATTACACATGTACACACATATACACGTATACACACATTACACATGTACACGTATACACACATTACACATGTACACACATATATACGTAGACACACACTACACATGTACACACATATACACACATTACACATGTACACACATATACACACACTACACATGTACACACATATACACACATTACACATGTACACACATATACACGTATACACACATTACACATGTACACACATATACACGTATACACACTACACATGTACACAGATATATACACACATTACACATGTACACACATATACACGTATACACACACTACACATGAACACACATATACACATATACACACACTACACATCTACACACATATACACACATTACACATGTACACACATATACATGTATACACACATTACACATGTACACACATATACACGTATACACACATTACACATGTACACGTATACACACATTACACATGTACACACATATACACGTATACACACATTACACATGTACACGTATACACACATTACACATGTACACACATATACACGTATACACACATTACACATGTACACACATATACACGTATACACACTACACATGTACACACATATATACACACATTACACATGTACACACATATACACGTATACACACACTACACATGTACACACATATACACGTATACACACACTACACATGTACACACATATACACGTATACACACATTACACATGTACACGTATACACACATTACACATGTACACACATATATACGTATACACACACTACACATGTACACACATATACACACATTACACATGTACACACATATACACGTATACACACATTACACATGTACACACATATACACGTATACACACATTACACATGTACACACATATACACGTATACACACTACACATGTACACAGATATATACACACATTACACATGTACACACATATACACGTATACACACACTACACATGTACACACATATACACGTATACACACACTACACATGTACACACATATACACACATTACACATGTACACACATATACACGTATACACACATTACACATGTACACACATATACACGTATACACACATTACACATGTACACGTATACACACATTACACATGTACACGTATACACACATTACACATGTACACACATATACACGTATACACACATTACACATGTACACGTATACACACATTACACATGTACACACATATACACGAATACACACATTACACATGTACACACATATACACACATTACACATGTACACACATATATACGTATACACACATTACACATGTACACACATACACACATTACACATGTACATATATACACGTATACACACATTACACACATATACACGTATACACACACTCCACATGTACACACATATACACACATTACACGTGTACACACATTACACATGTACACACATATACACGTATACACACATTACACATGTACACACATATACACACACTACACATGTACACACATATTCACACATTACACATGTACACACATATACACGTATACACACATTACACATGTACACACATATACACGTATACACACTACACATGTACACACATATACACACATTACACATGTACACACATATACACGTATACACACATTACACATGTACACACATTACACATGTACACGTATACACACATTACACATGTACACACATATACACGTATACACACATTACACATGTACACGTATACACACATTACACATGTACACACATATACACGTATACACACATTACACATGTACACAAATATTCACGTATACACACATTACACATGTACACACATATACACGTATACACACATTACACATGTACACACATATTCACGTATACACACATTACACATGTACACACATATACACGTATACACACATTACACATGTACACACATATACACGTATACACACACTACACATGTACACACATATACACGTATACACACATTACACATGTACACACATATACACGTATACACACACTACACATGTACACACATATACACGTATACACACATTACACATGTACACACATATACACGTATACACACACTACACATGTACACACATATACACGTATACACACATTACACATGTACACACATATACATGTATACACACACTACACATGTACACACATATACACGTATACACACTACACATGTACACACATATACACGTATACACACACTACACATGTACACACATATACATGTATACACACATTACACATGTACACACATATACACGTATACACACACTACACATGTACACACATATACACGTATACACACATTACACATGTACACACATATACACGTATACACACACTACACATGTACACACATATACACGTATACACACATTACACATGTACACACATATACACGTATACACACACTACACATGTACACACATATACATGTATACACACACTACACATGTACACACATATACACGTATACACACATTACACATGTACACAGATATACACGTATACACACATTACACATGTACACGTATACACACATTACACATGTACACACATATATACGTATACACACACTACACATGTACACACATATACACACATTACACATGTACACACATATACACGTATACACACATTACACATGTACACACATATACACGTATACACACATTACACATGTACACACATATACACGTATACACACTACACATGTACACAGATATATACACACATTACACATGTACACACATATACACGTATACACACACTACACATGTACACACATATACACACTTTACACGTGTACACACACATACACGTATACACACACTACACATGTACACACATATACACGTATACACACACTACACATGTACACACATATACACGTATACACACACTACACATATACACACATATACACGTATACACACATTACACATGTACACACATACACACATTACACATGTACACACATATACACGTATACACACATTACACATGTACACACATATACACACACTACACGTGTACACACATACACACATTACACATGTACACACATATACACGTATACACACATTACACATGTACACACATATACACACACTACACATGTACACACATATACACGTATACACACATTACACATATACACACATATACACGTATACACACATTACACATGTACACACATATACACACACTACACGTGTACACACATACACACATTACACATGTACACACATATACACGTATACACACATTACACATGTACACACATATACACACACTCCACATGTACACACATATACACACATTACACGTGTACACACATACACACATTACACATGTACACACATATACACGTATACACACATTACACATGTACACACATATACACACACTACACATGTACACACATATACACACATTACACATGTACACACATATACACGTATACACACATTACACATGTACACACATATACACGTATACACACTACACATGTACACACATATACACGTATACACACACTACACATGTACACACATATACATGTATACACACACTACACATGTACACACATATACACACATTACACATGTACACACATATACACGTATACACACATTACACATGTACACACATATACACGTATACACACATTACAAATGTACACGTATACACACATTACACATGTACACACATATACACGTATACACACATTACACATGTACACAAATATTCACGTATACACACATTACACATGTACACACATATACACGTATACACACATTACACATGTACACACATATACACGTATACACACACTACACATGTACACACATATACACGTATACACACATTACACATGTACACACATATACACGTATACACACACTACACATGTACACACATATACACGTATACACACTACACATGTACACACATATATACACACATTACACATGTACACACATATACACGTATACACACACTACACATGTACACACATATACACGTATACACACACTACACATGTACACACATATACACGTATACACACATTACACATGTACACGTATACACACATTACACATGTACACACATATATACGTATACACACACTACACATGTACACACATATACACACATTACACATGTACACACATATACACGTATACACACATTACACATGTACACACATATACACGTATACACACATTACACATGTACACACATATACACGTATACACACTACACATGTACACAGATATATACACACATTACACATGTACACACATATACACGTATACACACACTACACATGTACACACATATACACGTATACACACACTACACATGTACACACATATACACACATTACACATGTACACACATATACACGTATACACACATTACACATGTACACACATATACACGTATACACACATTACACATGTACACGTATACACACATTACACATGTACACGTATACACACATTACACATGTACACACATATACACGTATACACACATTACACATGTACACGTATACACACATTACACATGTACACACATATACACGAATACACACATTACACATGTACACACATATACACACATTACACATGTACACACATATATACGTATACACACATTACACATGTACACACATACACACATTACACATGTACATATATACACGTATACACACATTACACACATATACACGTATACACACACTCCATATGTACACACATATACACACATTACACGTGTACACACATTACACATGTACACACATATACACGTATACACACATTACACATGTACACACATATACACACACTACACATGTACACACATATTCACACATTACACATGTACACACATATACACGTATACACACATTACACATGTACACACATATACACGTATACACACTACACATGTACACACATATACACACATTACACATGTACACACATATACACGTATACACACATTACACATGTACACACATTACACATGTACACGTATACACACATTACACATGTACACACATATACACGTATACACACATTACACATGTACACGTATACACACATTACACATGTACACACATATACACGTATACACACATTACACATGTACACAAATATTCACGTATACACACATTACACATGTACACACATATACACGTATACACACATTACACATGTACACACATATTCACGTATACACACATTACACATGTACACACATATACACGTATACACACATTACACATGTACACACATATACACGTATACACACACTACACATGTACACACATATACACGTATACACACATTACACATGTACACACATATACACGTATACACACACTACACATGTACACACATATACACGTATACACACATTACACATGTACACACATATACACGTATACACACACTACACATGTACACACATATACACGTATACACACATTACACATGTACACACATATACATGTATACACACACTACACATGTACACACATATACACGTATACACACTACACATGTACACACATATACACGTATACACACACTACACATGTACACACATATACATGTATACACACATTACACATGTACACACATATACACGTATACACACACTACACATGTACACACATATACACGTATACACACATTACACATGTACACACATATACACGTATACACACACTACACATGTACACACATATACACGTATACACACATTACACATGTACACACATATACACGTATACACACACTACACATGTACACACATATACATGTATACACACACTACACATGTACACACATATACACGTATACACACATTACACATGTACACAGATATACACGTATACACACATTACACATGTACACGTATACACACATTACACATGTACACACATATATACGTATACACACACTACACATGTACACACATATACACACATTACACATGTACACACATATACACGTATACACACATTACACATGTACACACATATACACGTATACACACATTACACATGTACACACATATACACGTATACACACTACACATGTACACAGATATATACACACATTACACATGTACACACATATACACGTATACACACACTACACATGTACACACATATACACACTTTACACGTGTACACACACATACACGTATACACACACTACACATGTGCATACATATACACGTATACACACACTACACATGTACACACATACACACATTACACATGTACACACATATACACGTATACACACACTACACATGTACACACATATACACGTATACACACACTACACATGTACACACATATACACGTATACACACACTACACATGTACACACATATACACGTATACACACATTACACATGTACACACATACACACATTACACATGTACACACATATACACGTATACACACATTACACATGTACACACATATACACACACTACACGTGTACACACATACACACATTACACATGTACACACATATACACGTATACACACATTACACATGTACACACATATACACACACTACACATGTACACACATATACACACATTACACATGTACACACATATACACGTATACACACATTACACATATACACACATATACACGTATACACACATTACACATGTACACACATATACACACACTCCACATGTACACACATATACACACATTACACGTGTACACACATACACACATTACACATGTACACACATATACACGTATACACACATTACACATGTACACACATATACACACACTACACATGTACACACATATACACACATTACACATGTACACACATATACACGTATACACACATTACACATGTACACACATATACACGTATACACACTACACATGTACACACATATACACGTATACACACACTACACATGTACACACATATACATGTATACACACACTACACATGTACACACATATACACACATTACACATGTACACACATATACACGTATACACACATTACACATGTACACACATATACACGTATACACACATTACAAATGTACACGTATACACACATTACACATGTACACACATATACACGTATACACACATTACACATGTACACAAATATTCACGTATACACACATTACACATGTACACACATATACACGTATACACACATTACACATGTACACACATATACACGTATACACACATTACACATGTACACACATATACACGTATACACACACTACACATGTACACACATATACACGTATACACACACTACACATGTACACACATATACATGTATACACACACTACACATGTACACACATATACACGTATACACACATTACACATGTACACACATATACACGTATACACACATTACACATGTACACGTATACACACATTACACATGTACACACATATATACGTATACACACACTACACATGTACACACATATACACGTATACACACATTACACATGTACACACATATACACGTATACACACATTACACATGTACACGTATACACACATTACACATGTACACACATATATACGTATACACACACTACACATGTACACACATATACACACATTACACATGTACACACATATACACGTATACACACATTACAGATGTACACACATATACACGTATACACACTACACATGTACACAGATATATACACACATTACACATGTACACACATATACACGTATACACACACTACACATGTACACACATATACACGTATACACACACTACACATGTACACACATATACACGTATACACACACTACACATGTACACACATATACACACATTACACATGTACACACATATACACGTATACACACATTACACATGTACACACATATACACGTATACACACATTACACATGTACACGTATACACACATTACACATGTACACACATATACACGTATACACACATTACACATGTACACGTATACACACATTACACATGTACACACATATACACGTATACACACATTACACATGTACACACATATACACACATTACACATGTACACACATACACACATTACACATGTACATATATACACGTATACACACATTACACACATATACACGTATACACACACTCCACATGTACACACATATACACACATTACACGTGTACACACATACACACATTACACATTTACACACATATACACGTATACACACATTACACATGTACACACATATACACACACTACACATGTATACACATATTCACACATTACACATGTACACACATATACACGTATACACACATTACACATGTACACACATATACACGTATACACACTACACATGTACACACATATACACACATTACACATGTACACACATATACACGTATACACACATTACACATGTACACACATTACACATGTACACGTATACACACATTACACATGTACACACATATACACGTATACACACACTACACATGTACACACATATACACGTATACACACATTACACATGTACACACATATACACGTATACACACATTACACATGTACACGTATACACACATTACACATGTACACACATATACACGTATACACACATTACACATGTACACGTATACACACATTACACATGTACACACATATATACGTAGACACACACTACACATGTACACACATATACACACATTACACATGTACACACATATACACACACTACACATGTACACACATATACACACATTACACATGTACACACATATACACGTATACACACACTACACATGAACACACATATACACATATACACACACTACACATCTACACACATATACACACATTACACATGTACACACATATACATGTATACACACATTACACATGTACACACATATACACGTATACACACATTACACATGTACACGTATACACACATTACACATGTACACACATATACACGTATACACACATTACACATGTACACGTATACACACATTACACATGTACACACATATACACGTATACACACATTACACATGTACACACATATACACGTATACACACTACACATGTACACACATATATACACACATTACACATGTACACACATATACACGTATACACACACTACACATGTACACACATATACACGTATACACACACTACACATGTACACACATATACACGTATACACACATTACACATGTACACGTATACACACATTACACATGTACACACATATATACGTATACACACACTACACATGTACACACATATACACACATTACACATGTACACACATATACACGTATACACACTACACATGTACACAGATATATACACACATTACACATGTACACACATATACACGTATACACACACTACACATGTACACACATATACACGTATACACACACCACACATGTACACACATATACACACATTACACATGTACACACATATATACGTATACACACATTACACATGTACACACATATACACGTATACACACATTACACATGTACACACATATACACACACTACACATGTACACACATATTCACACATTACACATGTACACACATATACACGTATACACACATTACACATGTACAAACATATACACGTATACACACTACACATGTACACACATATACACACATTACACATGTACACACATATACACGTATACACACATTACACATGTACACACATTACACATGTACACGTATACACACATTACACATGTACACACATATACACGTATACACACATTACACATGTACACGTATACACACATTACACATGTACACACATATACACGTATACACACATTACACATGTACACAAATATTCACGTATACACACATTACACATGTACACACATATACACGTATACACACATTACACATGTACACACATATTCACGTATACACACATTACACATGTACACACATATACACGTATACACACATTACACATGTACACACATATACACGTATACACACACTACACATGTACACACATATACACGTATACACACATTACACATGTACACACATATACACGTATACACACACTACACATGTACACACATATACACGTATACACACATTACACATGTACACACATATACACGTATACACACACTACACATGTACACACATATACACGTATACACACATTACACATGTACACACATATACATGTATACACACACTACACATGTACACACATATACACGTATACACACTACACATGTACACACATATACACGTATACACACACTACACATGTACACACATATACATGTATACACACATTACACATGTACACACATATACACGTATACACACACTACACATGTACACACATATACACGTATACACACATTACACATGTACACACATATACACGTATACACACACTACACATGTACACACATATACACGTATACACACATTACACATGTACACACATATACACGTATACACACACTACACATGTACACACATATACATGTATACACACACTACACATGTAAACACATATACACGTATACACACATTACACATGTACACAGATATACACGTATACACACATTACACATGTACACGTATACACACATTACACATGTACACACATATATACGTATACACACACTACACATGTACACACATATACACACATTACACATGTACACACATATACACGTATACACACATTACACATGTACACACATATACACGTATACACACATTACACATGTACACACATATACACGTATACACACTACACATGTACACAGATATATACACACATTACACATGTACACACATATACACGTATACACACACTACACATGTACACACATATACACGTATACACACACTACACATGTACACACATATACACACATTACACATGTACACACATATACACGTATACACACATTACACATGTACACACATATACACGTATACACACATTACACATGTACACACATATACACGTATACACACTACACATGTACACAGATATATACACACATTACACATGTACACACATATACACGTATACACACACTACACATGTACACACATATACACGTATACACACACTACACATGTACACACATATACACGTATACACACACTACACATGTACACACATATACACACATTACACATGTACACACATATACACGTATACACACATTACACATGTACACACATATACACGTATACACACATTACACATGTACACGTATACACACATTACACATGTACACACATATACACGTATACACACATTACACATGTACACGTATACACACATTACACATGTACACACATATACACGTATACACACATTACACATGTACACACATATACACACATTACACATGTACACACATATATACGTATACACACATTACACATGTACACACATACACACATTACACATGTACATATATACACGTATACACACATTACACACATATACACGTATACACACACTCCACATGTACACACATATACACACATTACACGTGTACACACATTACACATGTACACACATATACACGTATACACACATTACACATGTACACACATATACACACACTACACGTGTACACACATATTCACACATTACACATGTACACACATATACACGTATACACACATTACACATGTACACACATATACACGTATACACACTACACATGTACACACATATACACACATTACACATGTACACACATATACACGTATACACACATTACACATGTACACACATTACACATGTACACGTATACACACATTACACATGTACACACATATACACGTATACACACATTACACATGTACACGTATACACACATTACACATGTACACACATATACACGTATACACACATTACACATGTACACAAATATTCACGTATACACACATTACACATGTACACACATATACACGTATACACACATTACACATGTACACACATATTCACGTATACACACATTACACATGTACACACATATACACGTATACACACATTACACATGTACACACATATACACGTATACACACACTACACATGTACACACATATACACGTATACACACATTACACATGTACACACATATACACGTATACACACATTACACATGTACACGTATACACACATTACACATGTACACACATATACACGTATACACACATTACACATGTACACACATTTACACACATTACACATGTACACACATATATCCGTATACACACATTACACATGTACACACATACACACATTACACATGTACATATATACACGTATACACACATTACACACATATACACGTATACACACACTCCACATGTACACACATATACACACATTACACGTGTACACACATTACACATGTACACACATATACACGTATACACACATTACACATGTACACACATATACACACACTACACATGTACACACATATTCACACATTACACATGTACACACATATACACGTATACACACATTACACATGTACACACATATACACGTATACACACTACACATGTACACACATATACACACATTACACATGTACACACATATACACGTATACACACATTACACATGTACACACATTACACATGTACACGTATACACACATTACACATGTACACACATATACACGTATACACACATTACACATGTACACGTATACACACATTACACATGTACACACATATACACGTATACACACATTACACATGTACACAAATATTCACGTATACACACATTACACATGTACACACATATACACGTATACACACATTACACATGTACACACATATTCACGTATACACACATTACACATGTACACACATATACACGTATACACACATTACACATGTACACACATATACACGTATACACACACTACACATGTACACACATATACACGTATACACACATTACACATGTACACACATATACACGTATACACACACTACACATGTACACACATATACACGTATACACACATTACACATGTACACACATATACATGTATACACACACTACACATGTACACACATATACACACTTTACACGTGTACACACACATACACGTATACACACACTACACATGTGCATACATATACACGTATACACACACTACACATGTACACACATACACACATTACACATGTACACACATATACACGTATACACACACTACACATGTACACACATATACACGTATACACACACTACACATGTACACACATATACACGTATACACACACTACACATGTACACACATATACACGTATACACACATTACACATGTACACACATACACACATTACACATGTACACACATATACACGTATACACACATTACACATGTACACACATATACACACACTACACGTGTACACACATACACACATTACACATGTACACACATATACACGTATACACACATTACACATATACACACATATACACGTATACACACATTACACATGTACACACATATACACACACTACACGTGTACACACATACACACATTACACATGTACACACATATACACGTATACACACATTACACATGTACACACATATACACACACTCCACATGTACACACATATACACACATTACACGTGTACACACATACACACATTACACATGTACACACATATACACGTATACACACATTACACATGTACACGTATACACACATTACACATGTACACACATATACACGTATACACACATTACACATGTACACACATATTCACGTATACACACATTACACATGTACACACATATACACGTATACACACATTACACATGTACACACATATACACGTATACACACACTACACATGTACACACATATACACGTATACACACATTACACATGTACACACATATACACGTATACACACACTACACATGTACACACATATACACGTATACACACATTACACATGTACACACATATACATGTATACACACACTACACATGTACACACATATACACACTTTACACGTGTACACACACATACACGTATACACACACTACACATGTGCATACATATACACGTATACACACACTACACATGTACACACATACACACATTACACATGTACACACATATACACGTATACACACACTACACATGTACACACATATACACGTATACACACACTACACATGTACACACATATACACGTATACACACACTACACATGTACACACATATACACGTATACACACATTACACATGTACACACATACACACATTACACATGTACACACATATACACGTATACACACATTACACATGTACACACATATACACACACTACACGTGTACACACATACACACATTACACATGTACACACATATACACGTATACACACATTACACATATACACACATATACACGTATACACACATTACACATGTACACACATATACACACACTACACGTGTACACACATACACACATTACACATGTACACACATATACACGTATACACACATTACACATGTACACACATATACACGTATACACACATTACACATGTACACGTATACACACATTACACATGTACACACATATACACGTATACACACATTACACATGTACACGTATACACACATTACACATGTACACACATATACACGTATACACAAATTACACATGTACACACATATACACACATTACACATGTACACACATTACACATGTACACACATACACACATTACACATGTACATATATACACGTATACACACATTACACACATATACACGTATACACACACTCCACATGTACACACATATACACACATTACACGTGTACACACATACACACATTACACATATACACACATATACACGTATACACACATTACACATGTACACACTTATACACACACTACACATGTATACACATATTCACACATTACACATGTACACACATATACACGTATACACACATTACACATGTACACACATATACACGTATACACACTACACATGTACACACATATACACACATTACACATGTACACACATATACACGTATACACACATTACACATGTACACACATTACACATGTACACGTATACACACATTACACATGTACACACATATACACGTATACACACACTACACATGTACACACATATACACGTATACACACATTACACATGTACACACATATACACGTATACACACATTACACATGTACACGAATACACACATTACACATGTACACACATATACACGTATACACACATTACACATGTACACGTATACACACATTACACATGTACACACATATATACGTAGACACACACTACACATGTACACACATATACACACATTACACATGTACACACATATACACACACTACACATGTACACACATATACACACATTACACATGTACACACATATACACGTATACACACATTACACATGTACACACATATACACGTATACACACTACACATGTACACAGATATATACACACATTACACATGTACACACATATACACGTATACACACACTACACATGAACACACATATACACATATACACACACTACACATCTACACACATATACACACATTACACATGTACACACATATACACGTATACACACATTACACATGTACACACATATACACGTATACACACATTACACATGTACACACATATACACGTATACACACATTACACATGTACACGTATACACACATTACACATGTACACACATATACACGTATACACACTACACATGTACACACATATATACACACATTACACATGTACACACATATACACGTATACACACACTACACATGTACACACATATACACGTATACACACACTACACATGTACACACATATACACGTATACACACATTACACATGTACACGTATACACACATTACACATGTACACACATATATACGTATACACACACTACACATGTACACACATATACACACATTACACATGTACACACATATACACGTATACACACATTCCACATGTACACACATATACACGTATACACACATTACACATGTACACACATATACACGTATACACACTACACATGTACACAGATATATACACACATTACACATGTACACACATATACACGTATACACACACTACACATGTACACACATATACACGTATACACACACTACACATGTACACACATATACACACATTACACATGTACACACATATACACGTATACACACATTACACATGTACACACATATACACGTATACACACATTACACATGTACACGTATACACACATTACACATGTACACGTATACACACATTACACATGTACACACATATACACGAATACACACATTACACATGTACACACATATACACACATTACACATGTACACACATATATACGTATACACACATTACACATGTACACACATACACACATTACACATGTACATATATACACGTATACACACATTACACACATATACACGTATACACACACTCCACATGTACACACATATACACACATTACACGTGTACACACATTACACATGTACACACATATACACGTATACACACATTACACATGTACACACATATACACACACTACACATGTACACACATATTCACACATTACACATGTACACACATATACACGTATACACACATTACACATGTACACACATATACACGTATACACACTACACATGTACACACATATACACACATTACACATGTACACACATATACACGTATACACACATTACACATGTACACACATTACACATGTACACGTATACACACATTACACATGTACACACATATACACGTATACACACATTACACATGTACACGTATACACACATTACACATGTACACACATATACACGTATACACACATTACACATGTACACAAATATTCACGTATACACACATTACACATGTACACACATATACACGTATACACACATTACACATGTACACACATATTCACGTATACACACATTACACATGTACACACATATACACGTATACACACATTACACATGTACACACATATACACGTATACACACACTACACATGTACACACATATACACGTATACACACATTACACATGTACACACATATACACGTATACACACACTACACATGTACACACATATACACGTATACACACATTACACATGTACACACATATACACGTATACACACACTACACATGTACACACATATACACGTATACACACATTACACATGTACACACATATACATGTATACACACACTACACATGTACACACATATACACACTTTACACGTGTACACACACATACACGTATACACACACTACACATGTACATACATATACACGTATACACACACTACACATGTACACACATACACACATTACACATGTACACACATATACACGTATACACACACTACACATGTACACACATATACACGTATACACACACTACACATGTACACACATATACACGTATACACACATTACACATGTACACACATACACACATTACACATGTACACACATATACACGTATACACACATTATACATGTACACACATATACACACACTACACGTGTACACACATACACACATTACACATGTACACACATATACACGTATACACACATTACACATGTACACACATATACACACACTACACATGTACACACATATACACACATTACACATGTACACACATATACACGTATACACACATTACACATGTACACACATATACACGTATACACACATTACACATGTACACACATATACACACACTACACGTGTACACACATACACACATTACACATGTACACACATATACACGTATACACACATTACACATGTACACACATATACACACACTACACATGTACACACATATACACACATTACACATGTACACACATATACACGTATACACACATTACACATGTACACACATATACACGTATACACACTACACGTGTACACACATATATACACACATTACACATGTACACACATATACACGTATACACACACTACACATGTACACACATATACACGTATACACACACTACACATGTACACACATATACATGTATACACACACTACACATGTACACACATATACACGTATACACACACTACACATGTACACACATATACATGTATACACACACTACACATGTACACACATATACACACATTACACATGTACACACATATACACGTATACACACATTACACATGTACACACATATACACGTATACACACATTACAAATGTACACGTATACACACATTACACATGTACACACATATACACGTATACACACATTACACATGTACACAAATATTCACGTATACACACATTACACATGTACACACATATACACGTATACACACATTACACATGTACACACATATACACGTATACACACACTACACATGTACACACATATACACGTATACACACATTACACATGTACACACATATACACGTATACACACACTACACATGTACACACATATACACGTATACACACATTACACATGTACACACATATACACGTATACACACACTACACATGTACACACATATACATGTATACACACACTACACATGTACACACATATACACGTATACACACATTACACATGTACACACATATACACGTATACACACATTACACATGTACACGTATACACACATTACACATGTACACACATATATACGTATACACACACTACACATGTACACACATATACACACATTACACATGTACACACATATACACGTATACACACATTACACATGTACACACATATACACGTATACACACTACACATGTACACAGATATATACACACATTACACATGTACACACATATACACGTATACACACACTACACATGTACACACATATACACGTATACACACACTACACATGTACACACATATACACGTATACACACACTACACATGTACACACATATACACACATTACACATGTACACACATATACACGTATACACACATTACACATGTACACACATATACACGTATACACACATTACACATGTACACGTATACACACATTACACATGTACACACATATACACGTATACACACATTACACATGTACACGTATACACACATTACACATGTACACACATATACACGTATACACACATTACACATCTACACACATATACACACATTACACATGTACACACATTACACATGTACACACATACACACATTACACATGTGCATATATACACGTATACACACATTACACACATATACACGTATACACACACTCCACATGTACACACATATACACACATTACACGTGTACACACATACACACATTACACATATACACACTTATACACGTATACACACATTACACATGTACACACTTATACACACACTACACATGTATACACATATTCACACATTACACATGTACACACATATACACGTATACACACATTACACATGTACACACATATACACGTATACACACTACACATGTACACACATATACACACATTACACATGTACACACATATACACGTATACACACATTACACATGTACACACATTACACATGTACACGTATACACACATTACACATGTACACACATATACACGTATACACACACTACACATGTACACACATATACACGTATACACACATATACACGTATACACACACTACACATGAACACACATATACACGTATACACACACTACACATGTACACACATATACACACATTACACATGTACACACATATACACGTATACACACATTACACATGTACACACATATACACGTATACACACATTACACATGTACACGTATACACACATTACACATGTACACACATATACACGTATACACACATTACACATGTACACGTATACACACATTACACATGTACACACATATACACGTATACACACATTACACATGTACACACATATACACGTATACACACTACACATGTACACACATATACACGTATACACACACTACACATGTACACACATATACACACATTACACATTTACACACATATACACGTATACACACATTACACATGTACACACATATACACGTATACACACATTACACATGTACACGTATACACACATTACACATGTACACACATATACACGTATACACACATTACACATGTACACGTATACACACATTACACATGTACACACATATACACGTATACACACATTACACATGTACACACATATACACACATTACACATGTACACACATATATACGTATACACACATTACACATGTACACACATATACACGTATACACACATTACACATGTACACACATATTCACGTATACACACATTACACATGTACACACATATACACGTATACACACATTACACATGTACACACATATATACGTATACACACACTACACATGTACACACATATACACACATTACACATGTACACACATATACACGTATACACACATTACACATGTACACACATATACACGTATACAAACATTACACATGTACACAAATATTCACATATACACACATTACACATGTACACAAATATTCACGTATACACACATTACACATGTACACACATATACACGTATACACACATTACACATGTACACACATATTCACGTATACACACATTACACATGTACACACATATACACGTATACACACATTACACATGTACACACATATACACGTATACACACAATACACATGTACACACATATACACGTATACACACATTACACATGTACACACATATACACGTATACACACATTACACATGTACACGTATACACACATTACACATGTACACACATATACACGTATACACACATTACACATGTACACACATTACACATGTACACGTATACACACATTACACATGTACACACATATACACGTATACACACACTACACATGTACACACATATACACGTATACACACATTACACATGTACACGTATACACACATTACACATGTACACACATATACACGTATACACACATTACACATGTACACGTATACACACATTACACATGTACACACATATATACGTAGACACACACTACACATGTACACACATATACACACATTACACATGTACACACATATACACACACTACACATGTACACACATATACACGTATACACACATTACACATGTACACACATATACACGTATACACACTACACATGTACACAGATATATACACACATTACACATGTACACACATATACACGTATACACACACTACACATGAACACACATATACACGTATACACACAGTACACATGTACACACATATACACGTATACACACACTACACATGTACACACATATACACGTATACACACATTACACATGTACACACATATACACGTATACACACACTACACATGTACACACATATACACGTATACACACATTACACATGTACACACATATACACGTATACACACACTACACATGTACACACATATACATGTATACACACACTACACATGTACACACATATACACGTATACACACATTACACATGTACACACATATACACGTATACACACATTACAAATGTACACGTATACACACATTACACATGTACACACATATATACGTATACACACACTACACATGTACACACATATACACACATTACACATGTACACACATATACACGTATACACACATTACACATGTACACACATATACACGTATACACACACTACACATGTACACACATATACACGTATACACACACTACACATGTACACACATATACACGTATACACACACTACACATGTACACACATATACACACATTACACATGTACACACATATACACGTATACACACATTACACATGTACACACATATACACGTATACACACATTACACATGTACACGTATACACACATTACACATGTACACACATATACACGTATACACACATTACACATGTACACGTATACACACATTACACATGTACACACATATACACGTATACACACATTACACATCTACACACATATACACACATTACACATGTACACACATTACACATGTACACACATACACACATTACACATGTGCATATATACACGTATACACACATTACACACATATACACGTATACACACACTCCACATGTACACACATATACACACATTACACGTGTACACACATACACACATTACACATATACACACATATACACGTATACACACATTACACATGTACACACTTATACACACACTACACATGTATACACATATTCACACATTACACATGTACACACATATACACGTATACACACATTACACATGTACACACATATACACGTATACACACTACACATGTACACACATATACACACATTACACATGTACACACATATACACGTATACACACATTACACATGTACACACATTACACATGTACACGTATACACACATTACACATGTACACACATATACACGTATACACACACTACACATGTACACACATATACACGTATACACACATTACACATGTACACACATATACACGTATACACACATTACACATGTACACGTATACACACATTACACATGTACACACATATACACGTATACACACATTACACATGTACACGTATACACACATTACACATGTACACACATATATACGTAGACACACACTACACATGTACACACATATACACACTACACATGTACACACATATACACACACTACACATGTACACACATATACACACATTACACATGTACACACATATACACGTATACACACATTACACATGTACACACATATACACGTATACACACTACACATGTACACAGATATATACACACATTACACATGTACACACATATACACGTATACACACACTACACATGAACACACATATACACGTATACACACACTACACATGTACACACATATACACACATTACACATGTACACACATATACACGTATACACACATTACACATGTACACACATATACACGTATACACACATTACACATGTACACGTATACACACATTACACATGTACACACATATACACGTATACACACATTACACATGTACACGTATACACACATTACACATGTACACACATATACACGTATACACACATTACACATGTACACACATATACACGTATACACACTACACATGTACACACATATATACACACATTACACATGTACACACATATACACGTATACACACACTACACATGTACACACATATACACGTATACACACACTACACATGTACACACATATACACGTATACAATCACTACACATGTACACACATATACATGTATACACACACTACACATGTACACACATATACACGTATACACACATTACACATGTACACACATATACACGTATACACACATTACACATGTACACACATATACACGTATACACACACTACACATGTACACACATATACACACATTACACATTTACACACATATACACGTATACACACATTACACATGTACACACATATACACGTATACACACACTACACATGTACACACATATACACACATTACACATTTACACACATATACACGTATACACACATTACACATGTACACACATATACACGTATACACACATTACACATGTACACGTATACACACATTACACATGTACACACATATACACGTATACACACATTACACATGTACACGTATACACACATTACACATGTACACACATATACACGTATACACACATTACACATGTACACACATATACACACATTACACATGTACACACATATATACGTATACACACATTACACATGTACACACATATACACGTATACACACATTACACATGTACACACATATTCACGTATACACACATTACACATGTACACACATATACACGTATACACACATTACACATGTACACACATATATACGTATACACACACTACACATGTACACACATATACACACATTACACATGTACACACATATACACGTATACACACATTACACATGTACACACATATACACGTATACACACATTACACATGTACACAAATATTCACATATACACACATTACACATGTACACAAATATTCACGTATACACACATTACACATGTACACACATATACACGTATACACACATTACACATGTACACACATATTCACGTATACACACATTACACATGTACACACATATACACGTATACACACATTACACATGTACACACATATACACGTATACACACACTACACATGTACACACATATACACGTATACACACATTACACATGTACACACATATACACGTATACACACATTACACATGTACACGTATACACACATTACACATGTACACACATATACACGTATACACACATTACACATGTACACGTATACACACATTACACATGTACACACATATACACGTATACACACATTACACATGTACACACATATACACGTATACACACTACACATGTACACACATATATACACACATTACACATGTACACACATATACACGTATACACACACTACACATGTACACACATATACACGTATACACACACTACACATGTACACACATATACACACATTACACATGTACACACATATACACGTATACACACATTACACATGTACACGTATACACACATTACACATGTACACACATATACACGTATACACACAATACACATGTACACGTATACACACATTACACATGTACACACATATACACACATTACACATGTACACACATATATACGTATACACACATTACACATGTACACACATATACACGTATACACACATTACACATGTACACACATATTCACGTATACACACATTACACATGTACACACATATACACGTATACACACATTACACATGTACACACATATACACGTATACACACACTACACATGTACACACATATACACGTATACACACATTACACATGTACACACATATACACGTATACACACATTACACATGTACACACATATACACGTATACACACACTACACATGTACACACATATACACATATACACACATTACACATGTACACACATATACACGTATACAGACACTACACATGTACACACATATACACACTTTACACGTGTACACACACATACACGTATACACACATTACACATGTACACACATATACACGTATACACACACTACACATGTACACACATATACACGTATACACACATTACACATGTACATACATATACACGTATACACACACTACACATGTACACACATACACACATTACACATATACACATATACACGTATACACACACTACACATGTACACACATATACATGTATACACACACTACACATGTACACACATATACACGTATACACACATTACACATGTACACGTATACACACATTACACATGTACACACATATATACGTATACACACACTACACATGTACACACATATACACACATTACACTTGTACACACATATACACGTATACACACATTACACATGTACACACATATACACGTATACACACATTACACATGTACACGTATACACACATTACACATGTACACACATATACACGTATACACACATTACACATGTACACGTATACACACATTACACATGTACACACATATACACGTATACACACATTACACATGTACACACATATACACACATTACACATGTACACACATATATACGTATACACACATTACACATGTACACACATACACACATTACACATGTACATATATACACGTATACACACATTACACACATATACACGTATACACACACTCCACATGTACACACATATACACACATTACACGTGTACACACATTACACATGTACACACATATACACGTATACACACATTACACATGTACACACATATACACACACTACACATGTACACACATATTCACACATTACACATGTACACACATATACACGTATACACACATTACACATGTACACACATATACACGTATACACACTACACATGTACACACATATACACACATTACACATGTACACACATATACACGTATACACACATTACACATGTACACACATTACACATGTACACGTATACACACATTACACATGTACACACATATACACGTATACACACATTACACATGTACACGTATACACACATTACACATGTACACACATATACACGTATACACACATTACACATGTACACAAATATTCAAGTATACACACATTACACATGTACACACATATACACGTATACACACATTACACATGTACACACATATTCACGTATACACACATTACACATGTACACACATATACACGTATACACACATTACACATGTACACACATATACACGTATACACACACTACACATGTACACACATATACACGTATACACACATTACACATGTACACACATATACACGTATACACACACTACACATGTACACACATATACACGTATACAGACATTACACATGTACACACATATACACGTATACACACACTACACATGTACACACATATACACGTATACACACATTACACATGTACACACATATACATGTATACACACACTACACATGTACACACATATACACACTTTACACGTGTACACACACATACACGTATACACACACTACACATGTACATACATATACACGTATACACACACTACACATGTACACACATACACACATTACACATGTACACACATATACACGTATACACACACTACACATGTACACACATATACACGTATACACACACTACACATGTACACACATATACACGTATACACACATTACACATGTACACACATATACACGTATACACACATTACACATGTACACACATATACACACACTACACGTGTACACACATACACACATTACACATGTACACACATATACACGTATACACACATTACACATGTACACACATATACACACACTACACATGTACACACATATACACACATTACACATGTACACACATATACACGTATACACACATTACACATGTACACACATATACACGTATACACACATTACACATGTACACACATATACACACACTACACGTGTACACACATACACACATTACACATGTACACACATATACACGTATACACACATTACACATGTACACACATATACACACACTCCACATGTACACACATATACACACATTACACGTGTACACACATACACACATTACACATGTACACACATATACACGTATACACACATTACACATGTACACACATATACACACACTACACATGTACACACATATACACACATTACACATGTACACACATATACACGTATACACACATTACACATGTACACACATATACACGTATACACACTACACATGTACACACATATATACACACATTACACATGTACACACATATACACGTATACACACACTACACATGTACACACATATACACGTATACACACACTACACATGTACACACATATACATGTATACACACACTACACATGTACACACATATACACACATTACACATGTACACACATATACACGTATACACACATTACACATGTACACACATATACACGTATACACACATTACACATGTACACGTATACACACATTACACATGTACACACATATACACGTATACACACATTACACATGTACACAAATATTCACGTATACACACATTACACATGTACACACATATACACGTATACACACATTACACATGTACACACATATACACGTATACACACACTACACATGTACACACATATACACGTATACACACATTACACATGTACACACATATACACGTATACACACATTACACATGTACACACATATACACGTATACACACACTACACATGTACACACATATACATGTATACACACACTACACATGTACACACATATACACGTATACACACATTACACATGTACACACATATACACGTATACACACATTACACATGTACACGTATACACACATTACACATGTACACACATATATACGTATACACACACTACACATGTACACACATATACACGTATACACACACTACACATGTACACACATATACACGTATACACACATTACACATGTACACACATATATACGTATACACACACTACACATGTACACACATATACACGTATACACACACTACACATGTACACACATATACACGTATACACACACTACACATGTACACACATATACACGTATACACACATTACACATGTACACACATATACACGTATACACACATTACACATGTACACACATATACACACACTACACGTGTACACACATACACACATTACACATGTACACACATATACACACACTACACATGTACACACATATACACACATTACACATGTACACACATATACACGTATACACACATTACACATGTACACACATATACACGTATACACACATTACACATGTACACACATATACACACACTACACGTGTACACACATACACACATTACACATGTACACACATATACACGTATACACACATTACACATGTACACACATATACACACACTCCACATGTACACACATATACACACATTACACGTGTACACACATACACACATTACACATGTACACACATATACACGTATACACACATTACACATGTACACACATATACACACACTACACATGTACACACATATACACACATTACACATGTACACACATATACACGTATACACACATTACACATGTACACACATATACACGTATACACACTACACATGTACACACATATATACACACATTACACATGTACACACATATACACGTATACACACACTACACATGTACACACATATACACGTATACACACACTACACATGTACACACATATACATGTATACACACACTACACATGTACACACATATACACACATTACACATGTACACACATATACACGTATACACACATTACACATGTACACACATATACACGTATACACACATTACACATGTACACGTATACACACATTACACATGTACACACATATACACGTATACACACATTACACATGTACACAAATATTCACGTATACACACATTACACATGTACACACATATACACGTATACACACATTACACATGTACACACATATACACGTATACACACACTACACATGTACACACATATACACGTATACACACATTACACATGTACACACATATACACGTATACACACACTACACATGTACACACATATACACGTATACACACATTACACATGTACACACATATACACGTATACACACACTACACATGTACACACATATACATGTATACACACACTACACATGTACACACATATACACGTATACACACATTACACATGTACACACATATACACGTATACACACATTACACATGTACACGTATACACACATTACACATGTACACACATATATACGTATACACACACTACACATGTACACACATATACACGTATACACACACTACACATGTACACACATATACACGTATACACACACTACACATGTACACACATATACACGTATACACACACTACACATGTACACACATATACACGTATACACACACTACACATGTACACACATATACACGTATACACACATTACACATGTACACACATATATACGTATACACACACTACACATGTACACACATATACACGTATACACACACTACACATGTACACACATATACACGTATACACACATTACACATGTACACACATACACACATTACACATGTACACACATATACACGTATACACACATTACACATGTACACACATATACACACACTACACGTGTACACACATACACACATTACACATGTACACACATATACACGTATACACACATTACACATGTACACACATATACACACACTACACATGTACACACATATACACACATTACACATGTACACACATATACACGTATACACACATTACACATATACACACATATACACACACTACACATGTACACACATATACACACACTACACGTGTACACACATACACACATTACACATGTACACACATATACACGTATACACACATTACACATGTACACACATATACACACACTCCACATGTACACACATATACACACATTACACGTGTACACACATACACACATTACACATGTACACACATATACACGTATACACACATTACACATGTACACACATATACACACACTACACATGTACACACATATACACACATTACACATGTACACACATATACACGTATACACACATTACACATGTACACACATATACACGTATACACACTACACATGTACACACATATACACGTATACACACACTACACATGTACACACATATACATGTATACACACATTACACATGTACACACATATACACGTATACACACACTACACATGTACACACATATACACGTATACACACATTACACATGTACACACATATACACGTATACACACACTACACATGTACACACATATACACGTATACACACATTACACATGTACACACATATACACGTATACACACACTACACATGTACACACATATACACGTATACACACATTACACATGTACACACATATACATGTATACACACACTACACATGTACACACATATACACACTTTACACGTGTACACACACATACACGTATACACACACTACACATGTACACACATATACACGTATACACACACTACACATGTACACACATATACACGTATACACACATTACACATGTACACACATACACACATTACACATGTACACACATATACACGTATACACACATTACACATGTACACACATATACACGTATACACACATTACAAATGTACACGTATACACACATTACACATGTACACACATATACACGTATACACACATTACACATGTACACAAATATTCACGTATACACACATTACACATGTACACACATATACACGTATACACACATTACACATGTACACACATATACACGTATACACACACTACACATGTACACACATATACACGTATACACACATTACACATGTACACACATATACACGTATACACACACTACACATGTACACACATATACACGTATACAAACACTACACATGTACACACATATACATGTATACACACACTACACATGTACACACATATACACGTATACACACATTACACATGTACACACATATACACGTATACACACATTACACATGTACACGTATACACACATTACACATGTACACACATATATACGTATACACACACTACACATGTACACACATATACACACATTACACATGTACACACATATACACGTATACACACATTACAGATGTACACACATATACACGTATACACACTACACATGTACACAGATATATACACACATTACACATGTACACACATATACACGTATACACACACTACACATGTACACACATATACACGTATACACACACTACACATGTACACACATATACACGTATACACACACTACACATGTACACACATATACACACATTACACGTGTACACACATACACACATTACACATATACACACATATACACGTATACACACATTACACATGTACACACTTATACACACACTACACATGTATACACATATTCACACATTACACATGTACACACATATACACGTATACACACATTACACATGTACACACATATACACGTATACACACTACACATGTACACACATATACACACATTACACATGTACACACATATACACGTATACACACATTACACATGTACACACATTACACATGTACACGTATACACACATTACACATGTACACACATATACACGTATACACACACTACACATGTACACACATATACACGTATACACACATTACACATGTACACACATATACACGTATACACACATTACACATGTACACGTATACACACATTACACATGTACACACATATACACGTATACACACATTACACATGTACACGTATACACACATTACACATGTACACACATATATACGTAGACACACACTACACATGTACACACATATACACACATTACACATGTACACACATATACACACACTACACATGTACACACATATACACACATTACACATGTACACACATATACACGTATACACACATTACACATGTACACACATATACACGTATACACACATTACACATGTACACACATATACACGTATACACACATTACACATGTACACGTATACACACATTACACATGTACACACATATACACGTATACACACATTACACATGTACACGTATACACACATTACACATGTACACACATATACACGTATACACACTACACATGTACACACATATATACACACATTACACATGTACACACATATACACGTATACACACACTACACATGTACACACATATACACGTATACACACACTACACATGTACACACATATACACGTATACACACATTACACATGTACACGTATACACACATTACACATGTACACACATATATACGTATACACACACTACACATGTACACACATATACACACATTACACATGTACACACATATACACGTATACACACATTACACATGTACACACATATACACGTATACACACATTACACATGTACACACATATACACGTATACACACTACACATGTACACAGATATATACACACATTACACATGTACACACATATACACGTATACACACACTACACATGTACACACATATACACGTATACACACACTACACATGTACACACATATACACACATTACACATGTACACACATATACACGTATACACACATTACACATGTACACACATATACACGTATACACACATTACACATGTACACGTATACACACATTACACATGTACACGTATACACACATTACACATGTACACACATATACACGTATACACACATTACACATGTACACGTATACACACATTACACATGTACACACATATACACGAATACACACATTACACATGTACACACATATACACACATTACACATGTACACACATATACACGTATACACACATTACACATGTACACACATATACACGTATACACACACTACACATGTACACACATATACACGTATACACACATTACACATGTACACACATATACACGTATACACACACTACACATGTACACACATATACACGTATACACACATTACACATGTACACACATATACACGTATACACACACTACACATGTACACACATATACATGTATACACACACTACACATGTACACACATATACACGTATACACACATTACACATGTACACACATATACACGTATACACACATTACACATGTACACGTATACACACATTACACATGTACACACATATACACGTATACACACATTACACATGTACACGTATACACACATTACACATGTACACACATATATACGTATACACACACTACACATGTACACACATATACACACATTACACATGTACACACATATACACGTATACACACATTACACATGTACACACATATACACGTATACACACATTACACATGTACACACATATACACGTATACACACTACACATGTACACAGATATATACACACATTACACATGTACACACATATACACGTATACACACACTACACATGTACACACATATACACGTATACACACACTACACATGTACACACATATACACACATTACACATGTACACACATATACACGTATACACACATTACACATGTACACACATATACACGTATACACACATTACACATGTACACGTATACACACATTACACATGTACACGTATACACACATTACACATGTACACACATATACACGTATACACACATTACACATGTACACGTATACACACATTACACATGTACACACATATACACGAATACACACATTACACATGTACACACATATACACACATTACACATGTACACACATATATACGTATACACACATTACACATGTACACACATACACACATTACACATGTACATATATACACGTATACACACATTACACACATATACACGTATACACACACTCCACATGTACACACATATACACACATTACACGTGTACACACATTACACATGTACACACATATACACGTATACACACATTACACATGTACACACATATACACACACTACACATGTACACACATATTCACACATTACACATGTACACACATATACACGTATACACACATTACACATGTACACACATATACACGTATACACACTACACATGTACACACATATACACACATTACACATGTACACACATATACACGTATACACACATTACACATGTACACACATATACACGTATACACACTACACATGTACACACATATATACACACATTACACATGTACACACATATACACGTATACACACACTACACATGTACACACATATACACGTATACACACACTACACATGTACACACATATACATGTATACACACACTACACATGTACACACATATACACACATTACACATGTACACACATATACACGTATACACACATTACACATGTACACACATATACACGTATACACACATTACACATGTACACGTATACACACATTACACATGTACACACATATACACGTATACACACATTACACATGTACACAAATATTCACGTATACACACATTACACATGTACACACATATACACGTATACACACATTACACATGTACACACATATACACGTATACACACACTACACATGTACACACATATACACGTATACACACATTACACATGTACACACATATACACGTATACACACACTACACATGTACACACATATACACGTATACACACATTACACATGTACACACATATACACGTATACACACACTACACATGTACACACATATACATGTATACACACACTACACATGTACACACATATACACGTATACACACATTACACATGTACACACATATACACGTATACACACATTACACATGTACACGTATACACACATTACACATGTACACACATATATACGTATACACACACTACACATGTACACACATATACACGTATACACACACTACACATGTACACACATATACACGTATACACACACTACACATGTACACACATATACACGTATACACACACTACACATGTACACACATATACACGTATACACACACTACACATGTACACACATATACACGTATACACACATTACACATGTACACACATATATACGTATACACACACTACACATGTACACACATATACACGTATACACACACTACACATGTACACACATATACACGTATACACACATTACACATGTACACACATACACACATTACACATGTACACACATATACACGTATACACACATTACACATGTACACACATATACACACACTACACGTGTACACACATACACACATTACACATGTACACACATATACACGTATACACACATTACACATGTACACACATATACACACACTACACATGTACACACATATACACACATTACACATGTACACACATATACACGTATACACACATTACACATATACACACATATACACACACTACACATGTACACACATATACACACACTACACGTGTACACACATACACACATTACACATGTACACACATATACACGTATACACACATTACACATGTACACACATATACACACACTCCACATGTACACACATATACACACATTACACGTGTACACACATACACACATTACACATGTACACACATATACACGTATACACACATTACACATGTACACACATATACACACACTACACATGTACACACATATACACACATTACACATGTACACACATATACACGTATACACACATTACACATGTACACACATATACACGTATACACACTACACATGTACACACATATACACGTATACACACACTACACATGTACACACATATACATGTATACACACATTACACATGTACACACATATACACGTATACACACACTACACATGTACACACATATACACGTATACACACATTACACATGTACACACATATACACGTATACACACACTACACATGTACACACATATACACGTATACACACATTACACATGTACACACATATACACGTATACACACACTACACATGTACACACATATACACGTATACACACATTACACATGTACACACATATACATGTATACACACACTACACATGTACACACATATACACACTTTACACGTGTACACACACATACACGTATACACACACTACACATGTACACACATATACACGTATACACACACTACACATGTACACACATATACACGTATACACACATTACACATGTACACACATACACACATTACACATGTACACACATATACACGTATACACACATTACACATGTACACACATATACACGTATACACACATTACAAATGTACACGTATACACACATTACACATGTACACACATATACACGTATACACACATTACACATGTACACAAATATTCACGTATACACACATTACACATGTACACACATATACACGTATACACACATTACACATGTACACACATATACACGTATACACACACTACACATGTACACACATATACACGTATACACACATTACACATGTACACACATATACACGTATACACACACTACACATGTACACACATATACACGTATACAAACACTACACATGTACACACATATACATGTATACACACACTACACATGTACACACATATACACGTATACACACATTACACATGTACACACATATACACGTATACACACATTACACATGTACACGTATACACACATTACACATGTACACACATATATACGTATACACACACTACACATGTACACACATATACACACATTACACATGTACACACATATACACGTATACACACATTACAGATGTACACACATATACACGTATACACACTACACATGTACACAGATATATACACACATTACACATGTACACACATATACACGTATACACACACTACACATGTACACACATATACACGTATACACACACTACACATGTACACACATATACACGTATACACACACTACACATGTACACACATATACACACATTACACGTGTACACACATACACACATTACACATATACACACATATACACGTATACACACATTACACATGTACACACTTATACACACACTACACATGTATACACATATTCACACATTACACATGTACACACATATACACGTATACACACATTACACATGTACACACATATACACGTATACACACTACACATGTACACACATATACACACATTACACATGTACACACATATACACGTATACACACATTACACATGTACACACATTACACATGTACACGTATACACACATTACACATGTACACACATATACACGTATACACACACTACACATGTACACACATATACACGTATACACACATTACACATGTACACACATATACACGTATACACACATTACACATGTACACGTATACACACATTACACATGTACACACATATACACGTATACACACATTACACATGTACACGTATACACACATTACACATGTACACACATATATACGTAGACACACACTACACATGTACACACATATACACACATTACACATGTACACACATATACACACACTACACATGTACACACATATACACACATTACACATGTACACACATATACACGTATACACACATTACACATGTACACACATATACACGTATACACACATTACACATGTACACACATATACACGTATACACACATTACACATGTACACGTATACACACATTACACATGTACACACATATACACGTATACACACATTACACATGTACACGTATACACACATTACACATGTACACACATATACACGTATACACACTACACATGTACACACATATATACACACATTACACATGTACACACATATACACGTATACACACACTACACATGTACACACATATACACGTATACACACACTACACATGTACACACATATACACGTATACACACATTACACATGTACACGTATACACACATTACACATGTACACACATATATACGTATACACACACTACACATGTACACACATATACACACATTACACATGTACACACATATACACGTATACACACATTACACATGTACACACATATACACGTATACACACATTACACATGTACACACATATACACGTATACACACTACACATGTACACAGATATATACACACATTACACATGTACACACATATACACGTATACACACACTACACATGTACACACATATACACGTATACACACACTACACATGTACACACATATACACACATTACACATGTACACACATATACACGTATACACACATTACACATGTACACACATATACACGTATACACACATTACACATGTACACGTATACACACATTACACATGTACACGTATACACACATTACACATGTACACACATATACACGTATACACACATTACACATGTACACGTATACACACATTACACATGTACACACATATACACGAATACACACATTACACATGTACACACATATACACACATTACACATGTACACACATATACACGTATACACACATTACACATGTACACACATATACACGTATACACACACTACACATGTACACACATATACACGTATACACACATTACACATGTACACACATATACACGTATACACACACTACACATGTACACACATATACACGTATACACACATTACACATGTACACACATATACACGTATACACACACTACACATGTACACACATATACATGTATACACACACTACACATGTACACACATATACACGTATACACACATTACACATGTACACACATATACACGTATACACACATTACACATGTACACGTATACACACATTACACATGTACACACATATACACGTATACACACATTACACATGTACACGTATACACACATTACACATGTACACACATATATACGTATACACACACTACACATGTACACACATATACACACATTACACATGTACACACATATACACGTATACACACATTACACATGTACACACATATACACGTATACACACATTACACATGTACACACATATACACGTATACACACTACACATGTACACAGATATATACACACATTACACATGTACACACATATACACGTATACACACACTACACATGTACACACATATACACGTATACACACACTACACATGTACACACATATACACACATTACACATGTACACACATATACACGTATACACACATTACACATGTACACACATATACACGTATACACACATTACACATGTACACGTATACACACATTACACATGTACACGTATACACACATTACACATGTACACACATATACACGTATACACACATTACACATGTACACGTATACACACATTACACATGTACACACATATACACGAATACACACATTACACATGTACACACATATACACACATTACACATGTACACACATATATACGTATACACACATTACACATGTACACACATACACACATTACACATGTACATATATACACGTATACACACATTACACACATATACACGTATACACACACTCCACATGTACACACATATACACACATTACACGTGTACACACATTACACATGTACACACATATACACGTATACACACATTACACATGTACACACATATACACACACTACACATGTACACACATATTCACACATTACACATGTACACACATATACACGTATACACACATTACACATGTACACACATATACACGTATACACACTACACATGTACACACATATACACACATTACACATGTACACACATATACACGTATACACACATTACACATGTACACAAATATTCACGTATACACACATTACACATGTACACACATATACACGTATACACACATTACACATGTACACACATATTCACGTATACACACATTACACATGTACACACATATACACGTATACACACATTACACATGTACACACATATACACGTATACACACACTACACATGTACACACATATACACGTATACACACATTACACATGTACACACATATACACGTATACACACACTACACATGTACACACATATACACGTATACACACATTACACATGTACACACATATACACGTATACACACACTACACATGTACACACATATACACGTATACACACATTACACATGTACACACATATACATGTATACACACACTACACATGTACACACATATACACACTTTACACGTGTACACACACATACACGTATACACACACTACACATGTACATACATATACACGTATACACACACTACACATGTACACACATACACACATTACACATGTACACACATATACACGTATACACACACTACACATATACACACATATACACGTATACACACACTACACATGTACACACATATACACGTATACACACATTACACATGTACACACATACACACATTACACATGTACACACATATACACGTATACACACATTACACATGTACACACATATACACACACTACACGTGTACACACATACACACATTACACATGTACACACATATACACGTATACACACATTACACATGTACACACATATACACACACTACACATGTACACACATATACACACATTACACATGTACACACATATACACGTATACACACATTACACATGTACACACATATACACGTATACACACATTACACATGTACACACATATACACACACTACACGTGTACACACATACACACATTACACATGTACACACATATACACGTATACACACATTACACATGTACACACATATACACACACTACACATGTACACACATATACACACATTACACATGTACACACATATACACGTATACACACATTACACATGTACACACATATACACGTATACACACTACACATGTACACACATATATACACACATTACACATGTACACACATATACACGTATACACACACTACACATGTACACACATATACACGTATACACACACTACACATGTACACACATATACATGTATACACACACTACACATGTACACACATATACACACATTACACATGTACACACATATACACGTATACACACATTACACATGTACACACATATACACGTATACACACATTACAAATGTACACGTATACACACATTACACATGTACACACATATACACGTATACACACATTACACATGTACACAAATATTCACGTATACACACATTACACATGTACACACATATACACGTATACACACATTACACATGTACACACATATACACGTATACACACATTACACATGTACACACATATACACGTATACACACACTACACATGTACACACATATACACGTATACACACATTACACATGTACACACATATACACGTATACACACACTACACATGTACACACATATACACGTATACACACATTACACATGTACACACATATACACGTATACACACACTACACATGTACACACATATACATGTATACACACACTACACATGTACACACATATACACGTATACACACATTACACATGTACACACATATACACGTATACACACATTACACATGTACACGTATACACACATTACACATGTACACACATATATACGTATACACACACTACACATGTACACACATATACACACATTACACATGTACACACATATACACGTATACACACATTACACATGTACACACATATACACGTATACACACTACACATGTACACAGATATATACACACATTACACATGTACACACATATACACGTATACACACACTACACATGTACACACATATACACGTATACACACACTACACATGTACACACATATACACGTATACACACACTACACATGTACACACATATACACACATTACACATGTACACACATATACACGTATACACACATTACACATGTACACACATATACACGTATACACACATTACACATGTACACGTATACACACATTACACATGTACACACATATACACGTATACACACATTACACATGTACACATATACACACATTACACATGTACACACATATACACGTATACACACATTACACATCTACACACATATACACACATTACACATGTACACACATTACACATGTACACACATACACACATTACACATGTGCATATATACACGTATACACACATTACACACATATACACGTATACACACACTCCACATGTACACACATATACACACATTACACGTGTACACACATTACACATGTACACGTATACACACATTACACATGTACACACATTACACATGTACACGTATACACACATTACACATGTACACACATATACACGTATACACACACTACACATGTACACACATATACACGTATACACACATATACACGTATACACACACTACACATGTACACACATATACACGTATACACACACTACACATGTACACACATATACACACATTACACATGTACACACATATACACGTATACACACATTACACATGTACACACATATACACGTATACACACATTACACATATACACGTATACACACATTACACATGTACACACATATACACGTATACACACATTACACATGTACACGTATACACACATTACACATGTACACACATATACACGTATACACACATTACACATGTACACACATATACACGTATACACACTACACATGTACACACATATATACACACATTACACATGTACACACATATACACGTATACACACACTACACATGTACACACATATACACGTATACACACACTACACATGTACACACATATACACACATTACACATTTACACACATATACACGTATACACACATTACACATGTACACACATATACACGTATACACACACTACACATGTACACACATATACACACATTACACATTTACACACATATACACGTATACACACATTACACATGTACACACATATACACGTATACACACATTACACATGTACACGTATACACACATTACACATGTACACACATATACACGTATACACACATTACACATGTACACGTATACACACATTACACATGTACACACATATACACGTATACACACATTACACATGTACACACATATACACACATTACACATGTACACACATATATACGTATACACACATTACACATGTACACACATATACACGTATACACACATTACACATGTACACACATATTCACGTATACACACATTACACATGTACACACATATACACGTATACACACATTACACATGTACACACATATATACGTATACACACACTACACATGTACACACATATACACACATTACACATGTACACACATATACACGTATACACACATTACACATGTACACACATATACACGTATACACACATTACACATGTACACAAATATTCACATATACACACATTACACATGTACACAAATATTCACGTATACACACATTACACATGTACACACATATACACGTATACACACATTACACATGTACACACATATTCACGTATACACACATTACACATGTACACACATATACACGTATACACACATTACACATGTACACACATATACACGTATACACACACTACACATGTACACACATATACACGTATACACACATTACACATGTACACACATATACACGTATACACACACTACACATGTACACACATATACACGTATACACACATTACACATGTACACACATATACATGTATACACACACTACACATGTACACACATATACACACTTTACACGTGTACACACACATACACGTATACACACACTACACATGTACATACATATACACGTATACACACACTACACATGTACACACATACACACATTACACATGTACACACATATACACGTATACACACACTACACATATACACACATATACACGTATACACACACTACACATGTACACACATATACACGTATACACACATTACACATGTACACACATACACACATTACACATGTACACACATATACACGTATACACACATTACACATGTACACACATATACACACACTACACGTGTACACACATACACACATTACACATGTACACACATATACACGTATACACACATTACACATGTACACACATATACACACACTACACATGTACACACATATACACACATTACACATGTACACACATATACACGTATACACACATTACACATGTACACACATATACACGTATACACACATTACACATGTACACACATATACACACACTACACGTGTACACACATACACACATTACACATGTACACACATATACACGTATACACACATTACACATGTACACACATATACACACACTACACATGTACACACATATACACACATTACACATGTACACACATATACACGTATACACACATTACACATGTACACACATATACACGTATACACACTACACATGTACACACATATATACACACATTACACATGTACACACATATACACGTATACACACACTACACATGTACACACATATACACGTATACACACACTACACATGTACACACATATACATGTATACACACACTACCCATGTACACACATATACACACATTACACATGTACACACATATACACGTATACACACATTACACATGTACACACATATACACGTATACACACATTACAAATGTACACGTATACACACATTACACATGTACACACATATACACGTATACACACATTACACATGTACACAAATATTCACGTATACACACATTACACATGTACACACATATACACGTATACACACATTACACATGTACACACATATACACGTATACACACATTACACATGTACACACATATACACGTATACACACACTACACATGTACACACATATACACGTATACACACATTACACATGTACACACATATACACGTATACACACACTACACATGTACACACATATACACGTATACACACATTACACATGTACACACATATACACGTATACACACACTACACATGTACACACATATACATGTATACACACACTACACATGTACACACATATACACGTATACACACATTACACATGTACACACATATACACGTATACACACATTACACATGTACACGTATACACACATTACACATGTACACACATATATACGTATACACACACTACACATGTACACACATATACACACATTACACATGTACACACATATACACGTATACACACATTACACATGTACACACATATACACGTATACACACTACACATGTACACAGATATATACACACATTACACATGTACACACATATACACGTATACACACACTACACATGTACACACATATACACGTATACACACACTACACATGTACACACATATACACGTATACACACACTACACATGTACACACATATACACACATTACACATGTACACACATATACACGTATACACACATTACACATGTACACACATATACACGTATACACACATTACACATGTACACGTATACACACATTACACATGTACACACATATACACGTATACACACATTACACATGTACACGTATACACACATTACACATGTACACACATATACACGTATACACACATTACACATCTACACACATATACACACATTACACATGTACACACATTACACATGTACACACATACACACATTACACATGTGCATATATACACGTATACACACATTACACACATATACACGTATACACACACTCCACATGTACACACATATACACACATTACACGTGTACACACATTACACATGTACACGTATACACACATTACACATGTACACACATTACACATGTACACGTATACACACATTACACATGTACACACATATACACGTATACACACACTACACATGTACACACATATACACGTATACACACATATACACGTATACACACACTACACATGTACACACATATACACGTATACACACACTACACATGTACACACATATACACACATTACACATGTACACACATATACACGTATACACACATTACACATGTACACACATATACACGTATACACACATTACACATGTACACGTATACACACATTACACATGTACACACATATACACGTATACACACATTACACATGTACACGTATACACACATTACACATGTACACACATATACACGTATACACACATTACACATGTACACACATATACACGTATACACACTACACATGTACACACATATATACACACATTACACATGTACACACATATACACGTATACACACACTACACATGTACACACATATACACGTATACACACACTACACATGTACACACATATACACACATTACACATTTACACACATATACACGTATACACACATTACACATGTACACACATATACACGTATACACACACTACACATGTACACACATATACACACATTACACATTTACACACATATACACGTATACACACATTACACATGTACACACATATACACGTATACACACATTACACATGTACACGTATACACACATTACACATGTACACACATATACACGTATACACACATTACACATGTACACGTATACACACATTACACATGTACACACATATACACGTATACACACATTACACATGTACACACATATACACACATTACACATGTACACACATATATACGTATACACACATTACACATGTACACACATATACACGTATACACACATTACACATGTACACACATATATACGTATACACACACTACACATGTACACACATATACACACATTACACATGTACACACATATACACGTATACACACATTACACATGTACACACATATACACGTATACACACATTACACATGTACACAAATATTCACATATACACACATTACACATGTACACAAATATTCACGTATACACACATTACACATGTACACACATATACACGTATACACACATTACACATGTACACACATATTCACGTATACACACATTACACATGTACACACATATACACGTATACACACATTACACATGTACACACATATACACGTATACACACACTACACATGTACACACATATACACGTATACACACATTACACATGTACACACATATACACGTATACACACATTACACATGTACACGTATACACACATTACACATGTACACACATATACACGTATACACACATTACACATGTACACGTATACACACATTACACATGTACACACATATACACGTATACACACATTACACATGTACACACATATACACGTATACACACATTACACATGTACACGTATACACACATTACACATGTACACACATATACACGTTTACACACATTACACATGTACACGTATACACACATTACACATGTACACACATATACACACATTACACATGTACACACATATATACGTATACACACATTACACATGTACACACATATACACGTATACACACATTACACATGTACACACATATTCACGTATACACACATTACACATGTACACACATATACACGTATACACACATTACACATGTACACACATATACACGTATACACACACTACACATGTACACACATATACACGTATACACACATTACACATGTACACACATATACACGTATACACACATTACACATGTACACACATATACACGTATACACACACTACACATGTACACACATATACACGTATACACACATTACACATGTACACACATATACACGTATACACACATTACACATGTACACACATATACACGTATACACACACTACACATGTACACACATATACACGTATACACACATTACACATGTACACACATATACACGTATACAGACACTACACATGTACACACATATACACACTTTACACGTGTACACACACATACACGTATACACACACTACACATGTACATACATATACACGTATACACACACTACACATGTACACACATACACACATTACACATGTACACACATATACACGTATACACACACTACACATGTACACACATATACACGTATACACACACTACACATGTACACACATATACATGTATACACACACTACACATGTACACACATATACACGTATACACACATTACACATGTACACGTATACACACATTACACATGTACACACATATATACGTATACACACACTACACATGTACACACATATACACACATTACACTTGTACACACATATACACGTATACACACATTACACATGTACACACATATACACGTATACACACATTACACATGTACACGTATACACACATTACACATGTACACACATATACACGTATACACACATTACACATGTACACGTATACACACATTACACATGTACACACATATACACGTATACACACATTACACATGTACACACATATACACACATTACACATGTACACACATATATACGTATACACACATTACACATGTACACACATACACACATTACACATGTACATATATACACGTATACACACATTACACACATATACACGTATACACACACTCCACATGTACACACATATACACACATTACACGTGTACACACATTACACATGTACACACATATACACGTATACACACATTACACATGTACACACATATACACACACTACACATGTACACACATATTCACACATTACACATGTACACACATATACACGTATACACACATTACACATGTACACACATATACACGTATACACACTACACATGTACACACATATACACACATTACACATGTACACACATATACACGTATACACACATTACACATGTACACACATTACACATGTACACGTATACACACATTACACATGTACACACATATACACGTATACACACATTACACATGTACACGTATACACACATTACACATGTACACACATATACACGTATACACACATTACACATGTACACAAATATTCAAGTATACACACATTACACATGTACACACATATACACGTATACACACATTACACATGTACACACATATTCACGTATACACACATTACACATGTACACACATATACACGTATACACACATTACACATGTACACACATATACACGTATACACACACTACACATGTACACACATATACACGTATACACACATTACACATGTACACACATATACACGTATACACACACTACACATGTACACACATATACACGTATACACACATTACACATGTACACACATATACACGTATACACACACTACACATGTACACACATATACACGTATACACACATTACACATGTACACACATATACATGTATACACACACTACACATGTACACACATATACACACTTTACACGTGTACACACACATACACGTATACACACACTACACATGTACATACATATACACGTATACACACACTACACATGTACACACATACACACATTACACATGTACACACATATACACGTATACACACACTACACATGTACACACATATACACGTATACACACACTACACATGTACACACATATACACGTATACACACATTACACATGTACACACATATACACGTATACACACATTACACATGTACACACATATACACACACTACACGTGTACACACATACACACATTACACATGTACACACATATACACGTATACACACATTACACATGTACACACATATACACACACTACACATGTACACACATATACACACATTACACATGTACACACATATACACGTATACACACATTACACATGTACACACATATACACGTATACACACATTACACATGTACACACATATACACATACTACACGTGTACACACATACACACATTACACATGTACACACATATACACGTATACACACATTACACATGTACACACATATACACACACTCCACATGTACACACATATACACACATTACACGTGTACACACATACACACATTACACATGTACACACATATACACGTATACACACATTACACATGTACACACATATACACACACTACACATGTACACACATATACACACATTACACATGTACACACATATACACGTATACACACATTACACATGTACACACATATACACGTATACACACTACACATGTACACACATATATACACACATTACACATGTACACACATATACACGTATACACACACTACACATGTACACACATATACACGTATACACACACTACACATGTACACACATATACATGTATACACACACTACACATGTACACACATATACACACATTACACATGTACACACATATACACGTATACACACATTACACATGTACACACATATACACGTATACACACATTACACATGTACACGTATACACACATTACACATGTACACACATATACACGTATACACACATTACACATGTACACAAATATTCACGTATACACACATTACACATGTACACACATATACACGTATACACACATTACACATGTACACACATATACACGTATACACACACTACACATGTACACACATATACACGTATACACACATTACACATGTACACACATATACACGTATACACACACTACACATGTACACACATATACACGTATACACACATTACACATGTACACACATATACACGTATACACACACTACACATGTACACACATATACATGTATACACACACTACACATGTACACACATATACACGTATACACACATTACACATGTACACACATATACACGTATACACACATTACACATGTACACGTATACACACATTACACATGTACACACATATATACGTATACACACACTACACATGTACACACATATACACGTATACACACACTACACATGTACACACATATACACGTATACACACATTACACATGTACACACATATATACGTATACACACACTACACATGTACACACATATACACGTATACACACACTACACATGTACACACATATACACGTATACACACACTACACATGTACACACATATACACGTATACACACACTACACATGTACACACATATACACGTATACACACACTACACATGTACACACATATACACGTATACACACATTACACATGTACACACATATATACGTATACACACACTACACATGTACACACATATACACGTATACACACACTACACATGTACACACATATACACGTATACACACATTACACATGTACACACATACACACATTACACATGTACACACATATACACGTATACACACATTACACATGTACACACATATACACACACTACACGTGTACACACATACACACATTACACATGTACACACATATACACGTATACACACATTACACATGTACACACATATACACACACTACAGATGTACACACATATACACACATTACACATGTACACACATATACACGTATACACACATTACACATATACACACATATACACACACTACACATGTACACACATATACACACACTACACGTGTACACACATACACACATTACACATGTACACACATATACACGTATACACACATTACACATGTACACACATATACACACACTCCACATGTACACACATATACACACATTACACGTGTACACACATACACACATTACACATGTACACACATATACACGTATACACACATTACACATGTACACACATATACACACACTACACATGTACACACATATACACACATTACACATGTACACACATATACACGTATACACACATTACACATGTACACACATATACACGTATACACACTACACATGTACACACATATACACGTATACACACACTACACATGTACACACATATACATGTATACACACATTACACATGTACACACATATACACGTATACACACACTACACATGTACACACATATACACGTATACACACATTACACATGTACACACATATACACGTATACACACACTACACATGTACACACATATACACGTATACACACATTACACATGTACACACATATACACGTATACACACACTACACATGTACACACATATACACGTATACACACATTACACATGTACACACATATACATGTATACACACACTACACATGTACACACATATACACACTTTACACGTGTACACACACATACACGTATACACACACTACACATGTACACACATACACACATTACACATGTACACACATATACACGTATACACACACTACACATGTACACACATATACACGTATACACACACTACACATGTACACACATATACACGTATACACACATTACACATGTACACACATACACACATTACACATGTACACACATATACACGTATACACACATTACACATGTACACACATATACACGTATACACACATTACAAATGTACACGTATACACACATTACACATGTACACACATATACACGTATACACACATTACACATGTACACAAATATTCACGTATACACACATTACACATGTACACACATATACACGTATACACACATTACACATGTACACACATATACACGTATACACACACTACACATGTACACACATATACACGTATACACACATTACACATGTACACACATATACACGTATACACACACTACACATGTACACACATATACACGTATACACACACTACACATGTACACACATATACATGTATACACACACTACACATGTACACACATATACACGTATACACACATTACACATGTACACACATATACACGTATACACACATTACACATGTACACGTATACACACATTACACATGTACACACATATATACGTATACACACACTACACATGTACACACATATACACACATTACACATGTACACACATATACACGTATACACACATTACAGATGTACACACATATACACGTATACACACTACACATGTACACAGATATATACACACATTACACATGTACACACATATACACGTATACACACACTACACATGTACACACATATACACGTATACACACACTACACATGTACACACATATACACGTATACACACACTACACATGTACACACATATACACACATTACACGTGTACACACATACACACATTACACATATACACACATATACACGTATACACACATTACACATGTACACACTTATACACACACTACACATGTATACACATATTCACACATTACACATGTACACACATATACACGTATACACACATTACACATGTACACACATATACACGTATACACACTACACATGTACACACATATACACACATTACACATGTACACACATATACACGTATACACACATTACACATGTACACACATTACACATGTACACGTATACACACATTACACATGTACACACATATACACGTATACACACACTACACATGTACACACATATACACGTATACACACATTACACATGTACACACATATACACGTATACACACATTACACATGTACACGTATACACACATTACACATGTACACACATATACACGTATACACACATTACACATGTACACGTATACACACATTACACATGTACACACATATATACGTAGACACACACTACACATGTACACACATATACACACATTACACATGTACACACATATACACACACTACACATGTACACACATATACACACATTACACATGTACACACATATACACGTATACACACATTACACATGTACACACATATACACGTATACACACTACACATGTACACAGATATATACACACATTACACATGTACACACATATACACGTATACACACACTACACATGAACACACATATACACATATACACACACTACACATCTACACACATATACACACATTACACATGTACACACATATACACGTATACACACATTACACATGTACACACATATACACGTATACACACATTACACATGTACACGTATACACACATTACACATGTACACACATATACACGTATACACACATTACACATGTACACGTATACACACATTACACATGTACACACATATACACGTATACACACTACACATGTACACACATATACACGAATACACACATTACACATGTACACACATATACACGTATACACACTACACATGTACACACATATACACGTATACACACATTACACATGTACACGTATACACACATTACACATGTACACACATATATACGTATACACACACTACACATGTACACACATATACACACATTACACATGTACACACATATACACGTATACACACATTACACATGTACACACATATACACGTATACACACATTACACATGTACACACATATACACGTATACACACTACACATGTACACAGATATATACACACATTACACATGTACACACATATACACGTATACACACACTACACATGTACACACATATACACGTATACACACACTACACATGTACACACATATACACACATTACACATGTACACACATATACACGTATACACACATTACACATGTACACACATATACACGTATACACACATTACACATGTACACGTATACACACATTACACATGTACACGTATACACACATTACACATGTACACACATATACACGTATACACACATTACACATGTACACGTATACACACATTACACATGTACACACATATACACGAATACACACATTACACATGTACACACATATACACACATTACACATGTACACACATATATACGTATACACACATTACACATGTACACACATACACACATTACACATGTACATATATACACGTATACACACATTACACACATATACACGTATACACACACTCCACATGTACACACATATACACACATTACACGTGTACACACATTACACATGTACACACATATACACGTATACACACATTACACATGTACACACATATACACACACTACACATGTACACACATATTCACACATTACACATGTACACACATATACACGTATACACACATTACACATGTACACACATATACACGTATACACACTACACATGTACACACATATACACACATTACACATGTACACACATATACACGTATACACACATTACACATGTACACACATTACACATGTACACGTATACACACATTACACATGTACACACATATACACGTATACACACATTACACATGTACACAAATATTCACGTATACACACATTACACATGTACACACATATACACGTATACACACATTACACATGTACACACATATTCACGTATACACACATTACACATGTACACACATATACACGTATACACACATTACACATGTACACACATATACACGTATACACACACTACACATGTACACACATATACACGTATACACACATTACACATGTACACACATATACACGTATACACACACTACACATGTACACACATATACACGTATACACACATTACACATGTACACACATATACACGTATACACACACTACACATGTACACACATATACACGTATACACACATTACACATGTACACACATATACATGTATACACACACTACACATGTACACACATATACACACTTTACACGTGTACACACACATACACGTATACACACACTACACATGTACATACATATACACGTATACACACACTACACATGTACACACATACACACATTACACATGTACACACATATACACGTATACACACACTACACATATACACACATATACACGTATACACACACTACACATGTACACACATATACACGTATACACACATTACACATGTACACACATACACACATTACACATGTACACACATATACACGTATACACACATTACACATGTACACACATATACACACACTACACGTGTACACACATACACACATTACACATGTACACACATATACACGTATACACACATTACACATGTACACACATATACACACACTACACATGTACACACATATACACACATTACACATGTACACACATATACACGTATACACACATTACACATGTACACACATATACACGTATACACACATTACACATGTACACACATATACACACACTACACGTGTACACACATACACACATTACACATGTACACACATATACACGTATACACACATTACACATGTACACACATATACACACACTACACATGTACACACATATACACACATTACACATGTACACACATATACACGTATACACACATTACACATGTACACACATATACACGTATACACACTACACATGTACACACATATATACACACATTACACATGTACACACATATACACGTATACACACACTACACATGTACACACATATACACGTATACACACACTACACATGTACACACATATACATGTATACACACACTACACATGTACACACATATACACACATTACACATGTACACACATATACACGTATACACACATTACACATGTACACACATATACACGTATACACACATTACAAATGTACACGTATACACACATTACACATGTACACACATATACACGTATACACACATTACACATGTACACAAATATTCACGTATACACACATTACACATGTACACACATATACACGTATACACACATTACACATGTACACACATATACACGTATACACACATTACACATGTACACACATATACACGTATACACACACTACACATGTACACACATATACACGTATACACACATTACACATGTACACACATATACACGTATACACACACTACACATGTACACACATATACACGTATACACACATTACACATGTACACACATATACACGTATACACACACTACACATGTACACACATATACATGTATACACACACTACACATGTACACACATATACACGTATACACACATTACACATGTACACGTATACACACATTACACATGTACACACATATACACGTATACACACATTACACATGTACACACATATATACGTATACACACACTACACATGTACACACATATACACACATTACACATGTACACACATATACACGTATACACACATTACACATGTACACACATATACACGTATACACACTACACATGTACACAGATATATACACACATTACACATGTACACACATATACACGTATACACACACTACACATGTACACACATATACACGTATACACACACTACACATGTACACACATATACACGTATACACACACTACACATGTACACACATATACACACATTACACATGTACACACATATACACGTATACACACATTACACATGTACACACATATACACGTATACACACATTACACATGTACACGTATACACACATTACACATGTACACACATATACACGTATACACACATTACACATGTACACGTATACACACATTACACATGTACACACATATACACGTATACACACATTACACATCTACACACATATACACACATTACACATGTACACACATTACACATGTACACACATACACACATTACACATGTGCATATATACACGTATACACACATTACACACATATACACGTATACACACACTCCACATGTACACACATATACACACATTACACGTGTACACACATTACACATGTACACGTATACACACATTACACATGTACACACATTACACATGTACACGTATACACACATTACACATGTACACACATATACACGTATACACACACTACACATGTACACACATATACACGTATACACACATATACACGTATACACACACTACACATGTACACACATATACACGTATACACACACTACACATGTACACACATATACACACATTACACATGTACACACATATACACGTATACACACATTACACATGTACACACATATACACGTATACACACATTACACATGTACACGTATACACACATTACACATGTACACACATATACACGTATACACACATTACACATGTACACGTATACACACATTACACATGTACACACATATACACGTATACACACATTACACATGTACACACATATACACGTATACACACTACACATGTACACACATATATACACACATTACACATGTACAAACATATACACGTATACACACACTACACATGTACACACATATACACACATTACACATTTACACACATATACACGTATACACACATTACACATGTACACACATATACACGTATACACACATTACACATGTACACGTATACACACATTACACATGTACACACATATACACGTATACACACATTACACATGTACACGTATACACACATTACACATGTACACACATATACACGTATACACACATTACACATGTACACACATATACACACATTACACATGTACACACATATATACGTATACACACATTACACATGTACACACATATACACGTATACACACATTACACATGTACACACATATTCACGTATACACACATTACACATGTACACACATATACACGTATACACACATTACACATGTACACACATATATACGTATACACACACTACACATGTACACACATATACACACATTACACATGTACACACATATACACGTATACACACATTACACATGTACACACATATACACGTATACACACATTACACATGTACACAAATATTCACATATACACACATTACACATGTACACAAATATTCACGTATACACACATTACACATGTACACACATATACACGTATACACACATTACACATGTACACACATATTCACGTATACACACATTACACATGTACACACATATACACGTATACACACATTACACATGTACACACATATACACGTATACACACACTACACATGTACACACATATACACGTATACACACATTACACATGTACACACATATACACGTATACACACATTACACATGTACACGTATACACACATTACACATGTACACACATATACACGTATACACACATTACACATGTACACGTATACACACATTACACATGTACACACATATACACGTATACACACATTACACATGTACACACATATACACGTATACACACTACACATGTACACACATATATACACACATTACACATGTACACACATATACACGTATACACACACTACACATGTACACACATATACACGTATACACACACTACACATGTACACACATATACACACATTACACATGTACACACATATACACGTATACACACATTACACATGTACACGTATACACACATTACACATGTACACACATATACACGTATACACACATTACACATGTACACGTATACACACATTACACATGTACACACATATACACACATTACACATGTACACACATATATACGTATACACACATTACACATGTACACACATATACACGTATACACACATTACACATGTACACACATATTCACGTATACACACATTACACATGTACACACATATACACGTATACACACATTACACATGTACACACATATACACGTATACACACACTACACATGTACACACATATACACGTATACACACATTACACATGTACACACATATACACGTATACACACATTACACATGTACACACATATACACGTATACACACACTACACATGTACACACATATACACGTATACACACATTACACATGTACACACATATACACGTATACACACATTACACATGTACACACATATACACGTATACACACACTACACATGTACACACATATACACGTATACACACATTACACATGTACACACATATACACGTATACAGACACTACACATGTACACACATATACACACTTTACACGTGTACACACACATACACGTATACACACACTACACATGTACATACATATACACGTATACACACACTACACATGTACACACATACACACATTACACATGTACACACATATACACGTATACACACACTACACATGTACACACATATACACGTATACACACACTACACATGTACACACATATACATGTATACACACACTACACATGTACACACATATACACGTATACACACATTACACATGTACACGTATACACACATTACACATGTACACACATATATACGTATACACACACTACACATGTACACACATATACACACATTACACTTGTACACACATATACACGTATACACACATTACACATGTACACACATATACACGTATACACACATTACACATGTACACGTATACACACATTACACATGTACACACATATACACGTATATACACATTACACATGTACACGTATACACACATTACACATGTACACACATATACACGTATACACACATTACACATGTACACACATATACACACATTACACATGTACACACATATATACGTATACACACATTACACACATATACACGTATACACACACTCCACATGTACACACATATACACACATTACACGTGTACACACATACACACATTACACATGTACACACATATACACGTATACACACATTACACATGTACACACATATTCACGTATACACACATTACACATGTACACACATATTCACGTATACACACATTACACATGTACACACATATACACGTATACACACATTACACATGTACACACATATATACGTATACACACACTACACATGTACACACATATACACACATTACACATGTACACACATATACACGTATACACACATTACACATGTACACACATATACACGTATACACACATTACACATGTACACACATATTCACGTATACACACATTACACATGTACACACATATACACGTATACACACATTACACATGTACACACATATACACGTATACACACACTACACATGTACACACATATACACGTATACACACATTACACATGTACACACATATACACGTATACACACATTACACATGTACACGTATACACACATTACACATGTACACACATATAAACGTATACACACATTACACATGTACACGTATACACACATTACACATGTACACACATATACACGTATACACACATTACACATGTACACACATATACACGTATACACACTACACATGTACACACATATATACACACATTACACATGTACACACATATACACGTATACACACACTACACATGTACACACATATACACGTATACACACACTACACATGTACACACATATACACACATTACACATGTACACACATATACACGTATACACACATTACACATGTACACACATATACACGTATACACACATTACACATGTACACGTATACACACATTACACATGTACACACATATACACGTATACACACATTACACATGTACACGTATACACACATTACACATGTACACACATATACACACATTACACATGTACACACATATATACGTATACACACATTACACATGTACACACATATACACGTATACACACATTACACATGTACACACATATTCACGTATACACACATTACACATGTACACACATATACACGTATACACACATTACACATGTACACACATATACACGTATACACACACTACACATGTACACACATATACACATATACACACATTACACATGTACACACATATACACGTATACACACATTACACATGTACACACATATACACGTATACACACACTACACATGTACACACATATACACGTATACACACATTACACATGTACACACATATACACGTATACAGACACTACACATGTACACACATATACACACTTTACACGTGTACACACACATACACGTATACACACACTACACATGTACATACATATACACGTATACACACACTACACATGTACACACATACACACATTACACATGTACACACATATACACGTATACACACACTACACATGTACACACATATACACGTATACACACACTACACATGTACACACATATACATGTATACACACACTACACATGTACACACATATACACGTATACACACATTACACATGTACACGTATATACACATTACACATTACACACATATACACGTATACACACACTCCACATGTACACACATATACACACATTACACGTGTACACACATACACACATTACACATGTACACACATATACACGTATACACACATTACACATGTACACACATATTCACGTATACACACATTACACATGTACACACATATTCACGTATACACACATTACACATGTACACACATATACACGTATACACACATTACACATGTACACACATATATACGTATACACACAATACACATGTACACACATATACACACATTACACATGTACACACATATACACGTATACACACATTACACATGTACACACATATACACGTATACACACATTACACATGTACACAAATATTCACGTATACACACATTACACATGTACACAAATATTCACGTATACACACATTACACATGTACACACATATACACGTATACACACATTACACATGTACACACATATTCACGTATACACACATTACACATGTACACACATATACACGTATACACACATTACACATGTACACACATATACACGTATACACACACTACACATGTACACACATATACACGGATACACACATTACACATGTACACACATATACACGTATACACACATTACACATGTACACGTATACACACATTACACATGTACACACATATACACGTATACACACATTACACATGTACACGTATACACACATTACACATGTACACACATATACACGTATACACACATTACACATGTACACACATATACACGTATACACACTACACATGTACACACATATATACACACATTACACATGTACACACATATACACGTATACACACACTACACATGTACACACATATACACGTATACACACACTACACATGTACACACATATACACACATTACACATGTACACACATATACACGTATACACACAATACACATGTACACACATATACACACATTACACATGTACACACATATATACGTATACACACATTACACATGTACACACATATACACGTATACACACATTACACATGTACACACATATTCACGTATACACACATTACACATGTACACACATATTCACGTATACACACATTACACATGTACACACATATACACGTATACACACATTACACATGTACACACATATACACGTATACACACACTACACATGTACACACATATACACGTATACACACACTACACATGTACACACATATACATGTATACACACACTACACATGTACACACATATACACGTATACACACATTACACATGTACACGTATATACACATTACACATTACACACATATACACGTATACACACACTCCACATGTACACACATATACACACTTTACACGTGTACACACACATACACGTATACACACACTACACATGTACATACATATACACGTATACACACACTACACATGTACACACATACACACATTACACATGTACACACATATACACGTATACACACACTACACATGTACACACATATACACGTATACACACACTACACATGTACACACATATACATGTATACACACACTACACATGTACACACATATACACGTATACACACATTACACATGTACACGTATATACACATTACACATTACACACATATACACGTATACACACACTCCACATGTACACACATATACACACATTACACGTGTACACACATACACACATTACACATGTACACACATATACACGTATACACACATTACACATGTACACACATATTCACGTATACACACATTACACATGTACACACATATTCACGTATACACACATTACACATGTACACACATATACACGTATACACACATTACACATGTACACACATATATACGTATACACACAATACACATGTACACACATATACACACATTACACATGTACACACATATACACGTATACACACATTACACATGTACACACATATACACGTATACACACATTACACATGTACACAAATATTCACGTATACACACATTACACATGTACACAAATATTCACGTATACACACATTACACATGTACACACATATACACGTATACACACATTACACATGTACACACATATTCACGTATACACACATTACACATGTACACACATATACACGTATACACACATTACACATGTACACACATATACACGTATACACACACTACACATGTACACACATATACACGGATACACACATTACACATGTACACACATATACACGTATACACACATTACACATGTACACGTATACACACATTACACATGTACACACATATACACGTATACACACATTACACATGTACACGTATACACACATTACACATGTACACACATATACACGTATACACACATTACACATGTACACACATATACACGTATACACACTACACATGTACACACATATATACACACATTACACATGTACACACATATACACGTATACACACACTACACATGTACACACATATACACGTATACACACACTACACATGTACACACATATACACACATTACACATGTACACACATATACACGTATACACACATTACACATGTACACACATATACACGTATACACACATTACACATGTACACGTATACACACATTACACATGTACACACATATACACGTATACACACATTACACATGTACACGTATACACACATTACACATGTACACACATATACACACATTACACATGTACACACATATATACGTATACACACATTACACATGTACACACATATACACGTATACACACGTTACACATGTACACACATATTCACGTATACACACATTACACATGTACACACATATACACGTATACACACATTACACATGTACACACATATACACGTATACACACACTACACATGTACACACATATACACGTATACACACATTACACATGTACACACATATACACGTATACACACATTACACATGTACACACATATACACGTATACACACACTACACATGTACACACATATACACGTATACACACATTACACATGTACACACATATACACGTATACAGACACTACACATGTACACACATATACACACTTTACACGTGTACACACACATACACGTATACACACACTACACATGTACATACATATACACGTATACACACACTACACATGTACACACATACACACATTACACATGTACACACATATACACGTATACACACACTACACATGTACACACATATACACGTATACACACACTACACATGTACACACATATACATGTATACACACACTACACATGTACACACATATACACGTATACACACATTACACATGTACACGTATACACACATTACACATGTACACACATATATACGTATACACACACTACACATGTACACACATATACACACATTACACTTGTACACACATATACACGTATACACACATTACACATGTACACACATATACACGTATACACACATTACACATGTACACAAATATTCACGTATACACACATTACACATGTACACAAATATTCACGTATACACACATTACACATGTACACACATATACACGTATACACACATTACACATGTACACACATATTCACGTATACACACATTACACATGTACACACATATACACGTATACACACATTACACATGTACACACATATACACGTATACACACACTACACATGTACACACATATACACGGATACACACATTACACATGTACACACATATACACGTATACACACATTACACATGTACACGTATACACACATTACACATGTACACACATATACACGTATACACACATTACACATGTACACGTATACACACATTACACATGTACACACATATACACGTATACACACATTACACATGTACACACATATACACGTATACACACTACACATGTACACACATATATACACACATTACACATGTACACACATATACACGTATACACACACTACACATGTACACACATATACACGTATACACACACTACACATGTACACACATATACACACATTACACATGTACACACATATACACGTATACACACATTACACATGTACACACATATACACGTATACACACATTACACATGTACACGTATACACACATTACACATGTACACACATATACACGTATACACACATTACACATGTACACGTATACACACATTACACATGTACACACATATACACACATTACACATGTACACACATATATACGTATACACACATTACACATGTACACACATATACACGTATACACACGTTACACATGTACACACATATTCACGTATACACACATTACACATGTACACACATATACACGTATACACACATTACACATGTACACACATATACACGTATACACACACTACACATGTACACACATATACACGTATACACACATTACACATGTACACACATATACACGTATACACACATTACACATGTACACACATATACACGTATACACACACTACACATGTACACACATATACACGTATACACACATTACACATGTACACACATATACACGTATACAGACACTACACATGTACACACATATACACACTTTACACGTGTACACACACATACACGTATACACACACTACACATGTACATACATATACACGTATACACACACTACACATGTACACACATACACACATTACACATGTACACACATATACACGTATACACACACTACACATGTACACACATATACACGTATACACACACTACACATGTACACACATATACATGTATACACACACTACACATGTACACACATATACACGTATACACACATTACACATGTACACGTATACACACATTACACATGTACACACATATATACGTATACACACACTACACATGTACACACATATACACACATTACACTTGTACACACATATACACGTATACACACATTACACATGTACACACATATACACGTATACACACATTACACATGTACACGTATACACACATTACACATGTACACACATATACACGTATACACACATTACACATGTACACGTATACACACATTACACATGTACACACATATACACGTATACACACATTACACATGTACACACATATACACACATTACACATTTACATATATACACGTATACACACATTACACACATATACACGTATACACACACTCCACATGTACACACATATACACACATTACACGTGTACACACATACACACATTACACATGTACACACATATACACGTATACACACATTACACATGTACACACATATACACACACTACACATGTACACACATATACACACATTACACATGTACACACATATACACGTATACACACATTACACATGTACACACATATACACGTATACACACTACACATGTACACACATATACACACATTACACATGTACACACATATACACGTATACACACATTACACATGTACACACATATACACGTATACACACTACACATGTACACACATATATACACACATTACACATGTACACACATATACACGTATACACACACTACACATGTACACACATATACACGTATACACACACTACACATGTACACACATATACACACATTACACATGTACACACATATACACGTATACACACATTACACATGTACACACATATACACGTATACACACATTACACATGTACACACATATACACGTATACACACATTACACATGTACACGTATACACACATTACACATGTACACACATATACACATATACACACATTACACATCTACACGTATACACACATTACACATGTACACACATATACACGTATACACACATTACACATGTACACACATATACACACATTACACATGTACACACATATATACGTATACACACATTACACATGTACACACATATACACGTATACACACCTTACACATGTACACGTATACACACATTACACATGTACACACATATATACGTATACACACACTACACATGTACACACATATACACACATTACACATGTACACACATATACACGTATACACACATTACACATGTACACACATATACACGTATACACACATATACACACATTACACATGTACACACATATACACGTATACACACATTACACATGTACACACATATACACGTATACACACATTACACATATACACAAATATTCACGTGTTCACACATTACACATGTACACACATATACACGTATACACACATTACACATGTACACACATATTCACGTATACACACATTACACATGTACACACATATTCACGTATACACACACTACACATGTACACACATATACACGTATACAAACATTACACATGTACACACATATACACGTATACACACACTACACATGTACACACATATACACGTATACACACATTACACATGTACACACATATACACGTATACACACACTACACATGTACACACATATACACGTATACACACATTACACATGTACACACATATACACGTATACAGACACTACACATGTACACACATATACACACTTTACACGTGTACACACACATACACGTATACACACACTACACATGTACATACATATACACGTATACACACACTACACATGTACACACATACACACATTACACATGTACACACATATACACGTATACACACACTACACATGTACACACATATACACGTATACACACACTACACATGTACACACATATACATGTATACACACACTACACATGTACACACATATACACGTATACACACATTACACATGTACACACATATACACGTATACACACATTACACATGTACACGTATACACACATTACACATGTACACACATATATACGTATACACACACTACACATGTACACACATATACACACATTACACTTGTACACACATTACACGTATACACACATTACACATGTACACACATATACACGTATACACACATTACACATGTACACGTATACACACATTACACATGTACACACATATACACGTATACACACATTACACATGTACACGTATACACACATTACACATGTACACACATATACACGTATACACACATTACACATGTACACACATATACACACATTACACATGTACACACATATATACATATACACACATTACACATGTACACACATACACACATTACACATGTACATATATACACGTATACACACATTACACACATATACACGTATACACACACTCCACATGTACACACATATACACACATTACACGTGTACACACATACACACATTACACATGTACACACATATACACGTATACAAACATTACACATGTACACACATATACACACACTACACATGTACACACATATACACACATTACACATGTACACACATATACACGTATACACACATTACACATGTACACACATATACACGTATACACACTACAGATGTACACACATATACACACATTACACATGTACACACATATACACGTATACACACATTACACATGTACACGTATACACACATTACACATGTACACACATATATACGCATACACACACTACACATGTACACACATATACACACATTACACATGTACACACATATACACGTATACACACATTACACATGTACACACATATACACGTATACACACACTACACATGTACACACATATACACGTATACACACATTACACATGTACACACATATACACGTATACACACACTACACATGTACACACATATACACACTTTACACGTGTACACACACATACACGTATACACACACTACACATGTACATACATATACACGTATACACACACTACACATGTACACACATATACACGTATACACACAATACACATGTACACACATATACACGTATACACACTACACATATACACACATATATACACACATTACACATGTACACACATATACACGTATACACACATTACACATGTACACACATATACACGTATACACACATTACACATGTACACACATATACACACACTACACATGTACACACATATACACACATTACACATGTACACACATATACACGTATACACACATTACACATGTACACACATATACACATATACACACTACACATGTACACACATATATACACACATTACACATGTACACACATATACACGTATACACACACTACACATGCACACACATATACACACACTACACATGTACACACATATACACACATTACACATGTACACACATATACACGTATACACACATTACACATGTACACACATATACACGTATACACACTACACATGTACACACATATATACACACATTACACATGTACACACATATACACGTATACACACATTACACATGTACACACATATACACGTATACACACATTACACATGTACACACATATACACACACTACACATGTACACACATATACACACATTACACATGTACACACATATACACGTATACACACATTACACATGTACACACATATACACGTATACACACTACACATGTACACACATATATACACACATTACACATGTACACACATATACACGTATACACACACACTACACATGCACACACATATACACACACTACACATGTACACACATATACACACATTACACATGTACACACATATACACGTATACACACATTACACATGTACACACATATACACGTATACACACTACACATGTACACACATATATACACACATTACACATGTACACACATATACACGTATACACACATTACACATATACACGTATACACACATTACACATGAACACGTATACACACATTACACATGTACACACATATATACGTATACACACAATACACATGTACACACATATACACGTATACACACACTACACATGTACACACATATACATGTATACACACACTACACATGTACACACATATACACGTATACACACATTACACATGTACACACATATACACGTATACACACATTACACATGTACACGTATACACACATTACACATGTACACACATATATACGCATACACACACTACACATGTACACACATATACACACATTACACATGTACACACATATACACACACTACACATGTACACACATATACACACATTACACATGTACACACATATACACGTATACACACATTACACATGTACACACATATACACGTATACACACTACACATGTACACACATATATACACACATTACACATGTACACACATATACACGTATACACACACACTACACATGCACACACATATACACACACTACACATGTACACACATATACACACATTACACATGTACACACATATACACGTATACACACATTACACATGTACACACATATACACGTATACACACTACACATGTACACACATATATACACACATTACACATGTACACACATATACACGTATACACACATTACACATATACACGTATACACACATTACACATGAACACGTATACTCAAAAAACGATTCAAACATTCTAAAAAGATTCAAACATTCTAAAAACGATTCAAACATTCTAAAAAGATTCAAACATTCTAAAAGGATTCAAACATTCTAAAAGGATTCAAACATTCTAAAAAAGATTCAAACATTCTAAAAACGATTAAATCATTCAAAAAACGATTCAAACATTCTAAAAAGATTCAAACATTCTAAAAACGATTCAAACATTCTAAAAAGATTCAAACATTCTAAAAAATTCTAAAAAAGAATCAAACATTATAAAAGGATTCAAACATTCTAAAAACGATTCAAACATTCTAAAAGGATTCAAACATTCAAAAAAGATTCAAACATTCTAAAAACGATTCAAACATTCTAAAAACGATTCAAACATTCTAAAAGGATTCAAACATTCAAAAAAGATTCAAACATTCTAAAAACGATTCAAACATTCTAAAAACGATTCAAACATTCTAAAAAATTCTAAAAAAGATTCAAACATTCTAAAAACGATTCAAACATTCTAAAAACGATTCAAACATTCTAAAAAGATCAAACATTCTAAAAACGATTCAAACATTCTAAAAACGATTCAAACATTCTAAAAAGATCAAACATTCTAAAAACGATTCAAACATTCTAAAAAAGATTCAAACATTCTAAAAGGATTCAAACATTCTAAAAAGATCAAACATTCTAAAAACGATTCAAGCATTTTAAAAACGATTCAAACATTCTAAAAAGATCAAACATTCTAAAAACGATTCAAACATTCTAAAAACGATTCAAACATTCTAAAAACGATTCAAACATTCTAAAAAAGATTCAAACATTCTAAAAGGATTCAAACATTCTAAAAGGATTCAAACATTCTAAAAACGATTCAAACATTCTAAAAACGATTAAATCATTCAAAAAACGATTCAAACATTCTAAAAAGATTCAAACATTCTAAAAACGATTCAAACATTCTAAAAAAGATTCAAACATTCTAAAAACGATTAAATCATTCAAAAAACGATTCAAACATTCTAAAAGGATTCAAACATTCTAAAAAAGATTCAAACATTCTAAAAGGATTCAAACATTCTAAAAAAGATTCAAACATTCTAAAAACGATTAAATCATTCAAAAAACGATTCAAACATTCTAAAAAGATTCAAACATTCTAAAAACGATTCAAACATTCTAAAAAGATTCAAACATTCTAAAAAATTCTAAAAAAGAATCAAACATTATAAAAGGATTCAAACATTCTAAAAACGATTCAAACATTCTAAAAGGATTCAAACATTCTAAAAAGATTCAAACATTCTAAAAGGATTCAAACATTCTAAAAAGATCAAACATTCTAAAAACGATTCAAGCATTTTAAAAACGATTCAAACATTCTAAAAAGATCAAACATTCTAAAAACGATTCAAACATTCTAAAAACGATTCAAACATTCTAAAAACGATGCAAACATTCTAAAAAGATTCAAACATTCTAAAAACGATTAAATCATTCTAAAAACGATTCAAACATTCTAAAAAAGGATTCAACCATTCTAAAAACGATTCAAACATTCTAAAAAGATTCAAACATTCTAAAAACGATTCAAACATTCTAAAAACGATTCAAACATTCTAAAAAGATTCAAACATTCTAAAAACGATTAAATCATTCTAAAAACGATTCAAACATTCTAAAAAAGGATTCAACCATTCTAAAAACGATTCAAACATTCTAAAAAGATTCAAACATTCTAAAAACGATTCAAACATTCTAAAAACGATTCAAACATTCTAAAAACGATTCAAACATTCTAAAAAAGGATTCAACCATTCTAAAAACGATTCAAACATTCTAAAAAGATTCAAACATTCTAAAAACGATTCAAACATTCTAAAAACGATTCAAACATTCTAAAAACGATGCAAACATTCTAAAAAGATTCAAACATTCTAAAAACGATTAAATCATTCTAAAAACGATTCAAACATTCTAAAAAAGGATTCAACCATTCTAAAAACGATTCAAACATTCTAAAAAGATTCAAACATTCTAAAAACGATTCAAACATTCTAAAAACGATTCAAACATTCTAAAAACGATGCAAACATTCTAAAAAGATTCAAACATTCTAAAAACGATTAAATCATTCTAAAAACGATTCAAACATTCTAAAAAAGGATTCAACCATTCTAAAAACGATTCAAACATTCTAAAAAGATTCAAACATTCTAAAAACGATTCAAACATTCTAAAAGGATTCAAACATTCTAAAAAAGATTCAAACATTCTAAAAACGATTCAAACATTCTAAAAAGATTCAAACATTCTAAAAAAGATTCAAACATTCTAAAAACGATTAAATCATTCAAAAAACGATTCAAACATTCTAAAAAGATTCAAACATTCTAAAAACGATTCAAACATTCTAAAAAGATTCAAACATTCTAAAAGGATTCAAACATTCTAAAAGGATTCAAACATTCTAAAAAAGATTCAAACATTCTAAAAGGATTCAAACATTCTAAAAAAGATTCAAACATTCTAAAAACGATTCAAACATTCTAAAAAGATTCAAACATTCTAAAAAAGATTCAAACATTCTAAAAACGATTAAATCATTCAAAAAACGATTCAAACATTCTAAAAAGATTCAAACATTCTAAAAACGATTCAAACATTCTAAAAAGATTCAAACATTCTAAAAGGATTCAAACATTCTAAAAGGATTCAAACATTCTAAAAAAGATTCAAACATTCTAAAAGGATTCAAACATTCTAAAAAAGATTCAAACATTCTAAAAACGATTAAATCATTCTAAAAACGATTCAAACATTCTAAAAAGATTCAAACATTCTAAAAAAGATTCAAACATTCTAAAAAAGATTCAAACATTCTAAAAACGATTCAAACATTCTAAAAACGATTCTAAAAAATTCTAATAACGATTCAAACATTATAAAAGGATTCAAACATTCTAAAAACGATTCAAACATTCTAAAAGGATTCAAACATTCTAAAAAGATTCAAACATTCTAAAAACGATTCAAACATTCTAAAAACGATTCAAACATTCTAAAAAATTCTAAAAAAGATTCAAACATTCTAAAAACGATTCAAACATTCTAAAAACGATTCAAACATTCTAAAAAGATCAAACATTCTAAAAACGATTCAAACATTCTAAAAACGATTCAAACATTCTAAAAAGATCAAACATTCTAAAAACGATTCAAACATTCTAAAAAAGATTCAAACATTCTAAAAGGATTCAAACATTCTAAAAAGATCAAACATTCTAAAAACGATTCAAGCATTTTAAAAACGATTCAAACATTCTAAAAAGATCAAACATTCTAAAAACGATTCAAACATTCTAAAAACGATTCAAACATTCTAAAAACGATTCAAACATTCTAAAAAAGATTCAAACATTCTAAAAGGATTCAAACATTCTAAAAACGATTCAAACATTCTAAAAACGATTCAAACATTCTAAAAACGATTCAAACATTCTAAAAAGATCAAACATTCTAAAAACGATTCAAACATTCTAAAAAAGATTCAAACATTCTAAAAGGATTCAAACATTCTAAAAAGATCAAACATTCTAAAAACGATTCAAGCATTTTAAAAACGATTCAAACATTCTAAAAAGATCAAACATTCTAAAAAAGATTCAAACATTCTAAAAACGATTCAAACATTCTAAAAACGATTCAAACATTCTAAAAAGATCAAACATTCTAAAAACGATTCAAACATTCTAAAAACGATTCAAACATTCTAAAAAGATCAAACATTCTAAAAACGATTCAAACATTCTAAAAAAGATTCAAACATTCTAAAAGGATTCAAACATTCTAAAAAGATCAAACATTCTAAAAACGATTCAAGCATTTTAAAAACGATTCAAACATTCTAAAAAGATCAAACATTCTAAAAACGATTCAAACATTCTAAAAACGATTCAAACATTCTAAAAACGATTCAAACATTCTAAAAAAGATTCAAACATTCTAAAAGGATTCAAACATTCTAAAAACGATTCAAACATTCTAAAAACGATTCAAACATTCTAAAAACGATTCAAACATTCTAAAAAGATCAAACATTCTAAAAACGATTCAAACATTCTAAAAAAGATTCAAACATTCTAAAAGGATTCAAACATTCTAAAAAGATCAAACATTCTAAAAAAGATTCAAGCATTTTAAAAACGATTCAAACATTCTAAAAAGATCAAACATTCTAAAAACGATTCAAACATTCTAAAAACGATTCAAACATTCTAAAAACGATTCAAACATTCTAAAAAAGATTCAAACATTCTAAAAGGATTCAAACATTCTAAAAGGATTCAAACATTCTAAAAACGATTCAAACATTCTAAAAACGATTCAAACATTCTAAAAAAGATTCAAACATTCTAAAAAATTCTAAAAAAGATTCAAACATTCTAAAAACGATTCAAACATTCTAAAAACGATTCAAACATTCTAAAAAGATCAAACATTCTAAAAACGATTCAAACATTCTAAAAACGATTCAAACATTCTAAAAAGATCAAACATTCTAAAAACGATTCAAACATTCTAAAAAAGATTCAAACATTCTAAAAGGATTCAAACATTCTAAAAAGATCAAACATTCTAAAAACGATTCAAGCATTTTAAAAACGATTCAAACATTCTAAAAAGATCAAACATTCTAAAAACGATTCAAACATTCTAAAAACGATTCAAACATTCTAAAAACGATTCAAACATTCTAAAAAATTCTAAAAAAGATTCAAACATTCTAAAAAGATTCAAACATTCTAAAAACGATTCAAACATTCTAAAAACGATTCAAACATTCTAAAAAATTCTAAAAAAGATTCAAACATTCTAAAAACGATTCAAACATTCTAAAAACGATTCAAACATTCTAAAAAGATCAAACATTCTAAAAACGATTCAAACATTCTAAAAACGATTCAAACATTCTAAAAAGATCAAACATTCTAAAAACGATTCAAACATTCTAAAAAAGATTCAAACATTCTAAAAGGATTCAAACATTCTAAAAAGATCAAACATTCTAAAAACGATTCAAGCATTTTAAAAACGATTCAAACATTCTAAAAAGATCAAACATTCTAAAAACGATTCAAACATTCTAAAAACGATTCAAACATTCTAAAAACGATTCAAACATTCTAAAAGGATTCAAACATTCTAAAAAGATTCAAACATTCTAAAAACGATTCAAACATTCTAAAAACGATTCAAACATTCTAAAAAATTCTAAAAAAGATTCAAACATTCTAAAAACGATTCAAACATTCTAAAAACGATTCAAACATTCTAAAAAGATCAAACATTCTAAAAACGATTCAAACATTCTAAAAACGATTCAAACATTCTAAAAAGATCAAACATTCTAAAAACGATTCAAACATTCTAAAAAAGATTCAAACATTCTAAAAGGATTCAAACATTCTAAAAAGATCAAACATTCTAAAAACGATTCAAGCATTTTAAAAACGATTCAAACATTCTAAAAAGATCAAACATTCTAAAAACGATTCAAACATTCTAAAAACGATTCAAACATTCTAAAAACGATTCAAACATTCTAAAAAAGATTCAAACATTCTAAAAGGATTCAAACATTCTAAAAGGATTCAAACATTCTAAAAACGATTCAAACATTCTAAAAACGATTCAAACATTCTAAAAACGATTCAAACATTCTAAAAAAGATTCAAACATTCTAAAAGGATTCAAACATTCTAAAAGGATTCAAACATTCTAAAAACGATTCAAACATTCTAAAAAATTCTAAAAAAGATTCAAACATTCTAAAACGATTCAAACATTCTAAAAACGATTCAAACATTCTAAAAACGATTCAAACATTCTAAAAAAGATTCAAACATTCTAAAAGGATTCAAACATTCTAAAAAGATCAAACATTCTAAAAACGATTCAAGCATTTTAAAAACGATTCAAACATTCTAAAAAGATCAAACATTCTAAAAACGATTCAAACATTCTAAAAACGATTCAAACATTCTAAAAACGATTCAAACATTCTAAAAAAGATTCAAACATTCTAAAAGGATTCAAACATTCTAAAAGGATTCAAACATTCTAAAAACGATTCAAACATTCTAAAAACGATTCAAACATTCTAAAAACGATTCAAACATTCTAAAAAAGATTCAAACATTCTAAAAGGATTCAAACATTCTAAAAGGATTCAAACATTCTAAAAACGATTCAAACATTCTAAAAAATTCTAAAAAAGATTCAAACATTCTAAAAAGATTCAAACATTCTAAAAACGATTCAAACATTCTAAAAACGATTCAAACATTCTAAAAGGATTCAAACATTCTAAAAAGATCAAACATTCTAAAAACGATTCAAGCATTTTAAAAACGATTCAAACATTCTAAAAAGATCAAACATTCTAAAAACGATTCAAACATTCTAAAAACGATTCAAACATTCTAAAAACGATTCAAACATTCTAAAAGGATTCAAACATTCTAAAAAGATTCAAACATTCTAAAAACGATTCAAACATTCTAAAAACGATTCAAACATTCTAAAAAATTCTAAAAAAGATTCAAACATTCTAAAAACGATTCAAACATTCTAAAAACGATTCAAACATTCTAAAAAGATCAAACATTCTAAAAACGATTCAAACATTCTAAAAAAGATTCAAACATTCTAAAAGGATTCAAACATTCTAAAAAGATCAAACATTCTAAAAACGATTCAAGCATTTTAAAAACGATTCAAACATTCTAAAAAGATCAAACATTCTAAAAACGATTCAAACATTCTAAAAACGATTCAAACATTCTAAAAACGATTCAAACATTCTAAAAAAGATTCAAACATTCTAAAAGGATTCAAACATTCTAAAAGGATTCAAACATTCTAAAAACGATTCAAACATTCTAAAAACGATTCAAACATTCTAAAAACGATTCAAACATTCTAAAAAAGATTCAAACATTCTAAAAGGATTCAAACATTCTAAAAGGATTCAAACATTCTAAAAACGATTCAAACATTCTAAAAAATTCTAAAAAAGATTCAAACATTCTAAAACGATTCAAACATTCTAAAAACGATTCAAACATTCTAAAAACGATTCAAACATTCTAAAAACGATTCAAACATTCTAAAAAATTCTAAAAAAGATTCAAACATTCTAAAAGGATTCAAACATTCTAAAAACGATTCAAACATTCTAAAAACGATTAAATCATTCAAAAAACGATTCAAACATTCTAAAAAGATTCAAACATTCTAAAAACGATTCAAACATTCTAAAAAGATTCAAACATTCTAAAAGGATTCAAACATTCTAAAAGGATTCAAACATTCTAAAAAAGATTCAAACATTCTAAAAGGATTCAAACATTCTAAAAAAGATTCAAACATTCTAAAAACGATTCAAACATTCTAAAAAGATTCAAACATTCTAAAAAAGATTCAAACATTCTAAAAACGATTAAATCATTCAAAAAACGATTCAAACATTCTAAAAAGATTCAAACATTCTAAAAACGATTCAAACATTCTAAAAAGATTCAAACATTCTAAAAGGATTCAAACATTCTAAAAGGATTCAAACATTCTAAAAAAGATTCAAACATTCTAAAAGGATTCAAACATTCTAAAAAAGATTCAAACATTCTAAAAACGATTAAATCATTCAAAAAACGATTCAAACATTCTAAAAAGATTCAAACATTCTAAAAACGATTAAATCATTCAAAAAACGATTCAAACATTCTAAAAAGATTCAAACATTCTAAAAACGATTCAAACATTCTAAAAAGATTCAAACATTCTAAAAGGATTCAAACATTCTAAAAGGATTCAAACATTCTAAAAAAGATTCAAACATTCTAAAAGGATTCAAACATTCTAAAAAAGATTCAAACATTCTAAAAACGATTAAATCATTCAAAAAACGATTCAAACATTCTAAAAAGATTCAAACATTCTAAAAACGATTCAAACATTCTAAAAAGATTCAAACATTCTAAAAAATTCTAAAAAAGAATCAAACATTATAAAAACGATTCAAACATTCTAAAAACGATTAAAACATTCTAAAAACGATTCAAACATTCTAAAAAGATCAAACATTCTAAAAACGATTCAAACATTCTAAAAACGATTCAAACATTCTAAAAACGATTCAAACATTCTAAAAACGATTCAAACATTCTAAAAAATTCTAAAAAAGATTCAAACATTCTAAAAACGATTCAAACATTCTAAAAAATTCTAAAAAAGATTCAAACATTCTAAAAAGATTCAAACATTCTAAAAAATTCTAAAAAAGAATCAAACATTATAAAAGGATTCAAACATTCTAAAAACGATTCAAACATTCTAAAAAAGATTCAAACATTCTAAAAGGATTCAAACATTCTAAAAGGATTCAAACATTCTAAAAACGATTCAAACATTCTAAAAAATTCTAAAAAAGATTCAAACATTCTAAAAAGATCAAACATTCTAAAAACGATTCAAACATTCTAAAAACGATTCAAACATTCTAAAAAGATTCAAACATTCTAAAAAAGATTCAAACATTCTAAAAACGATTCAAACATTCTAAAAAAGATTCAAACATTCTAAAAAGATTCAAACATTCTAAAAACGATTCAAACATTCTAAAAAGATTCAAACATTCTAAAAAATTCTAAAAAAGAATCAAACATTATAAAAGGATTCAAACATTCTAAAAACGATTCAAACATTCTAAAAAGATTCAAACATTCTAAAAACGATTCAAACATTCTAAAAACGATTCCAACATTCTAAAAACGATTAAATCATTCTAAAAACGATTCAAACATTCTAAAAACGATTCAAACATTCTAAAAAAGATTCAAACATTCTAAAAACGATTAAATCATTCTAAAAACGATTCAAACATTCTAAAAAAGATTCAAACATTCTAAAAAGATTCAAACATTCTAAAAACGATTCAAACATTCTAAAAAGATTCAAACATTCTAAAAAAGATTCAAACATTCTAAAAAGATTCAAACATTCTAAAAACGATTCAAACATTCTAAAAAGATTCAAACATTCTAAAAAATTCTAAAAAAGAATCAAACATTCTAAAAAATTCTAAAAAAGAATCAAACATTCTAAAAGGATTCAAACATTCTAAAAAGATTCAAACATTCTAAAAACGATTCAAACATTCTAAAAACGATTCAAACATTCTAAAAAATTCTAAAAAAGATTCAAACATTCTAAAAACGATTCAAACATTCTAAAAAGATCAAACATTCTAAAAACGATTCAAACATTCTAAAAAGATCAAACATTCTAAAAACGATTCAAACATTCTAAAAAAGATTCAAACATTCTAAAAGGATTCAAACATTCTAAAAAGATCAAACATTCTAAAAACGATTCAAACATTCTAAAAAGATTCAAACATTCTAAAAACGATTCAAACATTCTAAAAACGATTCAAACATTCTAAAAACGATTCAAACATTCTAAAAACGATTCAAACATTCTAAAAACGATTCAAACATTCTAAAAACGATTCTAAAAAATTCTAATAACGATTCAAACATTCTAAAAGGATTCAAACATTCTAAAAAAGATATAAACATTCTAAAAAAGATTCAAACATTCTAAAAACGATTCAAACATTCTAAAAACGATTCAAACATTCTAAAAGGATTCAAACATTCTAAAAACGATTCAAACATTCTAAAAAATTCTAAAAAAGATTCAAACATTCTAAAAAGATTCAAACATTCTAAAAACGATTCAAACATTCTAAAAAGATTCAAACATTCTAAAAAATTCTAAAAAAGAATCAAACATTATAAAAGGATTCAAACATTCTAAAAACGATTCAAACATTCTAAAAAAGATTCAAACATTCTAAAAGGATTCAAACATTCTAAAAGGATTCAAACATTCTAAAAACGATTCAAACATTCTAAAAAATTCTAAAAAAGATTCAAACATTCTAAAAAGATCAAACATTCTAAAAACGATTCAAACATTCTAAAAACGATTCAAACATTCTAAAAAGATTCAAACATTCTAAAAAAGATTCAAACATTCTAAAAACGATTCAAACATTCTAAAAAGATTCAAACATTCTAAAAACGATTCAAACATTCTAAAAACGATTCCAACATTCTAAAAACGATTAAATCATTCTAAAAACGATTCAAACATTCTAAAAAAGATTCAAACATTCTAAAAACGATTCAAACATTCTAAAAAAGATTCAAACATTCTAAAAACGATTAAATCATTCTAAAAACGATTCAAACATTCTAAAAAAGATTCAAACATTCTAAAAAGATTCAAACATTCTAAAAACGATTCAAACATTCTAAAAAAGATTCAAACATTCTAAAAACGATTAAATCATTCTAAAAACGATTCAAACATTCTAAAAAAGATTCAAACATTCTAAAAAGATTCAAACATTCTAAAAACGATTCAAACATTCTAAAAAGATTCAAACATTCTAAAAAATTCTAAAAAAGAATCAAACATTATAAAAGGATTCAAACATTCTAAAAACGATTCAAACATTCTAAAAGGATTCAAACATTCTAAAAAGATTCAAACATTCTAAAAACGATTCAAACATTCTAAAAACGATTCAAACATTCTAAAAAATTCTAAAAAAGATTCAAACATTCTAAAAACGATTCAAACATTCTAAAAAGATCAAACATTCTAAAAACGATTCAAACATTCTAAAAAGATCAAACATTCTAAAAACGATTCAAACATTCTAAAAACGATTCTAAAAAATTCTAATAACGATTCAAACATTCTAAAAGGATTCAAACATTCTAAAAAAGATTCAAACATTCTAAAAACGATTCAAACATTCTAAAAAAGATTCAAACATTCTAAAAACGATTCAAACATTCTAAAAGGATTCAAACATTCTAAAAAGATCAACCATTCTAAAAACGATTCCAACATTCTAAAAACGATTAAATCATTCTAAAAACGATTCAAACATTCTAAAAGGATTCAAACATTCTAAAAACGATTCAAACATTCTAAAAAGATCAAACATTCTAAAAACGATTCCAACATTCTAAAAACGATTAAATCATTCTAAAAACGATTAAATCATTCTAAAAACGATTCAAACATTCTAAAAACGATTCAAACATTCTAAAAACGATTCAAACATTCTAAAAACGATTCAAACATTCTAAAAACGATTCAAACATTCTAAAAAGATTCAAACATTCTAAAAACGATTCAAACATTCTAAAAACGATTCAAACATTCTAAAAACGATTCCAACATTCTAAAAACGATTAAATCATTCTAAAAACGATTCAAACATTCTAAAAAGATTCAAACATTCTAAAAACGATTCAAACATTCTAAAAACGATTCAAACATTCTAAAAACGATTCAAACATTCTAAAAACGATTCAAACATTCTAAAAGGATTCAAACATTCTAAAAAAGATTCAAACATTCTAAAAACGATTAAATCATTCTAAAAACGATTCAAACATTCTAAAAAGATTCAAACATTCTAAAAACGATTCAAACATTCTAAAAAGATTCAAACATTCTAAAAACGATTCAAACATTCTAAAAAGATTCAAACATTCTAAAAACGATTCAAACATTCTAAAAAATTCTAAAAACGATTCAAACATTCTAAAAAGATTCAAACATTCTAAAAAGATTCAAACATTCTAAAAACGATTCAAACATTCTAAAAAGATTCAAACATTCTAAAAAATTCTAAAAAAGAATCAAACATTATAAAAGGATTCAAACATTCTAAAAACGATTCAAACATTCTAAAAAGATTCAAACATTCTAAAAACGATTCAAACATTCTAAAAACGATTCCAACATTCTAAAAACGATTAAATCATTCTAAAAACGATTCAAACATTCTAAAAACGATTCAAACATTCTAAAAACGATTCAAACATTCTAAAAACGATTCAAACATTCTAAAAAGATTCAAACATTCTAAAAACGATTCAAACATTCTAAAAACGATTCAAACATTCTAAAAACGATTCCAACATTCTAAAAACGATTAAATCATTCTAAAAACGATTCAAACATTCTAAAAAGATTCAAACATTCTAAAAACGATTCAAACATTCTAAAAAAGATTCAAACATTCTAAAAACGATTAAATCATTCTAAAAACGATTCAAACATTCTAAAAAAGATTCAAACATTCTAAAAAGATTCAAACATTCTAAAAACGATTCAAACATTCTAAAAGGATTCAAACATTCTAAAAAGATTCAAACATTCTAAAAACGATTCAAACATTCTAAAAACGATTCAAACATTCTAAAAAATTCTAAAAAAGATTCAAACATTCTAAAAACGATTCAAACATTCTAAAAAGATCAAACATTCTAAAAACGATTCAAACATTCTAAAAAGATCAAACATTCTAAAAACGATTCAAACATTCTAAAAAAGATTCAAACATTCTAAAAGGATTCAAACATTCTAAAAAGATCAAACATTCTAAAAACGATTCAAACATTCTAAAAAGATTCAAACATTCTAAAAACGATTCAAACATTCTAAAAACGATTCAAACATTCTAAAAACGATTCAAACATTCTAAAAACGATTCAAACATTCTAAAAAGATTCAAACATTCTAAAAACGATTCAAACATTCTAAAAACGATTCTAAAAAATTCTAATAACGATTCAAACATTCTAAAAGGATTCAAACATTCTAAAAAAGATATAAACATTCTAAAAAAGATTCAAACATTCTAAAAACGATTCAAACATTCTAAAAACGATTCAAACATTCTAAAAGGATTCAAACATTCTAAAAACGATTCAAACATTCTAAAAAATTCTAAAAAAGATTCAAACATTCTAAAAAGATTCAAACATTCTAAAAACGATTCAAACATTCTAAAAAGATTCAAACATTCTAAAAAATTCTAAAAAAGAATCAAACATTATAAAAGGATTCAAACATTCTAAAAACGATTCAAACATTCTAAAAAAGATTCAAACATTCTAAAAGGATTCAAACATTCTAAAAGGATTCAAACATTCTAAAAACGATTCAAACATTCTAAAAAATTCTAAAAAAGATTCAAACATTCTAAAAAGATCAAACATTCTAAAAACGATTCAAACATTCTAAAAACGATTCAAACATTCTAAAAAGATTCAAACATTCTAAAAAAGATTCAAACATTCTAAAAACGATTAAATCATTCAAAAAACGATTCAAACATTCTAAAAAGATCAAACATTCTAAAAACGATTCAAACATTCTAAAAAAGATTCAAACATTCTAAAAGGATTCAAACATTCTAAAAAGATCAAACATTCTAAAAACGATTCAAGCATTTTAAAAACGATTCAAACATTCTAAAAAGATCAAACATTCTAAAAACGATTCAAACATTCTAAAAAGATTCAAACATTCTAAAAACGATTCAAACATTCTAAAAAGATTCAAACATTCTAAAAGGATTCAAACATTCTAAAAGGATTCAAACATTCTAAAAAAGATTCAAACATTCTAAAAGGATTCAAACATTCTAAAAAAGATTCAAACATTCTAAAAACGATTAAATCATTCAAAAAACGATTCAAACATTCTAAAAAGATTCAAACATTCTAAAAACGATTCAAACATTCTAAAAAGATTCAAACATTCTAAAAAATTCTAAAAAAGAATCAAACATTATAAAACGATTCAAACATTCTAAAAGGATTCAAACATTCTAAAAAAGATTCAAACATTCTAAAAACGATTCAAACATTCTAAAAAAGATTCAATCATTCTAAAAACGATTCAAACATTCTAAAAGGATTCAAACATTCTAAAAACGATTCAAACATTCTAAAAAGATCAAACATTCTAAAAACGATTCCAACATTCTAAAAACGATTAAATCATTCTAAAAACGATTAAATCATTCTAAAAACGATTCAAACATTCTAAAAACGATTCAAACATTCTAAAAAGATTCAAACATTCTAAAAAAGATTCAAACATTCTAAAAACGATTCAAACATTCTAAAAAGATTCAAACATTCTAAAAACGATTCAAACATTCTAAAAACGATTCCAACATTCTAAAAACGATTAAATCATTCTAAAAACGATTCAAACATTCTAAAAAATTCTAAAAAAGATTCAAACATTCTAAAAACGATTCAAACATTCTAAAAACGATTCAAACATTCTAAAAAGATTCAAACATTCTAAAAAAGATTCAAACATTCTAAAAACGATTCAAACATTCTAAAAAGATTCAAACATTCTAAAAACGATTCAAACATTCTAAAAACGATTCCAACATTCTAAAAACGATTAAATCATTCTAAAAACGATTCAAACATTCTAAAAAATTCTAAAAAAGATTCAAACATTCTAAAAACGATTCAAACATTCTAAAAAGATCAAACATTCTAAAAACGATTCAAACATTCTAAAAAGATCAAACATTCTAAAAACGATTCAAACATTCTAAAAAAGATTCAAACATTCTAAAAGGATTCAAACATTCTAAAAAGATCAAACATTCTAAAAACGATTCAAACATTCTAAAAAGATTCAAACATTCTAAAAACGATTCAAACATTCTAAAAACGATTCAAACATTCTAAAAACGATTCAAACATTCTAAAAACGATTCAAACATTCTAAAAAGATTCAAACATTCTAAAAACGATTCAAACATTCTAAAAACGATTCTAAAAAATTCTAATAACGATTCAAACATTCTAAAAGGATTCAAACATTCTAAAAAAGATATAAACATTCTAAAAAAGATTCAAACATTCTAAAAACGATTCAAACATTCTAAAAAGATCAAACATTCTAAAAACGATTCAAACATTCTAAAAAGATTCAAACATTCTAAAAAATTCTAAAAAAGAATCAAACATTATAAAACGATTCAAACATTCTAAAAGGATTCAAACATTCTAAAAAAGATTCAAACATTCTAAAAACGATTCAAACATTCTAAAAAAGATTCAATCATTCTAAAAACGATTCAAACATTCTAAAAGGATTCAAACATTCTAAAAACGATTCAAACATTCTAAAAAGATCAAACATTCTAAAAACGATTCCAACATTCTAAAAACGATTAAATCATTCTAAAAACGATTAAATCATTCTAAAAACGATTCAAACATTCTAAAAACGATTCAAACATTCTAAAAAGATTCAAACATTCTAAAAAAGATTCAAACATTCTAAAAACGATTCAAACATTCTAAAAAGATTCAAACATTCTAAAAACGATTCAAACATTCTAAAAACGATTCCAACATTCTAAAAACGATTAAATCATTCTAAAAACGATTCAAACATTCTAAAAAATTCTAAAAAAGATTCAAACATTCTAAAAACGATTCAAACATTCTAAAAAGATCAAACATTCTAAAAACGATTCAAACATTCTAAAAAGATCAAACATTCTAAAAACGATTCAAACATTCTAAAAAGATTCAAACATTCTAAAAAATTCTAAAAAAGAATCAAACATTATAAAACGATTCAAACATTCTAAAAGGATTCAAACATTCTAAAAAAGATTCAAACATTCTAAAAACGATTCAAACATTCTAAAAAAGATTCAATCATTCTAAAAACGATTCAAACATTCTAAAAGGATTCAAACATTCTAAAAACGATTCAAACATTCTAAAAAGATCAAACATTCTAAAAACGATTCCAACATTCTAAAAACGATTAAATCATTCTAAAAACGATTAAATCATTCTAAAAACGATTCAAACATTCTAAAAACGATTCAAACATTCTAAAAAGATTCAAACATTCTAAAAAAGATTCAAACATTCTAAAAACGATTCAAACATTCTAAAAAGATTCAAACATTCTAAAAACGATTCAAACATTCTAAAAACGATTCCAACATTCTAAAAACGATTAAATCATTCTAAAAACGATTCAAACATTCTAAAAAATTCTAAAAAAGATTCAAACATTCTAAAAACGATTCAAACATTCTAAAAAGATCAAACATTCTAAAAACGATTCAAACATTCTAAAAAGATCAAACATTCTAAAAACGATTCAAACATTCTAAAAAAGATTCAAACATTCTAAAAGGATTCAAACATTCTAAAAAGATCAAACATTCTAAAAACGATTCAAACATTCTAAAAAGATTCAAACATTCTAAAAAGATTCAAACATTCTAAAAACGATTCAAACATTCTAAAAACGATTCTAAAAAATTCTAATAACGATTCAAACATTCTAAAAGGATTCAAACATTCTAAAAAAGATATAAACATTCTAAAAAAGATTCAAACATTCTAAAAACGATTCAAACATTCTAAAAACGATTCAAACATTCTAAAAGGATTCAAACATTCTAAAAAAGATTCAAACATTCTAAAAACGATTCAAACATTCTAAAAGGATTCAAACATTCTAAAAAGATCAACCATTCTAAAAACGATTCCAACATTCTAAAAACGATTAAATCATTCTAAAAACGATTCAAACATTCTAAAAGGATTCAAACATTCTAAAAACGATTCAAACATTCTAAAAGGATTCAAACATTCTAAAAAAGATTCAAACATTCTAAAAACGATTAAATCATTCTAAAAACGATTCAAACATTCTAAAAGGATTCAAACATTCTAAAAACGATTCAAACATTCTAAAAACGATTCAAACATTCTAAAAAATTCTAAAAAAGATTCAAACATTCTAAAAGGATTCAAACATTCTAAAAACGATTCAATCATTCTAAAAACGATTCAAACATTCTAAAAACGATTCAAACATTCTAAAAAATTCTAAAAAAGATTCAAACATTCTAAAACGATTCAAACATTCTAAAAACGATTCAAACATTCTAAAAACGATTCAAACATTCTAAAAAGATCAAACATTCTAAAAACGATTCAAACATTCTAAAAAAGATTCAAACATTCTAAAAGGATTCAAACATTCTAAAAAGATCAAACATTCTAAAAACGATTCAAACATTCTAAAAAGATCAAACATTCTAAAAACGATTCAAACATTCTAAAAAAGATTCAAACATTCTAAAAGGATTCAAACATTCTAAAAAGATTCAAACATTCTAAAAAATTCTAAAAAAGAATCAAACATTATAAAACGATTCAAACATTCTAAAAGGATTCAAACATTCTAAAAAAGATTCAAACATTCTAAAAACGATTCAAACATTCTAAAAAAGATTCAATCATTCTAAAAACGATTCAAACATTCTAAAAGGATTCAAACATTCTAAAAACGATTCAAACATTCTAAAAAGATCAAACATTCTAAAAACGATTCCAACATTCTAAAAACGATTAAATCATTCTAAAAACGATTAAATCATTCTAAAAACGATTCAAACATTCTAAAAACGATTCAAACATTCTAAAAAGATTCAAACATTCTAAAAAAGATTCAAACATTCTAAAAACGATTCAAACATTCTAAAAAGATTCAAACATTCTAAAAACGATTCAAACATTCTAAAAACGATTCCAACATTCTAAAAACGATTAAATCATTCTAAAAACGATTCAAACATTCTAAAAAATTCTAAAAAAGATTCAAACATTCTAAAAACGATTCAAACATTCTAAAAACGATTCAAACATTCTAAAAAGATTCAAACATTCTAAAAAAGATTCAAACATTCTAAAAACGATTCAAACATTCTAAAAAGATTCAAACATTCTAAAAACGATTCAAACATTCTAAAAACGATTCCAACATTCTAAAAACGATTAAATCATTCTAAAAACGATTCAAACATTCTAAAAAATTCTAAAAAAGATTCAAACATTCTAAAAACGATTCAAACATTCTAAAAAGATCAAACATTCTAAAAACGATTCAAACATTCTAAAAAGATCAAACATTCTAAAAACGATTCAAACATTCTAAAAAAGATTCAAACATTCTAAAAGGATTCAAACATTCTAAAAAGATCAAACATTCTAAAAACGATTCAAACATTCTAAAAAGATTCAAACATTCTAAAAACGATTCAAACATTCTAAAAACGATTCAAACATTCTAAAAACGATTCAAACATTCTAAAAACGATTCAAACATTCTAAAAAGATTCAAACATTCTAAAAACGATTCAAACATTCTAAAAACGATTCTAAAAAATTCTAATAACGATTCAAACATTCTAAAAGGATTCAAACATTCTAAAAAAGATATAAACATTCTAAAAAAGATTCAAACATTCTAAAAACGATTCAAACATTCTAAAAAGATCAAACATTCTAAAAACGATTCAAACATTCTAAAAAGATTCAAACATTCTAAAAAATTCTAAAAAAGAATCAAACATTATAAAACGATTCAAACATTCTAAAAGGATTCAAACATTCTAAAAAAGATTCAAACATTCTAAAAACGATTCAAACATTCTAAAAAAGATTCAATCATTCTAAAAACGATTCAAACATTCTAAAAGGATTCAAACATTCTAAAAACGATTCAAACATTCTAAAAAGATCAAACATTCTAAAAACGATTCCAACATTCTAAAAACGATTAAATCATTCTAAAAACGATTAAATCATTCTAAAAACGATTCAAACATTCTAAAAACGATTCAAACATTCTAAAAAGATTCAAACATTCTAAAAAAGATTCAAACATTCTAAAAACGATTCAAACATTCTAAAAAGATTCAAACATTCTAAAAACGATTCAAACATTCTAAAAACGATTCCAACATTCTAAAAACGATTAAATCATTCTAAAAACGATTCAAACATTCTAAAAAATTCTAAAAAAGATTCAAACATTCTAAAAACGATTCAAACATTCTAAAAAGATCAAACATTCTAAAAACGATTCAAACATTCTAAAAAGATCAAACATTCTAAAAACGATTCAAACATTCTAAAAAGATTCAAACATTCTAAAAAATTCTAAAAAAGAATCAAACATTATAAAACGATTCAAACATTCTAAAAGGATTCAAACATTCTAAAAAAGATTCAAACATTCTAAAAACGATTCAAACATTCTAAAAAAGATTCAATCATTCTAAAAACGATTCAAACATTCTAAAAGGATTCAAACATTCTAAAAACGATTCAAACATTCTAAAAAGATCAAACATTCTAAAAACGATTCCAACATTCTAAAAACGATTAAATCATTCTAAAAACGATTAAATCATTCTAAAAACGATTCAAACATTCTAAAAACGATTCAAACATTCTAAAAAGATTCAAACATTCTAAAAAAGATTCAAACATTCTAAAAACGATTCAAACATTCTAAAAAGATTCAAACATTCTAAAAACGATTCAAACATTCTAAAAACGATTCCAACATTCTAAAAACGATTAAATCATTCTAAAAACGATTCAAACATTCTAAAAAATTCTAAAAAAGATTCAAACATTCTAAAAACGATTCAAACATTCTAAAAAGATCAAACATTCTAAAAACGATTCAAACATTCTAAAAAGATCAAACATTCTAAAAACGATTCAAACATTCTAAAAAAGATTCAAACATTCTAAAAGGATTCAAACATTCTAAAAAGATCAAACATTCTAAAAACGATTCAAACATTCTAAAAAGATTCAAACATTCTAAAAAGATTCAAACATTCTAAAAACGATTCAAACATTCTAAAAACGATTCTAAAAAATTCTAATAACGATTCAAACATTCTAAAAGGATTCAAACATTCTAAAAAAGATATAAACATTCTAAAAAAGATTCAAACATTCTAAAAACGATTCAAACATTCTAAAAACGATTCAAACATTCTAAAAGGATTCAAACATTCTAAAAAAGATTCAAACATTCTAAAAACGATTCAAACATTCTAAAAGGATTCAAACATTCTAAAAAGATCAACCATTCTAAAAACGATTCCAACATTCTAAAAACGATTAAATCATTCTAAAAACGATTCAAACATTCTAAAAGGATTCAAACATTCTAAAAACGATTCAAACATTCTAAAAGGATTCAAACATTCTAAAAAAGATTCAAACATTCTAAAAACGATTAAATCATTCTAAAAACGATTCAAACATTCTAAAAGGATTCAAACATTCTAAAAACGATTCAAACATTCTAAAAACGATTCAAACATTCTAAAAAATTCTAAAAAAGATTCAAACATTCTAAAAGGATTCAAACATTCTAAAAACGATTCAATCATTCTAAAAACGATTCAAACATTCTAAAAACGATTCAAACATTCTAAAAAATTCTAAAAAAGATTCAAACATTCTAAAACGATTCAAACATTCTAAAAACGATTCAAACATTCTAAAAACGATTCAAACATTCTAAAAAGATCAAACATTCTAAAAACGATTCAAACATTCTAAAAAAGATTCAAACATTCTAAAAGGATTCAAACATTCTAAAAAGATCAAACATTCTAAAAACGATTCAAACATTCTAAAAACGATTCAAACATTCTAAAAACGATTCAAACATTCTAAAAACGATTCAAGCATTCTAAAAACGATTCAAACATTCTAAAAACGATTCAAACATTCTAAAAACGATTCAAACATTCTAAAAACGATTCAAACATTCTAAAAACGATTCAAACATTCTAAAAACGATTCAAACATTCTAAAAAGATCAAACATTCTAAAAACGATTCAAACATTCTAAAAACGATTCAAACATTCTAAAAACGATTCAAACATTCTAAAAAATTCTAAAAAAGATTCAAACATTCTAAAAGGATTCAAACATTCTAAAAACGATTCAATCATTCTAAAAACGATTCAAACATTCTAAAAAAGATTCAAACATTCTAAAAACGATTCAAACATTCTAAAACAGATTCAAACATTCTAAAAACGATTCAAACATTCTAAAACGATTCAAACATTCTAAAACCGATTCAAACATTCTAAAAAAGATTCAAACATTCTAAAAGGATTCAAACATTCTAAAAGGATTCAAACATTCTAAAAACGATTCAAACATTCTAAAAAATTCTAAAAAAGATTCAAACATTCTAAAACGATTCAAACATTCTAAAAACGATTCAAACATTCTAAAAACGATTCAAACATTCTAAAAAGATCAAACATTCTAAAAACGATTCAAACATTCTAAAAACGATTCAAACATTCTAAAAACGATTCAAACATTCTAAAAAATTCTAAAAAAGATTCAAACATTCTAAAAGGATTCAAACATTCTAAAAACGATTCAAACATTCTAAAAAATTCTAAAAAAGATTCAAACATTCTAAAACGATTCAAACATTCTAAAAGGATTCAAACATTCTAAAAACGATTCAAACATTCTAAAAAATTCTAAAAAAGATTCAAACATTCTAAAACGATTCAAACATTCTAAAAACGATTCAAACATTCTAAAAACGATTCAAACATTCTAAAAAGATTCAAACATTCTAAAAACGATTCAAACATTCTAAAAAGATTCAAACATTCTAAAAACGATTCAAACATTCTAAAAAGATTCAAACATTCTAAAAACGATTCAAACATTCTAAAAAATTCTAAAAACGATTCAAACATTCTAAAAAGATTCAAACATTCTAAAAACGATTCAAACATTCTAAAAAATTCTAAAAACGATTCAAACATTCTAAAAAGATTCAAACATTCTAAAAACGATTCAAACATTCTAAAAACGATTCAAACATTCTAAAAACGATTCAAACATTCTAAAAACGATTCAAACATTCTAAAAACGATTCAAACATTCTAAAAACGATTCAAACATTCTAAAAAGATCAAACATTCTAAAAACGATTCAAACATTCTAAAAACGATTCAAACATTCTAAAAACGATTCAAACATTCTAAAAAATTCTAAAAAAGATTCAAACATTCTAAAAGGATTCAAACATTCTAAAAACGATTCAATCATTCTAAAAACGATTCAAACATTCTAAAAAAGATTCAAACATTCTAAAAACGATTCAAACATTCTAAAACAGATTCAAACATTCTAAAAACGATTCAAACATTCTAAAACGATTCAAACATTCTAAAACCGATTCAAACATTCTAAAAAAGATTCAAACATTCTAAAAGGATTCAAACATTCTAAAAGGATTCAAACATTCTAAAAACGATTCAAACATTCTAAAAAATTCTAAAAAAGATTCAAACATTCTAAAACGATTCAAACATTCTAAAAACGATTCAAACATTCTAAAAACGATTCAAACATTCTAAAAAGATCAAACATTCTAAAAACGATTCAAACATTCTAAAAACGATTCAAACATTCTAAAAACGATTCAAACATTCTAAAAAATTCTAAAAAAGATTCAAACATTCTAAAAGGATTCAAACATTCTAAAAACGATTCAAACATTCTAAAAAATTCTAAAAAAGATTCAAACATTCTAAAACGATTCAAACATTCTAAAAGGATTCAAACATTCTAAAAACGATTCAAACATTCTAAAAAATTCTAAAAAAGATTCAAACATTCTAAAACGATTCAAACATTCTAAAAACGATTCAAACATTCTAAAAACGATTCAAACATTCTAAAAAGATTCAAACATTCTAAAAACGATTCAAACATTCTAAAAAGATTCAAACATTCTAAAAACGATTCAAACATTCTAAAAAGATTCAAACATTCTAAAAACGATTCAAACATTCTAAAAAATTCTAAAAACGATTCAAACATTCTAAAAAGATTCAAACATTCTAAAAACGATTCAAACATTCTAAAAAATTCTAAAAACGATTCAAACATTCTAAAAAGATTCAAACATTCTAAAAACGATTCAAACATTCTAAAAACGATTCAAACATTCTAAAAACGATTCAAACATTCTAAAAAGATTCAAACATTCTAAAAACGATTCAAACATTCTAAAAACGATTCAAACATTCTAAAAAAGATTCAAACATTCTAAAAGGATTCAAACATTCTAAAAGGATTCAAACATTCTAAAAACGATTCAAACATTCTAAAAAATTCTAAAAAAGATTCAAACATTCTAAAACGATTCAAACATTCTAAAAACGATTCAAACATTCTAAAAACGATTCAAACATTCTAAAAAGATCAAACATTCTAAAAACGATTCAAACATTCTAAAAACGATTCAAACATTCTAAAAACGATTCAAACATTCTAAAAAATTCTAAAAAAGATTCAAACATTCTAAAAGGATTCAAACATTCTAAAAACGATTCAAACATTCTAAAAAATTCTAAAAAAGATTCAAACATTCTAAAACGATTCAAACATTCTAAAAGGATTCAAACATTCTAAAAACGATTCAAACATTCTAAAAAATTCTAAAAAAGATTCAAACATTCTAAAACGATTCAAACATTCTAAAAACGATTCAAACATTCTAAAAACGATTCAAACATTCTAAAAAGATCAAACATTCTAAAAACGATTCAAACATTCTAAAAACGATTCAAACATTCTAAAAACGATTCAAACATTCTAAAAAATTCTAAAAAAGATTCAAACATTCTAAAAGGATTCAAACATTCTAAAAACGATTCAAACATTCTAAAAACGATTCAAACATTCTAAAAAATTCTAAAAAAGATTCAAACATTCTAAAAAAGATTCAAACATTCTAAAAAAGATTCAAACATTCTAAAAACGATTAAATCATTCTAAAAACGATTCAAACATTCTAAAAAGATTCAAACATTCTAAAAACGATTCAAACATTCTAAAAAGATTCAAACATTCTAAAAACGATTCAAACATTCTAAAAAGATTCAAACATTCTAAAAACGATTCAAACATTCTAAAAAATTCTAAAAACGATTCAAACATTCTAAAAAGATTCAAACATTCTAAAAACGATTCAAACATTCTAAAAAATTCTAAAAACGATTCAAACATTCTAAAAAGATTCAAACATTCTAAAAACGATTCAAACATTCTAAAAACGATTCAAACATTCTAAAAACGATTCAAACATTCTAAAAAGATTCAAACATTCTAAAAACGATTCAAACATTCTAAAAACGATTCAAACATTCTAAAAAGATTCAAACATTCTAAAAACGATTCAAACATTCTAAAAAGATTCAAACATTCTAAAAACGATTCAAACATTCTAAAAAGATTCAAACATTCTAAAAACGATTCAAACATTCTAAAAAATTCTAAAAACGATTCAAACATTCTAAAAAGATTCAAACATTCTAAAAACGATTCAAACATTCTAAAAACGATTCAAACATTCTAAAAACGATTCAAACATTCTAAAAAGATTCAAACATTCTAAAAACGATTCAAACATTCTAAAAACGATTCAAACATTCTAAAAAAGATTCAAACATTCTAAAAGGATTCAAACATTCTAAAAAGATCAAACATTCTAAAAACGATTCAAACATTCTAAAAACGATTCAAACATTCTAAAACAGATTCAAACATTCTAAAAACGATTCAAACATTCTAAAACGATTCAAACATTCTAAAACCGATTCAAACATTCTAAAAAAGATTCAAACATTCTAAAAGGATTCAAACATTCTAAAAGGATTCAAACATTCTAAAAACGATTCAAACATTCTAAAAAATTCTAAAAAAGATTCAAACATTCTAAAACGATTCAAACATTCTAAAAACGATTCAAACATTCTAAAAACGATTCAAACATTCTAAAAAGATCAAACATTCTAAAAACGATTCAAACATTCTAAAAAGATTCAAACATTCTAAAAAATTCTAAAAACGATTCAAACATTCTAAAAAGATTCAAACATTCTAAAAACGATTCAAACATTCTAAAAAGATTCAAACATTCTAAAAACGATTCAAACATTCTAAAAACGATTCAAACATTCTAAAAACGATTCAAACATTCTAAAAAGATTCAAACATTCTAAAAACGATTCAAACATTCTAAAAACGATTCAAACATTCTAAAAAAGATTCAAACATTCTAAAAGGATTCAAACATTCTAAAAAGATCAAACATTCTAAAAACGATTCAAACATTCTAAAAACGATTCAAACATTCTAAAACAGATTCAAACATTCTAAAAACGATTCAAACATTCTAAAAGGATTCAAACATTCTAAAAGGATTCAAACATTCTAAAAACGATTCAAACATTCTAAAAAATTCTAAAAAAGATTCAAACATTCTAAAACGATTCAAACATTCTAAAAACGATTCAAACATTCTAAAAACGATTCAAACATTCTAAAAAGATCAAACATTCTAAAAACGATTCAAACATTCTAAAAACGATTCAAACATTCTAAAAACGATTCAAACATTCTAAAAAATTCTAAAAAAGATTCAAACATTCTAAAAGGATTCAAACATTCTAAAAACGATTCAAACATTCTAAAAACGATTCAAACATTCTAAAAAAGATTCAAACATTCTAAAAACGATTCAAACATTCTAAAAAAGATTCAAACATTCTAAAAAAGATTCAAACATTCTAAAAACGATTAAATCATTCTAAAAACGATTCAAACATTCTAAAAAAGATTCAAACATTCTAAAAGGATTCAAACATTCTAAAAGGATTCAAACATTCTAAAAACGATTCAAACATTCTAAAAAATTCTAAAAAAGATTCAAACATTCTAAAACGATTCAAACATTCTAAAAACGATTCAAACATTCTAAAAAAGATTCAAACATTCTAAAAAAGATTCAAACATTCTAAAAACGATTAAATCATTCTAAAAACGATTCAAACATTCTAAAAAGATTCAAACATTCTAAAAACGATTCAAACATTCTAAAAAGATTCAAACATTCTAAAAACGATTCAAACATTCTCAAAAGATTCAAACATTCTAAAAACGATTCAAACATTCTAAAAAATTCTAAAAACGATTCAAACATTCTAAAAAGATTCAAACATTCTAAAAACGATTCAAACATTCTAAAAAATTCTAAAAACGATTCAAACATTCTAAAAAGATTCAAACATTCTAAAAAGATTCAAACATTCTAAAAACGATTCAAACATTCTAAAAACGATTCAAACATTCTAAAAAAGATTCAAACATTCTAAAAGGATTCAAACATTCTAAAAGGATTCAAACATTCTAAAAACGATTCAAACATTCTAAAAAATTCTAAAAAAGATTCAAACATTCTAAAAACGATTCAAACATTCTAAAAAATTCTAAAAACGATTCAAACATTCTAAAAAGATTCAAACATTCTAAAAACGATTCAAACATTCTAAAAAATTCTAAAAACGATTCAAACATTCTAAAAAGATTCAAACATTCTAAAAAGATTCAAACATTCTAAAAACGATTCAAACATTCTAAAAACGATTCAAACATTCTAAAAACGATTCAAACATTCTAAAAGGATTCAAACATTCTAAAAAAGATTCAAACATTCTAAAAACGATTCAAACATTCTAAAAAAGATTCAAACATTCTAAAAACGATTCAAACATTCTAAAAGGATTCAAACATTCTAAAAACGATTCAAACATTCTAAAAACGATTCAAACATTCTAAAAAATTCTAAAAAAGATTCAAACATTCTAAAAGGATTCAAACATTCTAAAAACGATTCAATCATTCTAAAAACGATTCAAACATTCTAAAAAAGATTCAAACATTCTAAAAACGATTCAAACATTCTAAAAAAGATTCAAACATTCTAAAAACGATTCAAACATTCTAAAAAATTCTAAAAAAGATTCAAACATTCTAAAAGGATTCAAACATTCTAAAAACGATTCAAACATTCTAAAAACGATTCAAACATTCTAAAAAATTCTAAAAAAGATTCAAACATTCTAAAAAAGATTCAAACATTCTAAAAAAGATTCAAACATTCTAAAAACGATTAAATCATTCTAAAAACGATTCAAACATTCTAAAAAAGATTCAAACATTCTAAAAAAGATTCAAACATTCTAAAAACGATTAAATCATTCTAAAAACGATTCAAACATTCTAAAACGATTCAAACATTCTAAAAACGATTCAAACATTCTAAAAAAGATTCAAACATTCTAAAAGGATTCAAACATTCTAAAAGGATTCAAACATTCTAAAAACGATTCAAACATTCTAAAAAATTCTAAAAAAGATTCAAACATTCTAAAACGATTCAAACATTCTAAAAAATTCTAAAAAAGATTCAAACATTCTAAAAACGATTCAAACATTCTAAAAAATTCTAAAAAAGATTCAAACATTCTAAAAAAGATTCAAACATTCTAAAAAAGATTCAAACATTCTAAAAACGATTAAATCATTCTAAAAACGATTCAAACATTCTAAAAAAGATTCAAACATTCTAAAAAAGATTCAAACATTCTAAAAACGATTAAATCATTCTAAAAACGATTCAAACATTCTAAAACGATTCAAACATTCTAAAAACGATTCAAACATTCTAAAAAAGATTCAAACATTCTAAAAGGATTCAAACATTCTAAAAGGATTCAAACATTCTAAAAACGATTCAAACATTCTAAAAAATTCTAAAAAAGATTCAAACATTCTAAAACGATTCAAACATTCTAAAAAAGATTCAAACATTCTAAAAGGATTCAAACATTCTAAAAACGATTCAAACATTCTAAAAACGATTCAAACATTCTAAAAAATTCTAAAAAAGATTCAAACATTCTAAAAGGATTCAAACATTCTAAAAACGATTCAATCATTCTAAAAACGATTCAAACATTCTAAAAAAGATTCAAACATTCTAAAAACGATTCAAACATTCTAAAAAAGATTCAAACATTCTAAAAACGATTCAAACATTCTAAAAAATTCTAAAAAAGATTCAAACATTCTAAAAGGATTCAAACATTCTAAAAAATTCTAAAAAAGATTCAAACATTCTAAAACGATTCAAACATTCTAAAAACGATTCAAACATTCTAAAAAAGATTCAAACATTCTAAAAAAGATTCAAACATTCTAAAAACGATTAAATCATTCTAAAAACGATTCAAACATTCTAAAAAGATTCAAACATTCTAAAAACGATTCAAACATTCTAAAAAGATTCAAACATTCTAAAAACGATTCAAACATTCTCAAAAGATTCAAACATTCTAAAAACGATTCAAACATTCTAAAAAATTCTAAAAACGATTCAAACATTCTAAAAAGATTCAAACATTCTAAAAACGATTCAAACATTCTAAAAAATTCTAAAAACGATTCAAACATTCTAAAAAGATTCAAACATTCTAAAAAGATTCAAACATTCTAAAAACGATTCAAACATTCTAAAAACGATTCAAACATTCTAAAAACGATTCAAACATTCTAAAAGGATTCAAACATTCTAAAAAAGATTCAAACATTCTAAAAACGATTCAAACATTCTAAAAAAGATTCAAACATTCTAAAAACGATTCAAACATTCTAAAAGGATTCAAACATTCTAAAAACGATTCAAACATTCTAAAAACGATTCAAACATTCTAAAAAATTCTAAAAAAGATTCAAACATTCTAAAAAAGATTCAAACATTCTAAAAAAGATTCAAACATTCTAAAAACGATTAAATCATTCTAAAAACGATTCAAACATTCTAAAAAAGATTCAAACATTCTAAAAAAGATTCAAACATTCTAAAAACGATTAAATCATTCTAAAAACGATTCAAACATTCTAAAACGATTCAAACATTCTAAAAACGATTCAAACATTCTAAAAAAGATTCAAACATTCTAAAAGGATTCAAACATTCTAAAAGGATTCAAACATTCTAAAAACGATTCAAACATTCTAAAAAATTCTAAAAAAGATTCAAACATTCTAAAACGATTCAAACATTCTAAAAAATTCTAAAAAAGATTCAAACATTCTAAAAGGATTCAAACATTCTAAAAACGATTCAAACATTCTAAAAACGATTCAAACATTCTAAAAAATTCTAAAAAAGATTCAAACATTCTAAAAGGATTCAAACATTCTAAAAACGATTCAAACATTCTAAAAACGATTCAAACATTCTAAAAAATTCTAAAAAAGATTCAAACATTCTAAAAAAGATTCAAACATTCTAAAAAAGATTCAAACATTCTAAAAACGATTAAATCATTCTAAAAACGATTCAAACATTCTAAAACGATTCAAACATTCTAAAAACGATTCAAACATTCTAAAAAAGATTCAAACATTCTAAAAGGATTCAAACATTCTAAAAGGATTCAAACATTCTAAAAACGATTCAAACATTCTAAAAAATTCTAAAAAAGATTCAAACATTCTAAAACGATTCAAACATTCTAAAAACGATTCAAACATTCTAAAAAAGATTCAAACATTCTAAAAAAGATTCAAACATTCTAAAAACGATTCAAACATTCTAAAAAGATTCAAACATTCTAAAAACGATTCAAACATTCTAAAAAGATTCAAACATTCTAAAAACGATTCAAACATTCTAAAAAATTCTAAAAACGATTCAAACATTCTAAAAAGATTCAAACATTCTAAAAACGATTCAAACATTCTAAAAACGATTCAAACATTCTAAAAACGATTCAAACATTCTAAAAACGATTCAAACATTCTAAAAACGATTCAAACATTCTAAAAAGATTCAAACATTCTAAAAACGATTCAAACATTCTAAAAACGATTCAAACATTCTAAAAAAGATTCAAACATTCTAAAAGGATTCAAACATTCTAAAAAGATCAAACATTCTAAAAACGATTCAAACATTCTAAAAACGATTCAAACATTCTAAAAACGATTCAAACATTCTAAAAACGATTCAAGCATTCTAAAAACGATTCAAACATTCTAAAAACGATTCAAACATTCTAAAAACGATTCAAACATTCTAAAAAAGATTCAAACATTCTAAAAGGATTCAAACATTCTAAAAACGATTCAAACATTCTAAAAACGATTCAAACATTCTAAAAAATTCTAAAAAAGATTCAAACATTCTAAAAGGATTCAAACATTCTAAAAACGATTCAATCATTCTAAAAACGATTCAAACATTCTAAAAACGATTCAAACATTCTAAAAAATTCTAAAAACGATTCAAACATTCTAAAAAGATTCAAACATTCTAAAAGGATTCAAACATTCTAAAAAAGATTCAAACATTCTAAAAACGATTCAAACATTCTAAAAAGATCAAACATTCTAATAAGATCAAACATTCTAAAAACGATTCAAACATTCTAAAAGGATTCAAACATTCTAAAAAAGATTCAAACATTCTAAAAACGATTCAAACATTCTAAAAACGATTCAAACATTCTAAAAACGATTCAAACATTCTAAAAACGATTCAAACATTCAAAAACGATTCAAACATTCTAAAAAAGATTCAAACATTCTAAAAAATTCTAAAAAAGATTCAAACATTCTAAAAACGATTCAAACATTCTAAAAAAGATTCAAACATTCAAAAACGATTCAAACATTCTAAAAAAGATTCAAACATTCTAGAAAATTCTAAAAAAGATTCAAACATTCTAAAAAATTCTAAAAACGATTCAAACATTCTAAAAGGATTCAAACATTCTAAAAACGATTCAAACATTCTAAAAAAGTCTAAAAACGATTCAAACATTATAAAAAAGTTCAAACATTCTAAAAGGATTCAAACATTCTAAAAACGATTCAAACATTCTAAAAACGATTCAAACATTCTAAAAAATTCTAAAAAAGATTCAAACATTCTAAAAGGATTCAAACATTCTTAAAACGATTCAAACATTCTAAAAACGATTCAAACATTCTTAAAACGATTCAAACATTCTAAAAACGATTCAAACATTCTAAAAACGATTCAAACATTCTAAAAACGATTCAAACATTCTAAAAAAGTTCAAACATTCTAAAAACGATTCAAACATTCTAAAGAATTCTAAAAAAGATTCAAACATTCTAAAAACGATTCAAACATTCTAAAAAGGATTCAAACATTCTAAAAAGGATTCAAACATTCTAAAAACGATTCAAACATTCTAAAAACGATTCAAACATTCTAAAAACGATTCAAACATTCTAAAAAAGTTCAAACATTCTAAAAACGATTCAAACATTCTAAAGAATTCTAAAAAAGATTCAAATATTCTAAAAACGATTCAAACATTCTAAAAACGATTCAAACATTCTAAAAACGATTCAAACATTCTAAAAAATTCTAAAAAAGATTCAAACATTCTAAAAACGATTCAAACATTCTAAAAAAGATTCAAACATTCTAAAAGGATTCAAACATTCTAAAACCGATTCAAACATTCTAAAAACGATTCAAACATTCTAAAAGGATTCAAACATTCTAAAAAAGATTCAAACATTCTAAAAACGATTCAAACATTCTAAAAAGATCAAACATTCTAAAAACGATTCAAACATTCTAAAAACGATTCAAACATTCTAAAGAATTCTAAAAAAAATTCAAACATTCTAAAAACGATTCAAACATTCTAAAAACGATTCAAACATTCTAAAAAGGATTCAAACATTCTAAAAAGGATTCAAACATTCTAAAAACGATTCAAACATTCTAAAAACGATTCAAACATTCTAAAAAAATTCTAAAAACGATTCAACCATTCTAAAAAGATTCAAACATTCTAAAAACGATTCAAACATTCTAAAACGATTCAAACATTCTAAAAAGATTCAAACATTCTAAAAAATTCTAAAAACGATTCAAACATTCTAAAAGGATTCAAACATTCTAACAACGATTCAAACATTCTAAAAAGATCAAACATTCTAAAAACGATTCAAACATTCTAAAAACGATTCAAACATTCTAAAAAGATTCAAACATTCTAAAAGGATTCAAACATTCTTAAAACGATTCAAACATTCTAAAAACGATTCAAACATTCTAAAAAAGATTCAAACATTCTAAAAACGATTCAAACATTCTAAAAACGATTCAAACATTCTAAAAACGATTCAAACATTCTAAAAACGATTCAAACATTCTAAAAACGATTCAAACATTCTAAAAATGATTCAAACATTCTAAAAAATTCTAAAAAAGATTCAAACATTCTAAAAACGATTCAAAAATTCTAAAAAAGATCAAACATTCTAAAAACGATTCAAACATTCTAAAAGGATTCAAACATTCTAAAAAAGATTCAAACATTCTAAAAACGATTCAAACATTCTAAAAAGATCAAACATTCTAAAAAGATCAAACATTCTGAAAACGATTCAAACATTCTAAAAACGATTCAAACATTCAAAAACGATTCAAACATTCTAAAAAAGATTCAAACATTCTAAAAAATTCTAAAAAAGATTCAAACATTCTAAAAACGATTCAAACATTCAAAAACGATTCAAACATTCTAAAAAATTCTAAAAACGATTCAAACATTCTAAAAAATTCTAAAAACGATTCAAACATTCTAAAAGGATTCAAACATTCTAAAAACGATTCAAACATTCTAAAAAAGTCTAAAAACGATTCAAACATTCTAAAAACGATTCAAACATTCTAAAAAAGTTCAAACATTCTAAAAGGATTCAAACATTCTAAAAACGATTCAAACATTCTAAAAAAGTCTAAAAACGATTCAAACATTCTAAAAACGATTCAAACATTCTAAAAAAGATTCAAACATTCTAAAAAATTCTAAAAAAGATTCAAACATTCTAAAAACGATTCAAACATTCAAAAACGATTCAAACATTCTAAAAAATTCTAAAAACGATTCAAACATTCTAAAAAATTCTAAAAACGATTCAAACATTCTAAAAGGATTCAAACATTCTAAAAACGATTCAAACATTCTAAAAAAGTCTAAAAACGATTCAAACATTCTAAAAACGATTCAAACATTCTAAAAAAGTTCAAACATTCTAAAAGGATTCAAACATTCTAAAAACGATTCAAACATTCTAAAAACGATTCAAACATTCTAAAAACGATTCAAACATTCTAAAAACGATTCAAACATTCTAAAAAAGATTCAAACATTCTAAAAAAGATTCAAACATTCTAAAAACGATTAAATCATTCTAAAAACGATTCAAACATTCTAAAACGATTCAAACATTCTAAAAACGATTCAAACATTCTAAAAAAGATTCAAACATTCTAAAAGGATTCAAACATTCTAAAAGGATTCAAACATTCTAAAAACGATTCAAACATTCTAAAAAATTCTAAAAAAGATTCAAACATTCTAAAACGATTCAAACATTCTAAAAAATTCTAAAAAAGATTCAAACATTCTAAAAACGATTCAAACATTCTAAAAAATTCTAAAAAAGATTCAAACATTCTAAAAAAGATTCAAACATTCTAAAAAAGATTCAAACATTCTAAAAACGATTAAATCATTCTAAAAACGATTCAAACATTCTAAAAAAGATTCAAACATTCTAAAAAAGATTCAAACATTCTAAAAACGATTAAATCATTCTAAAAACGATTCAAACATTCTAAAACGATTCAAACATTCTAAAAACGATTCAAACATTCTAAAAAAGATTCAAACATTCTAAAAGGATTCAAACATTCTAAAAGGATTCAAACATTCTAAAAACGATTCAAACATTCTAAAAAATTCTAAAAAAGATTCAAACATTCTAAAACGATTCAAACATTCTAAAAAAGATTCAAACATTCTAAAAGGATTCAAACATTCTAAAAACGATTCAAACATTCTAAAAACGATTCAAACATTCTAAAAAATTCTAAAAAAGATTCAAACATTCTAAAAGGATTCAAACATTCTAAAAACGATTCAATCATTCTAAAAACGATTCAAACATTCTAAAAAAGATTCAAACATTCTAAAAACGATTCAAACATTCTAAAAAAGATTCAAACATTCTAAAAACGATTCAAACATTCTAAAAAATTCTAAAAAAGATTCAAACATTCTAAAAGGATTCAAACATTCTAAAAAATTCTAAAAAAGATTCAAACATTCTAAAACGATTCAAACATTCTAAAAACGATTCAAACATTCTAAAAAAGATTCAAACATTCTAAAAAAGATTCAAACATTCTAAAAACGATTAAATCATTCTAAAAACGATTCAAACATTCTAAAAAGATTCAAACATTCTAAAAACGATTCAAACATTCTAAAAAGATTCAAACATTCTAAAAACGATTCAAACATTCTCAAAAGATTCAAACATTCTAAAAACGATTCAAACATTCTAAAAAATTCTAAAAACGATTCAAACATTCTAAAAAGATTCAAACATTCTAAAAACGATTCAAACATTCTAAAAAATTCTAAAAACGATTCAAACATTCTAAAAAGATTCAAACATTCTAAAAAGATTCAAACATTCTAAAAACGATTCAAACATTCTAAAAACGATTCAAACATTCTAAAAACGATTCAAACATTCTAAAAGGATTCAAACATTCTAAAAAAGATTCAAACATTCTAAAAACGATTCAAACATTCTAAAAAAGATTCAAACATTCTAAAAACGATTCAAACATTCTAAAAGGATTCAAACATTCTAAAAACGATTCAAACATTCTAAAAACGATTCAAACATTCTAAAAAATTCTAAAAAAGATTCAAACATTCTAAAAAAGATTCAAACATTCTAAAAAAGATTCAAACATTCTAAAAACGATTAAATCATTCTAAAAACGATTCAAACATTCTAAAAAAGATTCAAACATTCTAAAAAAGATTCAAACATTCTAAAAACGATTAAATCATTCTAAAAACGATTCAAACATTCTAAAACGATTCAAACATTCTAAAAACGATTCAAACATTCTAAAAAAGATTCAAACATTCTAAAAGGATTCAAACATTCTAAAAGGATTCAAACATTCTAAAAACGATTCAAACATTCTAAAAAATTCTAAAAAAGATTCAAACATTCTAAAACGATTCAAACATTCTAAAAAATTCTAAAAAAGATTCAAACATTCTAAAAGGATTCAAACATTCTAAAAACGATTCAAACATTCTAAAAACGATTCAAACATTCTAAAAAATTCTAAAAAAGATTCAAACATTCTAAAAGGATTCAAACATTCTAAAAACGATTCAAACATTCTAAAAACGATTCAAACATTCTAAAAAATTCTAAAAAAGATTCAAACATTCTAAAAAAGATTCAAACATTCTAAAAAAGATTCAAACATTCTAAAAACGATTAAATCATTCTAAAAACGATTCAAACATTCTAAAACGATTCAAACATTCTAAAAACGATTCAAACATTCTAAAAAAGATTCAAACATTCTAAAAGGATTCAAACATTCTAAAAGGATTCAAACATTCTAAAAACGATTCAAACATTCTAAAAAATTCTAAAAAAGATTCAAACATTCTAAAACGATTCAAACATTCTAAAAACGATTCAAACATTCTAAAAAAGATTCAAACATTCTAAAAAAGATTCAAACATTCTAAAAACGATTCAAACATTCTAAAAAGATTCAAACATTCTAAAAACGATTCAAACATTCTAAAAAGATTCAAACATTCTAAAAACGATTCAAACATTCTAAAAAATTCTAAAAACGATTCAAACATTCTAAAAAGATTCAAACATTCTAAAAACGATTCAAACATTCTAAAAACGATTCAAACATTCTAAAAACGATTCAAACATTCTAAAAACGATTCAAACATTCTAAAAACGATTCAAACATTCTAAAAAGATTCAAACATTCTAAAAACGATTCAAACATTCTAAAAACGATTCAAACATTCTAAAAAAGATTCAAACATTCTAAAAGGATTCAAACATTCTAAAAAGATCAAACATTCTAAAAACGATTCAAACATTCTAAAAACGATTCAAACATTCTAAAAACGATTCAAACATTCTAAAAACGATTCAAGCATTCTAAAAACGATTCAAACATTCTAAAAACGATTCAAACATTCTAAAAACGATTCAAACATTCTAAAAAAGATTCAAACATTCTAAAAGGATTCAAACATTCTAAAAACGATTCAAACATTCTAAAAACGATTCAAACATTCTAAAAAATTCTAAAAAAGATTCAAACATTCTAAAAGGATTCAAACATTCTAAAAACGATTCAATCATTCTAAAAACGATTCAAACATTCTAAAAACGATTCAAACATTCTAAAAAATTCTAAAAACGATTCAAACATTCTAAAAAGATTCAAACATTCTAAAAGGATTCAAACATTCTAAAAAAGATTCAAACATTCTAAAAACGATTCAAACATTCTAAAAAGATCAAACATTCTAATAAGATCAAACATTCTAAAAACGATTCAAACATTCTAAAAGGATTCAAACATTCTAAAAAAGATTCAAACATTCTAAAAACGATTCAAACATTCTAAAAACGATTCAAACATTCTAAAAACGATTCAAACATTCTAAAAACGATTCAAACATTCAAAAACGATTCAAACATTCTAAAAAAGATTCAAACATTCTAAAAAATTCTAAAAAAGATTCAAACATTCTAAAAACGATTCAAACATTCTAAAAAAGATTCAAACATTCAAAAACGATTCAAACATTCTAAAAAAGATTCAAACATTCTAGAAAATTCTAAAAAAGATTCAAACATTCTAAAAAATTCTAAAAACGATTCAAACATTCTAAAAGGATTCAAACATTCTAAAAACGATTCAAACATTCTAAAAAAGTCTAAAAACGATTCAAACATTATAAAAAAGTTCAAACATTCTAAAAGGATTCAAACATTCTAAAAACGATTCAAACATTCTAAAAACGATTCAAACATTCTAAAAAATTCTAAAAAAGATTCAAACATTCTAAAAGGATTCAAACATTCTTAAAACGATTCAAACATTCTAAAAACGATTCAAACATTCTTAAAACGATTCAAACATTCTAAAAACGATTCAAACATTCTAAAAACGATTCAAACATTCTAAAAACGATTCAAACATTCTAAAAAAGTTCAAACATTCTAAAAACGATTCAAACATTCTAAAGAATTCTAAAAAAGATTCAAACATTCTAAAAACGATTCAAACATTCTAAAAAGGATTCAAACATTCTAAAAAGGATTCAAACATTCTAAAAACGATTCAAACATTCTAAAAACGATTCAAACATTCTAAAAACGATTCAAACATTCTAAAAAAGTTCAAACATTCTAAAAACGATTCAAACATTCTAAAGAATTCTAAAAAAGATTCAAATATTCTAAAAACGATTCAAACATTCTAAAAACGATTCAAACATTCTAAAAACGATTCAAACATTCTAAAAAATTCTAAAAAAGATTCAAACATTCTAAAAACGATTCAAACATTCTAAAAAAGATTCAAACATTCTAAAAGGATTCAAACATTCTAAAACCGATTCAAACATTCTAAAAACGATTCAAACATTCTAAAAGGATTCAAACATTCTAAAAAAGATTCAAACATTCTAAAAACGATTCAAACATTCTAAAAAGATCAAACATTCTAAAAACGATTCAAACATTCTAAAAACGATTCAAACATTCTAAAGAATTCTAAAAAAAATTCAAACATTCTAAAAACGATTCAAACATTCTAAAAACGATTCAAACATTCTAAAAAGGATTCAAACATTCTAAAAAGGATTCAAACATTCTAAAAACGATTCAAACATTCTAAAAACGATTCAAACATTCTAAAAATGATTCAAACATTCTAAAAAATTCTAAAAACGATTCAAACATTCTAAAAACGATTCAAACATTCTAAAAACGATTCAAACATTCTAAAAATGATTCAAACATTCTAAAAAATTCTAAAAAAGATTCAAACATTCTAAAAACGATTCAAAAATTCTAAAAAAGATCAAACATTCTAAAAACGATTCAAACATTCTAAAAGGATTCAAACATTCTAAAAAAGATTCAAACATTCTAAAAACGATTCAAACATTCTAAAAAGATCAAACATTCTAAAAAGATCAAACATTCTGAAAACGATTCAAACATTCTAAAAACGATTCAAACATTCAAAAACGATTCAAACATTCTAAAAAAGATTCAAACATTCTAAAAAATTCTAAAAAAGATTCAAACATTCTAAAAACGATTCAAACATTCAAAAACGATTCAAACATTCTAAAAAATTCTAAAAACGATTCAAACATTCTAAAAAATTCTAAAAACGATTCAAACATTCTAAAAGGATTCAAACATTCTAAAAACGATTCAAACATTCTAAAAAAGTCTAAAAACGATTCAAACATTCTAAAAACGATTCAAACATTCTAAAAAAGTTCAAACATTCTAAAAGGATTCAAACATTCTAAAAAAGATTCAAACATTCTAAAAAATTCTAAAAAAGATTCAAACATTCTAAAAAATTCTAAAAACGATTCAAACATTCTAAAAGGATTCAAACATTCTAAAAACGATTCAAACATTCTAAAAAAGTCTAAAAACGATTCAAACATTATAAAAAAGTTCAAACATTCTAAAAGGATTCAAACATTCTAAAAACGATTCAAACATTCTAAAAACGATTCAAACATTCTAAAAAATTCTAAAAAAGATTCAAACATTCTAAAAGGATTCAAACATTCTTAAAACGATTCAAACATTCTAAAAACGATTCAAACATTCTTAAAACGATTCAAACATTCTAAAAACGATTCAAACATTCTAAAAACGATTCAAACATTCTAAAAACGATTCAAACATTCTAAAAAAGTTCAAACATTCTAAAAACGATTCAAACATTCTAAAGAATTCTAAAAAAGATTCAAACATTCTAAAAACGATTCAAACATTCTAAAAAGGATTCAAACATTCTAAAAAGGATTCAAACATTCTAAAAACGATTCAAACATTCTAAAAACGATTCAAACATTCTAAAAACGATTCAAACATTCTAAAAAAGTTCAAACATTCTAAAAACGATTCAAACATTCTAAAGAATTCTAAAAAAGATTCAAATATTCTAAAAACGATTCAAACATTCTAAAAACGATTCAAACATTCTAAAAACGATTCAAACATTCTAAAAAATTCTAAAAAAGATTCAAACATTCTAAAAACGATTCAAACATTCTAAAAAAGATTCAAACATTCTAAAAGGATTCAAACATTCTAAAACCGATTCAAACATTCTAAAAACGATTCAAACATTCTAAAAGGATTCAAACATTCTAAAAAAGATTCAAACATTCTAAAAACGATTCAAACATTCTAAAAACGATTCAAACATTCTAAAGAATTCTAAAAAAAATTCAAACATTCTAAAAACGATTCAAACATTCTAAAAACGATTCAAACATTCTAAAAAGGATTCAAACATTCTAAAAAGGATTCAAACATTCTAAAAACGATTCAAACATTCTAAAAACGATTCAAACATTCTAAAAATGATTCAAACATTCTAAAAAATTCTAAAAACGATTCAAACATTCTAAAAACGATTCAAACATTCTAAAAACGATTCAAACATTCTAAAAATGATTCAAACATTCTAAAAAATTCTAAAAAAGATTCAAACATTCTAAAAACGATTCAAAAATTCTAAAAAAGATCAAACATTCTAAAAACGATTCAAACATTCTAAAAGGATTCAAACATTCTAAAAAAGATTCAAACATTCTAAAAACGATTCAAACATTCTAAAAAGATCAAACATTCTAAAAAGATCAAACATTCTGAAAACGATTCAAACATTCTAAAAACGATTCAAACATTCAAAAACGATTCAAACATTCTAAAAACGATTCAAACATTCAAAAACGATTCAAACATTCTAAAAAAGATTCAAACATTCTAAAAAATTCTAAAAAAGATTCAAACATTCTAAAAACGATTCAAACATTCAAAAACGATTCAAACATTCTAAAAAATTCTAAAAACGATTCAAACATTCTAAAAAATTCTAAAAACGATTCAAACATTCTAAAAGGATTCAAACATTCTAAAAACGATTCAAACATTCTAAAAAAGTCTAAAAACGATTCAAACATTCTAAAAACGATTCAAACATTCTAAAAAAGTTCAAACATTCTAAAAGGATTCAAACATTCTAAAAACGATTCAAACATTCTAAAAACGATTCAAACATTCTAAAAAATTCTAAAAAAGATTCAAACATTCTAAAAGGATTCAAACATTCTTAAAACGATTCAAACATTCTAAAAAGATCAAACATTCAAAAACGATTCAAACATTCTAAAAAGATCAAACATTCTAAAAACGATTCAAACATTCTAAAAACGATTCAAACATTCAAAAACGATTCAAACATTCTAAAAACGATTCAAACATTCAAAAACGATTCAAACATTCTAAAAAAGATTCAAACATTCTAAAAAAGATTCAAACATTCTAAAAAATTCTAAAAAAGATTCAAACATTCTAAAAACGATTCAAACATTCTAAAAACGATTCAAACATTCAAAAACGATTCAAACATTCTAAAAAAGATTCAAACATTCTAAAAAATTCTAAAAAAGATTCAAACATTCTAAAAACGATTCAAACATTCTAAAAAATTCTAAAAACGATTCAAACATTCTAAAAGGATTCAAACATTCTAAAAACGATTCAAACATTCTAAAAAAGTCTAAAAAAGATTCAAACATTCTAAAAGGATTCAAACATTCTAAAAACGATTCAAACATTCTAAAAACGATTCAAACATTCTAAAAACGATTCAAACATTCTAAAAAAGTCTAAAAAAGATTCAAACATTCTAAAAGGATTCAAACATTCTTAAAACGATTCAAACATTCTAAAAACGATTCAAACATTCTTAAAACGATTCAAACATTCTAAAAACGATTCAAACATTCTAAAAACGATTCAAACATTCTAAAAACGATTCAAACATTCTAAAAAGATTCAAACATTCTAAAAATGATTCAAACATTCTAAAAACGATTCAAACATTCTAAAAAAGTCTAAAAACGATTCAAACATTCTAAAAACGATTCAAACATTCTAAAAAAGTTCAAACATTCTAAAAGGATTCAAACATTCTAAAAACGATTCAAACATTCTAAAAATGATTCAAACATTCTAAAAACGATTCAAACATTCTAAAAAATTCTAAAAAAGATTCAAACATTCTAAAAGGATTCAAACATTCTTAAAACGATTCAAACATTCTAAAAACGATTCAAACATTCTAAAAAGATTCAAACATTCTAAAAAATTCTAAAAACGATTCAAACATTCTAAAAAAGTTCAAACATTCTAAAAAGATTCAAACATTCTAAAATGATTCAAACATTCTAAAAAAGATTCAAACATTCTAAAAAATTCTAAAAAAGATTCAAACATTCTAAAAAAGATTCAAACATTCTAAAAACGATTCAAACATTCTAAAAAGATCAAACATTCTAAAAAGATCAAACATTCTGAAAACGATTCAAACATTCTAAAAACGATTCAAACATTCAAAAACGATTCAAACATTCTAAAAACGATTCAAACATTCAAAAACGATTCAAACATTCTAAAAAAGATTCAAACATTCTAAAAAATTCTAAAAAAGATTCAAACATTCTAAAAACGATTCAAACATTCAAAAATGATTCAAACATTCTAAAAAATTCTAAAAACGATTCAAACATTCTAAAAAATTCTAAAAACGATTCAAACATTCTAAAAGGATTCAAACATTCTAAAAACGATTCAAACATTCTAAAAAAGTCTAAAAACGATTCAAACATTCTAAAAACGATTCAAACATTCTAAAAAAGTTCAAACATTCTAAAAGGATTCAAACATTCTAAAAACGATTCAAACATTCTAAAAAATTCTAAAAAAGATTCAAACATTCTAAAAGGATTCAAACATTCTAAAAAGATCAAACATTCTAAAAAGATCAAACATTCTAAAAAGATCAAACATTCTAAAAACGATTCAAACATTCTAAAAGGATTCAAACATTCTAAAAAAGATTCAAACATTCAAAAACGATTCAAACATTCTAAAAAGATCAAACATTCTAAAAACGATTCAAACATTCTAAAAACGATTCAAACATTCAAAAACGATTCAAACATTCTAAAAACGATTCAAACATTCAAAAAAAGTCTAAAAACGATTCAAACATTCTAAAAGGATTCAAACATTCTTAAAACGATTCAAACATTCTAAAAACGATTCAAACATTCTTAAAACGATTCAAACATTCTAAAAACGATTCAAACATTCTAAAAACGATTCAAACATTCTAAAAACGATTCAAACATTCTAAAAAGATTCAAACATTCTAAAAACGATTCAAACATTCAAAAACGATTCAAACATTCTAAAAAAGATTCAAACATTCTAAAAAATTCTAAAAAAGATTCAAACATTCTAAAAACGATTCAAACATTCAAAAACGATTCAAACATTCTAAAAAATTCTAAAAACGATTCAAACATTCTAAAAACGATTCAAACATTCAAAAACGATTCAAACATTCTAAAAAATTCTAAAAACGATTCAAACATTCTAAAAAATTCTAAAAACGATTCAAACATTCTAAAAGGATTCAAACATTCTAAAAACGATTCAAACATTCTAAAAAAGTCTAAAAACGATTCAAACATTCTAAAAACGATTCAAACATTCTAAAAAAGTTCAAACATTCTAAAAGGATTCAAACATTCTAAAAACGATTCAAACATTCTAAAAAATTCTAAAAAAGATTCAAACATTCTAAAAGGATTCAAACATTCTTAAAACGATTCAAACATTCTAAAAAGATCAAAGATTCTAAAAAGATCAAACATTCTAAAAAGATCAAACATTCTAAAAAGATCAAACATTCTGAAAACGATTCAAACATTCTAAAAACGATTCAAACATTCAAAAACGATTCAAACATTCTAAAAACGATTCAAACATTCAAAAACGATTCAAACATTCTAAAAAAGATTCAAACATTCTAAAAAATTCTAAAAAAGATTCAAACATTCTAAAAACGATTCAAACATTCAAAAACGATTCAAACATTCTAAAAAATTCTAAAAACGATTCAAACATTCTAAAAAATTCTAAAAACGATTCAAACATTCTAAAAGGATTCAAACATTCTAAAAACGATTCAAACATTCTAAAAAAGTCTAAAAACGATTCAAACATTCTAAAAACGATTCAAACATTCTAAAAAAGTTCAAACATTCTAAAAGGATTCAAACATTCTAAAAAATTCTAAAAAAGATTCAAACATTCTAAAAGGATTCAAACATTCTTAAAACGATTCAAACATTCTAAAAAGATCAAACATTCTAAAAAGATCAAACATTCTAAAAAGATCAAACATTCTAAAAACGATTCAAACATTCTAAAAGGATTCAAACATTCTAAAAAAGATTCAAACATTCAAAAACGATTCAAACATTCTAAAAAGATCAAACATTCTAAAAACGATTCAAACATTCTAAAAACGATTCAAACATTCAAAAACGATTCAAACATTCTAAAAACGATTCAAACATTCAAAAAAAGTCTAAAAACGATTCAAACATTCTAAAAGGATTCAAACATTCTTAAAACGATTCAAACATTCTAAAAACGATTCAAACATTCTTAAAACGATTCAAACATTCTAAAAACGATTCAAACATTCTAAAAACGATTCAAACATTCTAAAAACGATTCAAACATTCTAAAAAGATTCAAACATTCTAAAAACGATTCAAACATTCAAAAACGATTCAAACATTCTAAAAAAGATTCAAACATTCTAAAAAATTCTAAAAAAGATTCAAACATTCTAAAAACGATTCAAACATTCAAAAACGATTCAAACATTCTAAAAAATTCTAAAAACGATTCAAACATTCTAAAAACGATTCAAACATTCAAAAACGATTCAAACATTCTAAAAAATTCTAAAAACGATTCAAACATTCTAAAAAATTCTAAAAACGATTCAAACATTCTAAAAGGATTCAAACATTCTAAAAACGATTCAAACATTCTAAAAAAGTCTAAAAACGATTCAAACATTCTAAAAACGATTCAAACATTCTAAAAAAGTTCAAACATTCTAAAAGGATTCAAACATTCTAAAAACGATTCAAACATTCTAAAAAATTCTAAAAAAGATTCAAACATTCTAAAAGGATTCAAACATTCTTAAAACGATTCAAACATTCTAAAAAGATCAAACATTCTAAAAAGATCAAACATTCTAAAAAGATCAAACATTCTAAAAACGATTCAAACATTCTAAAAGGATTCAAACATTCTAAAAAAGATTCAAACATTCAAAAACGATTCAAACATTCTAAAAAGATCAAACATTCTAAAAACGATTCAAACATTCTAAAAACGATTCAAACATTCAAAAACGATTCAAACATTCTAAAAACGATTCAAACATTCAAAAAAAGTCTAAAAACGATTCAAACATTCTAAAAGGATTCAAACATTCTTAAAACGATTCAAACATTCTAAAAACGATTCAAACATTCTTAAAACGATTCAAACATTCTAAAAACGATTCAAACATTCTAAAAACGATTCAAACATTCTAAAAACGATTCAAACATTCTAAAAAGATTCAAACATTCTAAAAACGATTCAAACATTCTAAAAAAGATTCAAACATTCTAAAAACGATTCAAACATTCAAAAACGATTCAAACATTCTAAAAAATTCTAAAAACGATTCAAACATTCTAAAAAATTCTAAAAACGATTCAAACATTCTAAAAGGATTCAAACATTCTAAAAACGATTCAAACATTCTAAAAAAGTTCAAACATTCTAAAAGGATTCAAACATTCTAAAAACGATTCAAACATTCTAAAAAATTCTAAAAAAGATTCAAACATTCTAAAAGGATTCAAACATTCTTAAAACGATTCAAACATTCTAAAAAGATCAAACATTCTAAAAAGATCAAACATTCTAAAAAGATCAAACATTCTAAAAACGATTCAAACATTCTAAAAGGATTCAAACATTCTAAAAAAGATTCAAACATTCAAAAACGATTCAAACATTCTAAAAAGATCAAACATTCTAAAAACGATTCAAACATTCTAAAAACGATTCAAACATTCAAAAACGATTCAAACATTCTAAAAACGATTCAAACATTCAAAAAAAGTCTAAAAACGATTCAAACATTCTAAAAGGATTCAAACATTCTTAAAACGATTCAAACATTCTAAAAACGATTCAAACATTCTTAAAACGATTCAAACATTCTAAAAACGATTCAAACATTCTAAAAACGATTCAAACATTCTAAAAACGATTCAAACATTCTAAAAAGATTCAAACATTCTAAAAACGATTCAAACATTCAAAAACGATTCAAACATTCTAAAAAATTCTAAAAACGATTCAAACATTCTAAAAAATTCTAAAAACGATTCAAACATTCTAAAAGGATTCAAACATTCTAAAAACGATTCAAACATTCTAAAAAAGTCTAAAAACGATTCAAACATTCTAAAAACGATTCAAACATTCTAAAAAAGTTCAAACATTCTAAAAGGATTCAAACATTCTAAAAACGATTCAAACATTCTAAAAACGATTCAAACATTCTAAAAAATTCTAAAAAAGATTCAAACATTCTAAAAGGATTCAAACATTCTTAAAACGATTCAAACATTCTAAAAAGATCAAACATTCTAAAAAGATCAAACATTCTAAAAAGATCAAACATTCTAAAAACGATTCAAACATTCTAAAAGGATTCAAACATTCTAAAAAAGATTCAAACATTCAAAAACGATTCAAACATTCTAAAAAGATCAAACATTCTAAAAACGATTCAAACATTCTAAAAACGATTCAAACATTCAAAAACGATTCAAACATTCTAAAAACGATTCAAACATTCAAAAACGATTCAAACATTCTAAAAAAGATTCAAACATTCTAAAAACGATTCAAACATTCTAAAAGGATTCAAACATTCTAAAAACGATTCAAACATTCTAAAAAATTCTAAAAAAGATTCAAACATTCTAAAAGGATTCAAACATTCTTAAAACGATTCAAACATTCTAAAAAGATCAAACATTCTAAAAAGATCAAACATTCTAAAAAGATCAAACATTCTAAAAACGATTCAAACATTCTAAAAGGATTCAAACATTCTAAAAAAGATTCAAACATTCAAAAACGATTCAAACATTCTAAAAAGATCAAACATTCTAAAAACGATTCAAACATTCTAAAAACGATTCAAACATTCAAAAACGATTCAAACATTCTAAAAACGATTCAAACATTCAAAAAAAGTCTAAAAACGATTCAAACATTCTAAAAGGATTCAAACATTCTTAAAACGATTCAAACATTCTAAAAACGATTCAAACATTCTTAAAACGATTCAAACATTCTAAAAACGATTCAAACATTCTAAAAACGATTCAAACATTCTAAAAACGATTCAAACATTCTAAAAAGATTCAAACATTCTAAAAACGATTCAAACATTCAAAAACGATTCAAACATTCTAAAAAAGATTCAAACATTCTAAAAAATTCTAAAAAAGATTCAAACATTCTAAAAACGATTCAAACATTCTAAAAACGATTCAAACATTCAAAAACGATTCAAACATTCTAAAAAATTCTAAAAACGATTCAAACATTCTAAAAAATTCTAAAAACGATTCAAACATTCTAAAAGGATTCAAACATTCTAAAAACGATTCAAACATTCTAAAAAAGTCTAAAAACGATTCAAACATTCTAAAAACGATTCAAACATTCTAAAAAAGTTCAAACATTCTAAAAGGATTCAAACATTCTAAAAACGATTCAAACATTCTAAAAAATTCTAAAAAAGATTCAAACATTCTAAAAGGATTCAAACATTCTTAAAACGATTCAAACATTCTAAAAAGATCAAACATTCTAAAAAGATCAAACATTCTAAAAAGATCAAACATTCTAAAAACGATTCAAACATTCTAAAAGGATTCAAACATTCTAAAAAAGATTCAAACATTCAAAAACGATTCAAACATTCTAAAAAGATCAAACATTCTAAAAACGATTCAAACATTCTAAAAACGATTCAAACATTCAAAAACGATTCAAACATTCTAAAAACGATTCAAACATTCAAAAAAAGTCTAAAAACGATTCAAACATTCTAAAAGGATTCAAACATTCTTAAAACGATTCAAACATTCTAAAAACGATTCAAACATTCTTAAAACGATTCAAACATTCTAAAAGGATTCAAACATTCTTAAAACGATTCAAACATTCTAAAAACGATTCAAACATTCTTAAAACGATTCAAACATTCTAAAAACGATTCAAACATTCTAAAAACGATTCAAACATTCTAAAAACGATTCAAACATTCTAAAAAGATTCAAACATTCTAAAAACGATTCAAACATTCTAAAAAAGATTCAAACATTCTAAAAACGATTCAAACATTCAAAAACGATTCAAACATTCTAAAAAATTCTAAAAACGATTCAAACATTCTAAAAAATTCTAAAAACGATTCAAACATTCTAAAAGGATTCAAACATTCTAAAAACGATTCAAACATTCTAAAAAAGTCTAAAAACGATTCAAACATTCTAAAAACGATTCAAACATTCTAAAAAAGTTCAAACATTCTAAAAGGATTCAAACATTCTAAAAACGATTCAAACATTCTAAAAAATTCTAAAAAAGATTCAAACATTCTAAAAGGATTCAAACATTCTTAAAACGATTCAAACATTCTAAAAAGATCAAACATTCTAAAAAGATCAAACATTCTAAAAAGATCAAACATTCTAAAAACGATTCAAACATTCTAAAAACGATTCAAACATTCTAAAAACGATTCAAACATTCTAAAAAGATTCAAACATTCTAAAAACGATTCAAACATTCAAAAACGATTCAAACATTCTAAAAAATTCTAAAAACGATTCAAACATTCTAAAAAATTCTAAAAACGATTCAAACATTCTAAAAGGATTCAAACATTCTAAAAACGATTCAAACATTCTAAAAAAGTCTAAAAACGATTCAAACATTCTAAAAACGATTCAAACATTCTAAAAAAGTTCAAACATTCTAAAAGGATTCAAACATTCTAAAAACGATTCAAACATTCTAAAAACGATTCAAACATTCTAAAAAATTCTAAAAAAGATTCAAACATTCTAAAAGGATTCAAACATTCTTAAAACGATTCAAACATTCTAAAAAGATCAAACATTCTAAAAAGATCAAACATTCTAAAAAGATCAAACATTCTAAAAACGATTCAAACATTCTAAAAGGATTCAAACATTCTAAAAAAGATTCAAACATTCAAAAACGATTCAAACATTCTAAAAAGATCAAACATTCTAAAAACGATTCAAACATTCTAAAAACGATTCAAACATTCAAAAACGATTCAAACATTCTAAAAACGATTCAAACATTCAAAAACGATTCAAACATTCTAAAAAAGATTCAAACATTCTAAAAAAGATTCAAACATTCTAAAAAATTCTAAAAAAGATTCAAACATTCTAAAAACGATTCAAACATTCTAAAAACGATTCAAACATTCAAAAACGATTCAAACATTCTAAAAAAGATTCAAACATTCTAAAAAATTCTAAAAAAGATTCAAACATTCTAAAAGGATTCAAACATTCTAAAAAAGTTCAAACATTCTAAAAGGATTCAAACATTCTAAAAACGATTCAAACATTCTAAAAACGATTCAAACATTCTAAAAAATTCTAAAAAAGATTCAAACATTCTAAAAGGATTCAAACATTCTTAAAACGATTCAAACATTCTTAAAACGATTCAAACATTCTAAAAACGATTCAAACATTCTAAAAACGATTCAAACATTCTAAAAACGATTCAAACATTCTAAAAAGATTCAAACATTCTAAAAATGATTCAAACATTCTAAAAACGATTCAAACATTCTAAAAAAGTCTAAAAACGATTCAAACATTCTAAAAACGATTCAAACATTCTAAAAAAGTCTAAAAACGATTCAAACATTCTAAAAACGATTCAAACATTCTAAAAAAGTTCAAACATTCTAAAAGGATTCAAACATTCTAAAAACGATTCAAACATTCTAAAAAGATTCAAACATTCTAAAAAATTCTAAAAAAGATTCAAACATTCTAAAAACGATTCAAACATTCTAAAAAGATTCAAACATTCTAAAAATGATTCAAACATTCTAAAAACGATTCAAACATTCTAAAAAAGTCTAAAAACGATTCAAACATTCTAAAAACGATTCAAACATTCTAAAAAAGTTCAAACATTCTAAAAGGATTCAAACATTCTAAAAACGATTCAAACATTCTAAAAAGATTCAAACATTCTAAAAACGATTCAAACATTCTAAAAAAGATTCAAACATTCTAAAAAATTCTAAAAAAGATTCAAACATTCTAAAAACGATTCAAACATTCTAAAAAATTCTAAAAACGATTCAAACATTCTAAAAGGATTCAAACATTCTAAAAACGATTCAAACATTCTAAAAGGATTCAAACATTCTTAAAACGATTCAAACATTCTAAAAAATTCTAAAAAAGATTCAAACATTCTACAAATGTTTCTAAATCTTTTTAGAATGTTTGAATAGTTTTTAGAATGTTTGAATCGTTTTTAGAATGTTTGAATCGTTTTTAGAATGTTTGAATCTTTTTTAGAATATTTGAATCTTTTTAGAATGTTTGAATCGTTTTTAGAATGTTTGAATCTTTTTTAGAATGTTTGAATCTTTTTTATACACACACTACACATGTACACACATATACACGTATACACACACTACACATGTACACACATATACACGTATACACACACTACACATGTACACACATATACATGTATACACACACTACACATGTACACACATATACACACATTACACATGTACACGTATACACACATTACACATGTACACATATATACGTATACACACACTACACATGTACACACATATATACGTATACACACACTACACATGTACACACATATACACACACTACACATGTACACACATATACATGTATACACACACTACACATGTACACACATATACACGTATACACACATTACACATGTACACACATATACACGTATACACACTACACATGTACACACATATATACACACATTACACATGTACACACATATACATGTATACACACACTACACATGTACACACATATACACGTATACACACATTACACATGTACACACATATACACGTATACACACTACACATGTACACACATATATACACACATTACACATGTACACACATATACATGTATACACACACTACACATGTACACACATATACACGTATACACACACTACACATGTACACACATATACACACACTACACATGTACACACATATACACACATTACACATGTACACACATATACACGTATACACACATTACACATGTACACACATATACACGTATACACACATTACACATGTACACACATATACACACATTACACATGTACACACATATACACGTATACACACATTACACATGTACACACATATACACGTATACACACATTATACACGTATACACACACTCCACATGTACACACATATACACACATTACACATGTACACACATATACACGTATACACACACTACACATATACACACATATACACGTATACACACTACACATGTACACACATATATACACACATTACACATGTACACACATATACATGTATACACACACTACACATGTACACACATATACACGTATACACACATTACACATGTACACACATATACACGTATACACACTACACATGTACACACATATATACACACATTACACATGTACACACATATACATGTATACACACACTACACATGTACACACATATACACGTATACACACACTACACATGTACACACATATACACACACTACACATGTACACACATATACACACATTACACATGTACACACATATACACGTATACACACATTACACATGTACACACATATACACGTATACACACATTACACATGTACACGTATACACACATTACACATGTACATATATACACGTATACACACATTATACACGTATACACACACTCCACATGTACACACATATACACACATTACACATGTACACACATATACACGTATACACACACTACACATATACACACATATACACGTATACACACACTACACATGTACACACATATACACACATTACACATGTACACACATATACACGTATACACACATTACACATGTACACACATATACACGTATACACACTACACATGTACACACATATATACACACACTACACATGTACACACATATACACACACTACACATGTACACACATATACACACATTACACATGTACACACATATACACGTATACACACATTACACATGTACACACATATACACGTATACACACATTACACATGTACACGTATACACACATTACACATGTACATATATACACGTATACACACATTATACACGTATACACACACTCCACATGTACACACATATACACACATTACACATGTACACACATATACACGTATACACACACTACACATATACACACATATACACGTATACACACACTACACATGTACACACATATACACACATTACACATGTACACACATATACACGTATACACACATTACACATGTACACACATATACACGTATACACACATTACACATGTACACGTATACACACATTACACATGTACATATATACACGTATACACACATTATACACGTATACACACACTCCACATGTACACACATATACACACATTACACATGTACACACATATACACACATTACACATGTACACACATTTACACGTATACACACATTACACATGTACACGTATACACACATTACACATGTACACATATACACGTATACACACATTACACATGTGCACACATACACGTATACACACATTACACATGTACACACATATACACACACTACACATGTACACACGTATACACACATTACACATGTACACACATATACACGTATACACACATTACACATGTACACACATATACACGTATACACACTACACATCTACACACATATATACACACATTACACATGTACACACATATACACGTATACACACACTACACATGTACACACATATACACGTATACACATACTACACATGTACACACATATACACACATTACACATGTACACACATATACACGTATACACACATTACACATGTACACACATATACACGTATACACACATTACACATGTACACACATATACACACACTACACATGTACACACGTATACACACATCACACATGTACACACATATACACGTATACACACATTACACATGTACACACATATACACGTATACACACTACACATGTACACACATATATACACACATTACACATGTACACACATATACACGTATACACACACTACACATATACACACATATACACGTATACACACACTACACATGTACACACATATACACACATTACACATGTACACACATATACACGTATACACACATTACACATGTACACACATATACACGTATACACACATTACACATGTACACGTATACACACATTACACATGTACATATATACACGTATACACACATTATACACGTATACACACACTCCACATGTACACACATATACACACATTACACATGTACACACATATACACACATTACACATGTACACACATTTACACGTATACACACATTACACATGTACACGTATACACACATTACACATGTACACACATATACACGTATACACACATTACACATGTGCACACATACACGTATACACACATTACACATGTACACACATATACACGTATACACACATTACACATGTACACGTATACACACATTACATATGTAGACACATATATACGTATACACACACTACACATGTACACACATATACACACATTACCCATGTACACACATATACACACATTACACATGTACACACATTTACACGTATACACACATTACACATGTACACACATATACACGTATACACACATTACACATATACACGTATACACACATTACACATGTACACGTATACACACATTACACATATACACACATTACACATGTACACACATACACACATTACACATGTACACACATATACACACATTACACATGTACACACATATACACGTATACACACATTACACATGTACACACATATACACACACTACACATGTACACACATATACACACATTACACATGTACACACATATACTCGTATACACACATTACACATGTACACACATATACACGTATACACACACTACACTTGTACACACATATATACATATACACACATTACACATGTACACACATATACACGTATACACACTACACAAGTACACACATATATACATATACACACATTACACATGTACACACATATACACGTATACACACACTACACATATACACACATATATACGTATACACACATTACACATGTACACACATACACATATTACACATGTACATATATACACGTATACACACATTACACACATATACAGGTATACACACACTCCACATGTACACACATATACACACATTACACATGTACACATACACACATTACACATGTACACACATATACACGTATACACACATTACACATGTACACACATATACACACACTACACATGTACACACATATACACACATTACACATGTACATATATACACGTATACACACATTACACACATCTACACGTATACACACACTCCACATGTACACACATATACACACATTACACATGTACACACATACACACATTACACATGTACACACATATACACGTATACACACATTACACATGTACACACATATACACACACTACACATGTACACACATATACACACATTACACATGTACACACATATACACGTATACACACATTACACATGTACACACATATACACGTATACACACTACACATGTACACACATATATACACACATTACACATGTACACACATATACACGTATACACACACTACACATGTACACACATATACACGTATACACACACTACACATGTACACACATATACACACATTACACATGTACACACATATACACGTATACACACATTACACATGTACACACATATACACGTATACACACATTACACATGTACACGTATACACACATTACACATGTACACACATATACACGTATACACACACTACACATGTACACACATATACACACATTACACATGTACACACATATACACGTATACACACATTACACATGTACACACATATACACGTATACACACATTACACATGTACACGTATACACACATTACACATGTACATATATACACGTATACACACACTCCACATGTACACACATATACACACATTACACATGTACACACATATACACGTATACACACATTACACATGTACACACATATACACACACTACACATGTACACACGTATACACACATTACACATGTACACACATATACACGTATACACACATTACACATGTACACACATATACACGTATACACACTACACATGTACACACATATATACACACATTACACATGTACACACATATACACGTATACACACACTACACATGTACACACATATACACGTATACACACACTACACATGTACACACATATACACACATTACACATGTACACACATATACACGTATACACACATTACACATGTACACACATATACACGTATACACACATTACACATGTACACGTATACACACATTACACATGTACATATATACACGTATACACACATTATACACGTATACACACACTCCACATGTACACACATATACACACATTACACATGTACACACATATACACGTATACACACATTACACATGTACACGTATACACACATTACACATGTACATATATACACGTATACATACATTATACACGTATACACACACTCCACATGTACACACATATACACACATTACACATGTACACACATATACACGTATACACACATTACACATGTACACACATATACACACACTACACATGTACACACATATACACACATTACACGTGTACACACATATACACGTATACACACATTACACATGTACACACAAATACACGTATACACACACTACACATGTACACACATATATACATATACACACATTACACATGTACACACATATACACGTATACACACTACACAAGTACACACACATACACGTTTACACACATTACACATGTACACACATACACACATTACACATGTACATATATACACGTATACACACTACACATGTACACACATATATACACACATTACACATGTACACACATATACATGTATACACACACTACACATGTACACACATATACACGTATACACACACTACACATGTACACACATATACACATATACACACACTACACATGTACACACATATACACGTATACACACACTACACATGTACACACATATACACGTATACACACAATACACATGTACACACATATACACACATTACACATGTACACACATATACACGTATACACACATTACACATGTACACACATATACACATATACACACATTACACATGTACACGTATACACACATTACACATGTACACACATATACACGTATACACACATTACACATGTACACGTATACACACATTACACATGTACACACATATACACGTATACACACATTACACATGTACACACATATACACACATTACACATGTACACACATATATACGTATACACACATTACACATGTACACACATATACACGTATACACACATTACACATGTACACACATATACACGTATACACACATTACACATATACACGTATACACACATTACACATGTACACGTATACACACATTACACATTTACACACATTACACATGTACACACATACACACATTACACATGTACACACATATACACACATTACACATGTACACACATACACACATTACACATATACACGTATACACACATTACACATGTACACACATATACATGTATACACACATTATACACGTATACACACACTCCACATGTACACACATATACACACATTACACATGTACACACATATACACACACTACACATGTACACACATATACACACATTACACATGTACACACATATACACGTATACACACATTACACATGTACACACATATACACGTATACACACACTACACATGTACACACATATATACATATACACACACTACTCATGTACACACATATACACACATTACACATGTACACACATATACACGTATACACACACTACACAAGTACACACATACACACATTACACATGTACATATATACACGTATAAACACATTACACACATATACACGTATACACACACTCCACATGTACACACATATACACACATTACACGTGTACAGACATACACACATTACACATGTACACACATATACACGTATACACACATTACACATGTACACACATATACACACACTACACATGTACACACATATACACACATTACACATGTACACACATATACACGTATACACACATTACACATGTACACACATATACACGTATACACACATTACACATGTACACACATATACACGTATACACACACTACACAAGTACACACATACACACATTACACATGTACACACATATACACGTATACACACACTACACAAGTACACACATACACACATTACACATGTACATATATACACGTATAAACACATTACACACATATACACGTATACACACACTCCACATGTACACACATATACACACATTACACGTGTACAGACATACACACATTACACATGTACACACATATACACGTATACACACATTACACATGTACACACATATACACACACTACACATGTACACACATATACACACATTACACATGTACACACATATACACGTATACACACATTACACATGTACACACATATACACGTATACACACATTACACATGTACACACATATACACGTATACACACACTACACAAGTACACACATACACACATTACACATGTACATATATACACGTATAAACACATTACACACATATACACGTATACACACACTCCACATGTACACACATATACACACATTACACGTGTACAGACATACACACATTACACATGTACACACATATACACGTATACACACATTACACATGTACACACATATACACACACTACACATGTACACACATATACACACACTACACATGTACACACATATATACACACATTACACATGTACACACATATACATGTATACACACACTACACATGTACACACATATACACGTATACACACACTACACATGTACACACATATACACATATACACACATTACACATGTACACACATACACACATTACACATGTACACACATATACACACATTACACATGTACACACATACACACATTAAACATATACACGTATACACACATTACACATGTACACACATATACATGTATACACACACTAAACATGTACACACATATACACGTATACACACACTACACATGTACACACATATACACACATTACACATGTACACACATATACACGTATACACACATTACACATGTACACACATATACACGTATACACACATTACACATGTACACGTATACACACATTACACATGTACATATATACACGTATACACACATTATACACGTATACACACACTCCACATGTACACACATATACACACATTACACATGTACACACATATACACACACTACACATGTACACACATATACACACATTACACATGTACACACATATACACGTATACACACATTACACATGTACACACATATACACGTATACACACACTACACATGTACACACATATATACATATACACACACTACTCATGTACACACATATACACACATTACACATGTACACACATATACACGTATACACACATTACACATGTACACACATATACACGTATACACACATTACACATGTACACGTATACACACATTACACATGTACACACATATACACGTATACACACATTACACATGTACACACATATACACGTATACACACACTACACATGTACACACATATACACGTATACACACACTACACATGTACACACATATACATGTATACACACACTACACATGTACACACATATACATGTATACACACACTCCACATGTACACACATATACACACATTACACGTGTACACACATATACATGTATACACACACTCCACATGTACACACATATACACACATTACACGTGTACACACATACACACATTACACATGTACACACATATACATGTATACACACATTACACATGTACACACATATACACACACTACACATGTACACACATATACACACATTACACATGTACACACATATACACGTATACACACATTACACATGTACACACATATACACGTATACACACATTACACATGTACACACATATACACGTATACACACATTACACATGTACACACATATACACGTATACACATGTACACACATATATACACACATTACACATGTACACACATATACATGTATACACACACTACACATGTACACACATATACACGTATACACACATTACACATGTACACACATGTACACGTATACACACACTACACATGTACACACATATACACACACTACACATGTACACACATATACACACATTACACATGTACACACATATACACGTATACACACATTACACATGTACACACATATACACGTATACACACATTACACATGTACACACATATACACGTATACACATGTACACACATATATACACACATTACACATGTACACACATATACATGTATACACACACTACACATGTACACACATATACACGTATACACACATTACACATGTACACACATGTACACGTATACACACACTACACATGTACACACATATACACACATTACACATGTACACACATATACACGTATACACACTACACAAGTACACACACATACACGTATACACACATTACACATGTACACACATATACACGTATACACACTACACAAGTACACACACATACACGTATACACACATTACACATGTACACACATACACACATTACACATGTACATATATACACGTATAAACACATTACACACATATACACGTATACACACACTCCACATGTACACACATATACACACATTACACGTGTACACGTATACACACATTACACATGTACACACATATACACGTATACACACTACATATGTACACACATATATACACACATTACACATGTACACACATATACATGTATACACACACTACACATGTACACACATATACACGTATACACACACTACACATGTACACACATATACACATATACACACACTACACATGTACACACATATACACACATTACACATGTACACACATATACACGTATACACACATTACACATGTACACACATATACACGTATACACACTACACAAGTACACACATACACGTATACACACATTACACATGTACACACATACACACATTACACATGTACATATATACACGTATACACACATTACACACATATACACGTATACACACACTCCACATGTACACACATATACACACATTACACGTGTACACACATGCACACATTACACATGTACACACATATACACGTATACACACATTACACATGTACACACATATACACACACTACACATGTACACACATATACACACATTGCACATGTACACACATATACACGTATACACACATTACACATGTACACACATATACACGTATACACACATTACACATGTACACACATATACACGTATACACATGTACACACATATATACACACATTACACATGTACACACATATACATGTATACACACACTACACATGTACACACATATACACGTATACACACATTACACATGTACACACATGTACACGTATACACACACTACACATGTACACACATATACACACACTACACATGTACACACATATACACACATTACACATGTACACACATATACACGTATACACACATTACACATGTACACACATATACACGTATACACACATTACACATGTACACACATATACACGTATACACATGTACACACATATATACACACATTACACATGTACACACATATACATGTATACACACACTACACATGTACACACATATATACATATACACACATTACACATGTACACACATATACACGTATACACACTACACAAGTACACACACATACACGTATACACACATTACACATGTACACACATATACACGTATACACACTACACAAGTACACACACATACACGTATACACACATTACACATGTACACACATACACACATTACACATGTACATATATACACGTATAAACACATTACACACATATACACGTATACACACACTCCACATGTACACACATATACACACATTACACGTGTACACGTATACACACATTACACATGTACACACATATACACGTATACACACTACATATGTACACACATATATACACACATTACACATGTACACACATATACATGTATACACACACTACACATGTACACACATATACACGTATACACACACTACACATGTACACACATATACACATATACACACACTACACATGTACACACATATACACACATTACACATGTACACACATATACACGTATACACACATTACACATGTACACACATATACACGTATACACACTACACAAGTACACACATACACGTATACACACATTACACATGTACACACATACACACATTACACATGTACATATATACACGTATACACACATTACACACATATACACGTATACACACACTCCACATGTACACACATATACACACATTACACGTGTACACACATGCACACATTACACATGTACACACATATACACGTATACACACATTACACATGTACACACATATACACACACTACACATGTACACACATATACACACATTGCACATGTACACACATATACACGTATACACACATTACACATGTACACACATATACACGTATACACACATTACACATGTACACACATATACACGTATACACACATTACACATGTACACACATATACACGTATACACACTACACATGTACACACATATATACACACATTACACATGTACACACATATACACGTACACACACATTACACATGTACACACATGTACACGTATACACACATTACACATATACACACATTACACATGTACACACATACACACATTACACATGTACACACATATACACACATTACACATGTACACACATACACACATTACACATATACACGTATACACACATTACACATGTACACACATATACACGTATACACACACTACACATGTACACACATATATACATATACACACATTACACATGTACACACATATACACGTATACACACTACACAAGTACACACACATACACGTTTACACACATTACACATGTACATATATACACGTATACACACATTACACACATATACACGTATACACACACTCCACATGTACACACATATACACATGTACACGTATACACACATTACACATGTACATATATACACGTATACACACATTATACACGTATACACACATTACACATATACACACATTACACATGTACACACATACACACATTACACATGTACACACATATACACACATTACACATGTACACACATACACACATTACACATGTACACACATATACACGTATACACACATTACACATGTACACACATATACACGTATACACACATTACACATATACACGTATACACACATTACACATGTACACGTATACACACATTACACATATACACACATTACACATGTACACACATACACACATTACACATGTACACACATATACACACATTACACATGTACACACATACACACATTACACATATACACGTATACACACATTACACATGTACACACATATACATGTATACACACACTACACATGTACACACATATACACGTATACACACGCTACACATGTACACACATATACACACATTACACATGTACACACATATACACGTATACACACATTACACATGCACACACATATACACGTATACACACATTACACATGTACACGTATACACACATTACACATGTACATATATACACGTATACACACATTATACACGTATACACACACTCCACATGTACACACATATACACACATTACACATGTACACACATATACACACACTACACATGTACACACATATACACACATTACACATGTACACACATATACACGTATACACACATTACACATGTACACACATATACACGTATACACACACTACACATGTACACACATATATACATATACACACACTACTCATGTACACACATATACACACATTACACATGTACACACATATACAAGTACACACACACTACACAAGTACACACATACACACATTACACATGTACATATATACACGTATAAACACATTACACACATATACACGTATACACACACTCCACATGTACACACATATACACACATTACACGTGTACAGACATACACACATTACACATGTACACACATATACACGTATACACACATTACACATGTACACACATATACACACACTACACATGTACACACATATACACACATTACACATGTACACACATATACACGTATACACACATTACACATGTACACACATATACACGTATACACACATTACACATGTACACGTATACACACATTACACATGTACATATATACACGTATACACACATTATACACGTATACACACACTCCACATGTACACACATATACACACATTACACATGTACACACATATACACACACTACACATGTACACACATATACACACATTACACATGTACACACTTATACACGTATACACACATTACACATGTACACACATATACACACATTACACATGTACACACATACACACATTACACATGTACACACATATACACGTATACACACATTACACATGTACACACATATACACGTATACACACATTACACATGTACACACATATACACGTATACACACATTACACATGTACACGTATACACACATTACACATGTACATATATACACGTATACACACATTATACACGTATACACACACTCCACATGTACACACATATACACACATTACACATATACACGTATACACACATTACACATGTACACACATATACACGTATACACACACTACACATGTACACACATATACACGTATACACACTACACAAGTACACACACATACACGTTTACACACATTACACATGTACATATATACACGTATACACACATTACACACATATACACGTATACACACACTCCACATGTACACACATATACACACATTACACGTGTACAGACATACACACATTACACATGTACACACATATACACGTATACACACATTACACATGTACACACATATACACACACTACACATGTACACACATATACACACATTACACATGTACACACATATACACGTATACACACATTACACATGTACACACATATACACGTATACACACATTACACATGTACACACATATACACGTATACACACATTACACATGTACACGTATACACACGTTACACATGTACATATATACACGTATACACACATTATACACGTATACACACACTCCACATGTACACACATATACACACATTACACATGTACACACATATACACACACTACACATGTACACACATATACACACATTACACATGTACACACTTATACACGTATACACACATTACACATGTACACACATATACACACATTACACATGTACACACATACACACATTACACATGTACACACATATACACGTATACACACATTACACACATATACACGTATACACACACTCCACATGTACACACATATACACACATTACACGTGTACACACATACACACATTACACATGTACACACATATACACGTATACACACATTACACATGTACACACATATACACACATTACACGTGTACACACATACACACACTACACATGTACACACATATACACACATTACACATGTACACACATATACACGTATACACACATTACACATGTACACACATATACACGTATACACACATTACACATGTACACGTATACACACATTACACATGTACACACATATACACGTATACACACATTACACATGTACACACATATACACACACTACACATGTACACACATATACACACATTACACGTTTACACACATATACACGTATACACACATTACACATGTACACACATATACACGTATACACACACTACACATGTACACACATATACACGTATACACACTACACAAGTACACACACATACACGTTTACACACATTACACATGTACATATATACACGTATACACACATTACACACATATACACGTATACACACACTCCACATGTACACACATATACACACATTACACGTGTACACACATACACACATTACACATGTACACACATATACACGTATACACACATTACACATGTACACACATATACACACACTACACATGTACACACATATACACACATTACACATGTACACACATATACACGTATACACACATTACACATGTACACACATATACACGTATACACACTACACATGTACACACATATATACACACATTACACATGTACACACATATACATGTATACACACACTACACATGTACACACATATACACGTATACACACACTACACATGTACACACATATACACATATACACACATTACACATGTACACACATACACACATTACACATGTACACACATATACACACATTACACATGTACACACATACACACATTAAACATATACACGTATACACACATTACACATGTACACACATATACATGTATACACACACTAAACATGTACACACATATACACGTATACACACACTACACATGTACACACATATACACACATTACACATGTACACACATATACACGTATACACACATTACACATGTACACACATATACACGTATACACACATTACACATGTACACGTATACACACATTACACATGTACATATATACACGTATACACACATTATACACGTATACACACACTCCACATGTACACACATATACACACATTACACATGTACACACATATACACACACTACACATGTACACACATATACACACATTACACATGTACACACATATACACGTATACACACATTACACATGTACACACATATACACGTATACACACACTACACATGTACACACATATATACATATACACACACTACTCATGTACACACATATACACACATTACACATGTACACACATATACACGTATACACACATTACACATGTACACACATATACACGTATACACACATTACACATGTACACGTATACACACATTACACATGTACACACATATACACGTATACACACATTACACATGTACACACATATACACGTATACACACACTACACATGTACACACATATACACGTATACACACACTACACATGTACACACATATACATGTATACACACACTACACATGTACACACATATACATGTATACACACACTCCACATGTACACACATATACACACATTACACGTGTACACACATATACATGTATACACACACTCCACATGTACACACATATACACACATTACACGTGTACACACATACACACATTACACATGTACACACATATACATGTATACACACATTACACATGTACACACATATACACACACTACACATGTACACACATATACACACATTACACATGTACACACATATACACGTATACACACATTACACATGTACACACATATACACGTATACACACATTACACATGTACACACATATACACGTATACACATGTACACACATATATACACACATTACACATGTACACACATATACATGTATACACACACTACACATGTACACACATATACACGTATACACACATTACACATGTACACACATGTACACGTATACACACACTACACATGTACACACATATACACACACTACACATGTACACACATATACACACATTACACATGTACACACATATACACGTATACACACATTACACATGTACACACATATACACGTATACACACATTACACATGTACACACATATACACGTATACACATGTACACACATATATACACACATTACACATGTACACACATATACATGTATACACACACTACACATGTACACACATATACACGTATACACACATTACACATGTACACACATGTACACGTATACACACACTACACATGTACACACATATATACATATACACACATTACACATGTACACACATATACACGTATACACACTACACAAGTACACACACATACACGTATACACACATTACACATGTACACACATATACACGTATACACACTACACAAGTACACACACATACACGTATACACACATTACACATGTACACACATACACACATTACACATGTACATATATACACGTATAAACACATTACACACATATACACGTATACACACACTCCACATGTACACACATATACACACATTACACGTGTACACGTATACACACATTACACATGTACACACATATACACGTATACACACTACACATGTACACACATATATACACACATTACACATGTACACACATATACATGTATACACACACTACACATGTACACACATATACACGTATACACACACTACACATGTACACACATATACACATATACACACACTACACATGTACACACATATACACACATTACACATGTACACACATATACACGTATACACACATTACACATGTACACACATATACACGTATACACACTACACAAGTACACACATACACGTATACACACATTACACATGTACACACATACACACATTACACATGTACATATATACACGTATACACACATTACACACATATACACGTATACACACACTCCACATGTACACACATATACACACATTACACGTGTACACACATGCACACATTACACATGTACACACATATACACGTATACACACATTACACATGTACACACATATACACACACTACACATGTACACACATATACACACATTGCACATGTACACACATATACACGTATACACACATTACACATGTACACACATATACACGTATACACACATTACACATGTACACACATATACACGTATACACACATTACACATGTACACACATATACACGTATACACACTACACATGTACACACATATATACACACATTACACATGTACACACATATACACGTACACACACATTACACATGTACACATATACACGTATACACACACTACACATGTACACACATATACACACACTACACATGTACACACATATACACGTACACACACATTACACATGTACACACATGTACACGTATACACACATTACACATATACACACATTACACATGTACACACATACACACATTACACATGTACACACATATACACACATTACACATGTACACACATACACACATTACACATATACACGTATACACACATTACACATGTACACACATATACACGTATACACACACTACACATGTACACACATATATACATATACACACATTACACATGTACACACATATACACGTATACACACTACACAAGTACACACACATACACGTTTACACACATTACACATGTACATATATACACGTATACACACATTACACACATATACACGTATACACACACTCCACATGTACACACATATACACATGTACACGTATACACACATTACACATGTACATATATACACGTATACACACATTATACACGTATACACACATTACACATATACACACATTACACATGTACACACATACACACATTACACATGTACACACATATACACACATTACACATGTACACACATACACACATTACACATGTACACACATATACACGTATACACACATTACACATGTACACACATATACACGTATACACACATTACACATATACACGTATACACACATTACACATGTACACGTATACACACATTACACATATACACACATTACACATGTACACACATACACACATTACACATGTACACACATATACACACATTACACATGTACACACATACACACATTACACATATACACGTATACACACATTACACATGTACACACATATACATGTATACACACACTACACATGTACACACATATACACGTATACACACGCTACACATGTACACACATATACACACATTACACATGTACACACATATACACGTATACACACATTACACATGCACACACATATACACGTATACACACATTACACATGTACACGTATACACACATTACACATGTACATATATACACGTATACACACATTATACACGTATACACACACTCCACATGTACACACATATACACACATTACACATGTACACACATATACACACACTACACATGTACACACATATACACACATTACACATGTACACACATATACACGTATACACACATTACACATGTACACACATATACACGTATACACACACTACACATGTACACACATATATACATATACACACACTACTCATGTACACACATATACACACATTACACATGTACACACATATACACGTACACACACACTACACAAGTACACACATACACACATTACACATGTACATATATACACGTATAAACACATTACACACATATACACGTATACACACACTCCACATGTACACACATATACACACATTACACGTGTACAGACATACACACATTACACATGTACACACATATACACGTATACACACATTACACATGTACACACATATACACACACTACACATGTACACACATATACACACATTACACATGTACACACATATACACGTATACACACATTACACATGTACACACATATACACGTATACACACATTACACATGTACACACATATACACGTATACACACATTACACATGTACACGTATACACACATTACACATGTACATATATACACGTATACACACATTATACACGTATACACACACTCCACATGTACACACATATACACACATTACACATGTACACACATATACACACACTACACATGTACACACATATACACACATTACACATGTACACACTTATACACGTATACACACATTACACATGTACACACATATACACACATTACACATGTACACACATACACACATTACACATGTACACACATATACACGTATACACACATTACACACATATACACGTATACACACACTCCACATGTACACACATATACACACATTACACGTGTACACACATACACACATTACACATGTACACACATATACACGTATACACACATTACACATGTACACACATATACACACATTACACGTGTACACACATACACACACTACACATGTACACACATATACACACATTACACATGTACACACATATACACGTATACACACATTACACATGTACACACATATACACGTATACACACATTACACATGTACACGTATACACACATTACACATGTACACACATATACACGTATACACACATTACACATGTACACACATATACACACACTACACATGTACACACATATACACACATTACACGTTTACACACATATACACGTATACACACATTACACATGTACACACATATACACGTATACACACACTACACATGTACACACATATACACGTATACACACTACACAAGTACACACACATACACGTTTACACACATTACACATGTACATATATACACGTATACACACATTACACACATATACACGTATACACACACTCCACATGTACACACATATACACACATTACACGTGTACACACATACACACATTACACATGTACACACATATACACGTATACACACATTACACATGTACACACATATACACACACTACACATGTACACACATATACACACATTACACATGTACACACATATACACGTATACACACATTACACATGTACACACATATACACGTATACACACTACACATGTACACACATATATACACACATTACACATGTACACACATATACATGTATACACACACTACACATGTACACACATATACACGTATACACACACTACACATGTACACACATATACACATATACACACATTACACATGTACACACATACACACATTACACATGTACACACATATACACACATTACACATGTACACACATACACACATTAAACATATACACGTATACACACATTACACATGTACACACATATACATGTATACACACACTAAACATGTACACACATATACACGTATACACACACTACACATGTACACACATATACACACATTACACATGTACACACATATACACGTATACACACATTACACATGTACACACATATACACGTATACACACATTACACATGTACACGTATACACACATTACACATGTACATATATACACGTATACACACATTATACACGTATACACACACTCCACATGTACACACATATACACACATTACACATGTACACACATATACACACACTACACATGTACACACATATACACACATTACACATGTACACACATATACACGTATACACACATTACACATGTACACACATATACACGTATACACACACTACACATGTACACACATATATACATATACACACACTACTCATGTACACACATATACACACATTACACATGTACACACATATACACGTATACACACATTACACATGTACACACATATACACGTATACACACATTACACATGTACACGTATACACACATTACACATGTACACACATATACACGTATACACACATTACACATGTACACACATATACACGTATACACACACTACACATGTACACACATATACACGTATACACACACTACACATGTACACACATATACATGTATACACACACTACACATGTACACACATATACATGTATACACACACTCCACATGTACACACATATACACACATTACACGTGTACACACATATACATGTATACACACACTCCACATGTACACACATATACACACATTACACGTGTACACACATACACACATTACACATGTACACACATATACATGTATACACACATTACACATGTACACACATATACACACACTACACATGTACACACATATACACACATTACACATGTACACACATATACACGTATACACACATTACACATGTACACACATATACACGTATACACACATTACACATGTACACACATATACACGTATACACATGTACACACATATATACACACATTACACATGTACACACATATACATGTATACACACACTACACATGTACACACATATACACGTATACACACATTACACATGTACACACATGTACACGTATACACACACTACACATGTACACACATATACACACACTACACATGTACACACATATACACACATTACACATGTACACACATATACACGTATACACACATTACACATGTACACACATATACACGTATACACACATTACACATGTACACACATATACACGTATACACATGTACACACATATATACACACATTACACATGTACACACATATACATGTATACACACACTACACATGTACACACATATACACGTATACACACATTACACATGTACACACATGTACACGTATACACACACTACACATGTACACACATATATACATATACACACATTACACATGTACACACATATACACGTATACACACTACACAAGTACACACACATACACGTATACACACATTACACATGTACACACATATACACGTATACACACTACACAAGTACACACACATACACGTATACACACATTACACATGTACACACATACACACATTACACATGTACATATATACACGTATAAACACATTACACACATATACACGTATACACACACTCCACATGTACACACATATACACACATTACACGTGTACACGTATACACACATTACACATGTACACACATATACACGTATACACACTACACATGTACACACATATATACACACATTACACATGTACACACATATACATGTATACACACACTACACATGTACACACATATACACGTATACACACACTACACATGTACACACATATACACATTTACACACACTACACATGTACACACATATACACACATTACACATGTACACACATATACACGTATACACACATTACACATGTACACACATATACACGTATACACACTACACAAGTACACACATACACGTATACACACATTACACATGTACACACATACACACATTACACATGTACATATATACACGTATACACACATTACACACATATACACGTATACACACACTCCACATGTACACACATATACACACATTGCACATGTACACACATATACACGTATACACACATTACACATGTACACACATATACACGTATACACACATTACACATGTACACACATATACACGTATACACACATTACACATGTACACACATATACACGTATACACACTACACATGTACACACATATATACACACATTACACATGTACACACATATACACGTACACACACATTACACATGTACACACATATACACGTATACACACACTACACATGTACACACATATACACACACTACACATGTACACACATATACACGTACACACACATTACACATGTACACACATGTACACGTATACACACATTACACATATACACACATTACACATGTACACACATACACACATTACACATGTACACACATATACACACATTACACATGTACACACATACACACATTACACATATACACGTATACACACATTACACATGTACACACATATACACGTATACACACACTACACATGTACACACATATATACATATACACACATTACACATGTACACACATATACACGTATACACACTACACAAGTACACACACATACACGTTTACACACATTACACATGTACATATATACACGTATACACACATTACACACATATACACGTATACACACACTCCACATGTACACACATATACACATGTACACGTATACACACATTACACATGTACATATATACACGTATACACACATTATACACGTATACACACACTCCACATGTACACACATATACACACATTACACATGTACACACATATACACACACTACACATGTACACACATATACACACATTACACATGTACACACATATACACGTATACACACATTACACATGTACACACATATACACGTATACACACACTACACATGTACACACATATATACATATACACACACTACACATGTACACACATATACACGTATACACACACTACACATGTACACACATATATACATATACACACACTACACATGTACACACATATACACACATTACACATGTACACACATATACACGTATACACACACTACACAAGTACACACACATACACGTAAACACACATTACACATGTACACACATACACACATTACACATGTACATATATACACGTATAAACACATTACACACATATACACGTATACACACACTCCACATGTACACACATATACACACATTACACGTGTACACACATACACACATTACACATGTACACACATATACACGTATACACACATTACACATGTACACACATATACACACACTACACATGTACACACATATACACACATTACACATGTACACACATATACACGTATACACACATTACACATGTACACACATATACACGTATACACACATTACACATGTACACGTATACACACATTACACATGTACACACATATACACGTATACACACATTACACATGTACACACATATACACACACTAGACATGTACACACATATACACACATTACACGTTTACACACATATACACGTATACACACATTACACATGTACACACATATACACGTATACACACACTACACATGTACACACATATATACATATACACACATTACACATGTACACACATATACACGTATACACACTACACAAGTACACACACATACACGTTTACACACATTACACATGTACATATATACACGTATACACACATTACACACATATACACGTATACACACACTCCACATGTACACACATATACACACATTACACGTGTACACACATACACACATTACACATGTACACACATATACACGTATACACACATTACACATGTACACACATATACACACACTACACATGTACACACATATACACACATTACACATGTACACACATATACACGTATACACACATTACACATGTACACACATATACACGTATACACACACTACACATGTACACACATATATACATATACACACACTACTCATGTACACACATATACACACATTACACATGTACACACATATACACGTATACACACACTACACAAGTACACACACATACACGTATACACACATTACACATGTACACACATACACACATTACACATGTACATATATACACGTATAAACACATTACACACATATACACGTATACACACACTCCACATGTACACACATATACACACATTACACGTGTACAGACATACACACATTACACATGTACACACATATATACGTATACACACATTACACATGTACACACATATACACACACTACACATGTACACACATATACACACATTACACATGTACACACATATACACGTATACACACATTACACATGTACACACATATACACGTATACACACATTACACATGTACACGTATACACACACTACACATGTACACACATACACACATTACACATGTACATATATACACGTATAAACACATTACACACATATACACGTATACACACACTCCACATGTACACACATATACACACATTACACGTGTACAGACATACACACATTACACATGTACACACATATACACGTATACACACATTACACATGTACACACATATACACACACTACACATGTACACACATATACACACATTACACATGTACACACATATACACACACTACACATGTACACACATATACACACATTACACATGTACACACATATACACGTATACACACACTACACATGTACACACATATACACGTATACACACACTACACATGTACACACATATATACATATACACACATTACCCATGTACACACATATACACGTATACACACTACACAAGTACACACACATACACGTTTACACACATTACACATGTACATATATACACGTATACACACATTACACACATATACACGTATACACACACTCCACATGTACACACATATACACACATTACACGTGTACACACATACACACATTACACATGTACACACATATACACGTATACACACATTACACATGTACACACATATACACACACTACACATGTACACACATATACACACATTACACATGTACACACATATACACGTATACACACATTACACATGTACACACATATACACGTATACACACACTACACATGTACACACATATATACATATACACACACTACTCATGTACACACATATACACACATTACACATGTACACACATATACACGTATACACACACTACACAAGTACACACACATACACGTATACACACATTACACATGTACACACATACACACATTACACATGTACATATATACACGTATAAACACATTACACACATATACACGTATACACACACTCCACATGTACACACATATACACACATTACACGTGTACAGACATACACACATTACACATGTACACACATATACACGTATACACACATTACACATGTACACACATATACACACACTACACATGTACACACATATACACACATTACACATGTACACACATATACACGTATACACACATTACACATGTACACACATATACACGTATACACACATTACACATGTACACGTATACACACACTACACATGTACACACATACACACATTACACATGTACATATATACACGTATAAACACATTACACACATATACACGTATACACACACTCCACATGTACACACATATACACACATTACACGTGTACAGACATACACACATTACACATGTACACACATATACACGTATACACACATTACACATGTACACGTATACACACATTACACATGTACACACATGTACACGTATACACACATTACACATGTACACACATATACACGTATACACACATTACACATGTACACACATATACACGTATACACACACTACACATGTACACACATATACACGTATACACACACTACACATGTACACACATATACACGTATACACACACTACACATGTACACACATATACACGTATACACACATTACACATGTACACGTATACACACATTACACATGTACACACATGTACACGTATACACACATTACACATGTACACACATATACACGTATACACACATTACACATGTACACACATATACACGTATACACACACTACACATGTACACACATATACACGTATACACACACTACACATGTACACACATATACACGTATACACACACTACACATGTACACACATATACACACATTACACATGTACACACATATACACGTATACACACATTACACATGTACACACATATACACGTATACACACATTACACATGTACACGTATACACACATTACACATGTACATATATACACGTATACACACATTATACACGTATACACACACTCCACATGTACACACATATACACACATTACACATGTACACACATATACACACACTACACATGTACACACATATACACACATTACACATGTACACACATATACACGTATACACACATTACACATGTACACACATATACACGTATACACACACTACACATGTACACACATATATACATATACACACACTACACATGTACACACATATACACACATTACACATGTACACACATATACACGTATACACACACTACACAAGTACACACACATACACGTATACACACATTACACATGTACACACATACACACATTACACATGTACATATATACACGTATAAACACATTACACACATATACACGTATACACACACTCCACATGTACACACATATACACACATTACACGTGTACACACATACACACATTACACATGTACACACATATACACGTATACACACATTACACATGTACACACATATACACACACTACACATGTACACACATATACACACATTACACATGTACACACATATACACGTATACACACATTACACATGTACACACATATACACGTATACACACATTACACATGTACACGTATACACACATTACACATGTACACACATATACACGTATACATACATTACACATGTACACACATATACACACACTACACATGTACACACATATACACACATTACACGTTTACACACATATACACGTATACACACATTACACATGTACACACATATACACGTATACACACACTACACATGTACACACATATATACATATACACACATTACACATGTACACACATATACACGTATACACACTACACAAGTACACACACATACACGTTTACACACATTACACATGTACATATATACACGTATACACACATTACACACATATACACGAATACACACACTCCACATGTACACACATATACACATGTACACGTATACACACATTACACATGTACATATATACACGTATACACACATTATACACGTATACACACACTCCACATGTACACACATATACACACATTACACATGTACACACATATACACACACTACACATGTACACACATATACACACATTACACATGTACACACATATACACGTATACACACATTACACATGTACACACATATACACGTATACACACACTACACATGTACACACATATATACATATACACACACTACACATTTACACACATATACACACATTACACATGTACACACATATACACGTATACACACACTACACAAGTACACACACATACACGTATACACACATTACACATGTACACACATACACACATTACACATGTACATATATACACGTATAAACACATTACACACATATACACGTATACACACACTCCACATGTACACACATATACACACATTACACGTGTACACACATACACACATTACACATGTACACACATATACACGTATACACACATTACACATGTACACACATATACACACACTACACATGTACACACATATACACACATTACACATGTACACACATATACACGTATACACACATTACACATGTACACACATATACACGTATACACACATTACACATGTACACGTATACACACATTACACATGTACACACATATACACGTATACACACATTACACATGTACACACATATACACACACTACACATGTACACACATATACACACATTACACGTTTACACACATATACACGTATACACACATTACACATGTACACACATATACACGTATACACACACTACACATGTACACACATATATACATATACACACATTACACATGTACACACATATACACGTATACACACTACACAAGTACACACACATACACGTTTACACACATTACACATGTACATATATACACGTATACACACATTACACACATATACACGTATACACACACTCCACATGTACACACATATACACACATTACACGTGTACACACATACACACATTACACATGTACACACATATACACGTATACACACATTACACATGTACACACATATACACACACTACACATGTACACACATATACACACATTACACATGTACACACATATACACGTATACACACATTACACATGTACACACATATACACGTATACACACTACACATGTACACACATATATACACACATTACACATGTACACACATATACATGTATACACACACTACACATGTACACACATATACACGTATACACACACTACACATGTACACACATATACACATATACACACACTACACATGTACACACATATACACACATTACACATGTACACACATATACACGTATACACACATTACACATGTACACGTATACACACATTACACATGTACACACATATACACGTATACACACATTACACATGTACACACATATACACGTATACACACACTATACATGTACACACATATACACGTATACACACACTACACATGTACACACATATACATGTATACACACACTACACATGTACACACATATACACGTATACACACACTACACATGTACACACATATACACACATTACACATGTACACACATATACACGTATACACACATTACACATGTACACACATATACACGTATACACACATTACACATGTACACGTATACACACATTACACATGTACATATATACACGTATACACACATTATACACGTATACACACACTCCACATGTACACACATATACATGTATACACACACTACACATGTACACACATACACACATATACACACATTACACATGTACACACATACACACATTACACATGTACACACATATACATGTATACACACACTACACATGTACACACATACACACATATACACACATTACACATGTACACACATATACACGTATACACACATTACACATGTACACACATATACACGTATACACACACTCCACATGTACACACATATACACATGTACACGTATACACACATTACACATGTACATATATACACGTATACACACATTATACACGTATACACACACTCCACATGTACACACATATACACACATTACACATGTACACACATATACACACACTACACATGTACACACATATACACACATTACACATGTACACACATATACACGTATACACACATTACACATGTACACACATATACACGTATACACACACTACACATGTACACACATATATACATATACACACACTACACATTTACACACATATACACACATTACACATGTACACACATATACACGTATACACACACTACACAAGTACACACACATACACGTATACACACATTACACATGTACACACATACACACATTACACATGTACATATATACACGTATAAACACATTACACACATATACACGTATACACACACTCCACATGTACACACATATACACACATTACACGTGTACACACATACACACATTACACATGTACACACATATACACGTATACACACATTACACATGTACACACATATACACACACTACACATGTACACACATATACACACATTACACATGTACACACATATACACGTATACACACATTACACATGTACACACATATACACGTATACACACATTACACATGTACACGTATACACACATTACACATGTACACACATATACACGTATACACACATTACACATGTACACACATATACACACACTACACATGTACACACATATACACACATTACACGTTTACACACATATACACGTATACACACATTACACATGTACACACATATACACGTATACACACACTACACATGTACACACATATATACATATACACACATTACACATGTACACACATATACACGTATACACACTACACAAGTACACACACATACACGTTTACACACATTACACATGTACATATATACACGTATACACACATTACACACATATACACGTATACACACACTCCACATGTACACACATATACACACATTACACGTGTACACACATACACACATTACACATGTACACACATATACACGTATACACACATTACACATGTACACACATATACACACACTACACATGTACACACATATACACACATTACACATGTACACACATATACACGTATACACACATTACACATGTACACACATATACACGTATACACACTACACATGTACACACATATATACACACATTACACATGTACACACATATACATGTATACACACACTACACATGTACACACATATACACGTATACACACACTACACATGTACACACATATACACATATACACACACTACACATGTACACACATATACACACATTACACATGTACACACATATACACGTATACACACATTACACATGTACACGTATACACACATTACACATGTACACACATATACACGTATACACACATTACACATGTACACACATATACACGTATACACACACTATACATGTACACACATATACACGTATACACACACTACACATGTACACACATATACATGTATACACACACTACACATGTACACACATATACACGTATACACACACTACACATGTACACACATATACACACATTACACATGTACACACATATACACGTATACACACATTACACATGTACACACATATACACGTATACACACATTACACATGTACACGTATACACACATTACACATGTACATATATACACGTATACACACATTATACACGTATACACACACTCCACATGTACACACATATACATGTATACACACACTACACATGTACACACATACACACATATACACACATTACACATGTACACACATACACACATTACACATGTACACACATATACATGTATACACACACTACACATGTACACACATACACACATATACACACATTACACATGTACACACATACACACATTACACATGTACACACATATACACGTATACACACATTACACATGTACACACATATACACACACTACACATGTACACACATATACACACATTACACATGTACACACATATACACGTATACACACATTACACATGTACACACATATACACGTATACACACATTACACATGTACACACATATACACGTATACACACATTACACATATACACGTATACACACATTACACATGTACACGTATACACACATTACACATATACACACATTACACATGTACACACATACACACGTATACACACACTACACATGTACACACATATATACATATACACACATTACACATGTACACACATATACACGTATACACACTACACAAGTACACACACATACACGTATACACACATTACACATGTATACACATACACACATTACACATGTACATATATACACGTATACACACATTACACACATATACACGTATACACACACTCCACATGTACACACATATACACACATTACACGTGTACACACATACACACATTACACATGTACACACATATACACGTATACACACATTACACATGTACACACATATACACACACTACACATGTACACACATATACACACATTACACATGTACACACATATACACGTATACACACATTACACATGTACACACATATACACGTATACACATGTACACACATATATACACACATTACACATGTACACACATATACATGTATACACACACTACACATGTACACACATATACACGTATACACACATTACACATGTACACACATATACACGTATACACACACTACACATGTACACACATATATACATATACACACACTACACATGTACACACATATATACATATACACACATCACACATGTACACACATATACACGTATACACACTACACAAGTACACACACATACACGTATACACACATTACACATGTACACACATATACACGTATACACACTACACAAGTACACACACATACACGTATACACACATTACACATGTACACACATACACACATTACACATGTACATATATACACGTATAAACACATTACACACATATACACGTATACACACACTCCACATGTACACACATATACACACATTACACGTGTACACACATACACACATTACACATGTACACACATATACACGTATACACACATTACACATGTACACACATATACACACACTACACATGTACACACATATACACACATTACACATGTACACGTATACACACATTACACATGTACACACATATACACGTATACACACATTACACATGTACACACATATACACACATTACACATGTACACACATATATACGTATACACACATTACACATGTACACACATATACACGTATACACACATTACACATGTACACGTATACACACATTACACATGTACAAACATATATACGTATACACACATTACACATGTACACACATATACACGTATACACACATTACACATGTACACACATATACACGTATACACACATTACACATATACACGTATACACACATTACACATATACACGTATACACACATTACACATGTACACACATATACACGTATACACACACTACACATGTACACACATATACACGTATACACACACTACACATGTACACACATACACACATTACACATATACACGTATACACACATTACACATGTACACACATATACACGTATACACACATTACACATGTACACGTATACACACATTACACATGTACATATATACACGTATACACACATTATACACTTATACACACACTCCACATGTACACACATATACACACATTACACATGTACACACATACACACATTACACATGTACACACATATACACGTATACACACACTACACATGTACACACATATATACATATACACACATTACACATGTACACACATACACACATTACACATATACACGTATACACACATTACACATGTACACACATATACACGTATACACACACTCCACATGTACACACATATACACACACTCCACATGTACACACATATACACACATTACACGTGTACACACATACACACATTACACATGTACACACATATACACGTATACACACATTACACATGTACACACATATACACACACTACACATGTACACACATATACACACATTACACATGTACACACATATACACGTATACACACATTACACATGTACACACATATACACGTATACACATGTACACACATATATACACACATTACACATGTACACACATATACATGTATACACACACTACACATGTACACACATATACACGTATACACACATTACACATGTACACACATATACACGTATACACACACTACACATGTACACACATATATACATATACACACACTACACATGTACACACATATATACATATACACACATCACACATGTACACACATATACACGTATACACACTACACAAGTACACACACATACACGTATACACACATTACACATGTACACACATATACACGTATACACACATTACACATGTACACACATACACACATTACACATGTACATATATACACGTATATACACATTATACACGTATACACACACTCCACATGTACACACATATACACACATTACACATGTACACACATACACACATTACACATGTACACACATATACACGTATACACACATTACACATGTACACACATATACACGTATACACACACTACACATGTACACACATATATACATATACACACATTACACATGTACACACATATACACGTATACACACTACACAAGTACACACACATACACGTATACACACATTACACATGTATACACATACACACATTACACATGTACATATATACACGTATACAAACATTACACACATATACACGTATACACACACTCCACATGTACACACATATACACACATTACACGTGTACACACATACACACATTACACATGTACACACATATACACACACTACACATGTACACGCATATACACACATTACACATGTACACACATATACACGTATACACACATTACACATGTACACACATATACACGTATACACACATTACACATGTACACACATATACACATATACACACTACACATGTACACACATATATACACACACTACACATGTACACACATATACATGTATACACACACTACACATGTACACACATATACACGTATACACACATTACACATGTACACACATATACACGTATACACACACTACACATGTACACACATATATACATATACACACATTACACATGTACACACATATACACGTATACACACTACACAAGTACACACACATACACGTATACACACATTACACATGTACACACATACACACATTACACATGTACATATATACACGTATACACACATTATACACGTATACACACACTCCACATGTACACACATATACACACATTACACATGTACACACATGCACACATTACACATGTACACACATATAGACGTATACACACATTACACATGTACACACATATACACACACTACACATGTACACACATATACACACATTACACGTGTACACACATATACACGTATACACACATTACACATGTACACACATATACACGTATACACACACTACACATGTACACACATATATACATATACACACATTACACATGTACACACATATACACGTATACACACTACACAAGTACACACACATACACGTATACACATATTACACATGTACATATATACACGTATACACACATTACACACATACACGTATACACACACTCCACATGTACACACATATACACACATTACACGTGTACACACATACACACATTACACATGTACACACATATACACGTATACACACATTACACATGTACACACATATACACACACTACACATGTACACACATATACACACATTACACATGTACACACATATACACGTATACGCACATTACACATGTACACACATATACACGTATACACACATTACACATGTACACACATATACACGTATACACACTACACATGTACACACATATATACACACATTACACATGTACACACATATACATGTATACACACACTACCCATGTACACACATATACATGTATACACACACTACACATGTACACACACATACACGTATACACACATTACACATGTACATATATACACGTATACACACATTACACACATATACACGTATACACACACTCCACATGTACACACATATACACACATTACACGTGTACACACATACACACATTACACATGTACACACATATACACGTATACACACATTACACATGTACATATATACACGTATACACACATTATACACTTATACACACACTCCACATGTACACACATATACACACATTACACATGTACACACATACACACATTACACATGTACACACATATACACGTATACACACACTCCACATGTACACACATATACACACATTACACATGTACACATATACACACATTACACATGTACACACACATACACACACTCCACATGTACACACATATACACATATTACACATGTACACACATACACACATTACACATGTACACACATATACACGTATACACACATTACACATGTACACACATACACACATTACACATGTACATATATACACGTATATACACATTATACACGTATACACACACTCCACATGTACACACATATACACACATTACACATGTACACACATACACACATTACACATGTACACACATATACACGTATACACACATTACACATGTACACACATATACACACACTACACATGTACACACATATACACACATTACACGTGTACACACATATACACGTATACACACATTACACATGTACACACATATACACGTATACACACACTACACATGTACACACATATATACATATACACACATTACACATGTACACACATATACACGTATACACACTACACAAGTACACACACATACACGTATACACACATTACACATGTATACACATACACACATTACACATGTACATATATACACGTATACAAACATTACACACATATACACGTATACACACACTCCACATGTACACACATATACACACATTACACGTGTACACACATACACACATTACACATGTACACACATATACACACACTACACATGTACACGCATATACACACATTACACATGTACACACATATACACGTATACACACATTACACATGTACACACATATACAAGTATACACACATTACACATGTACACACATATACACATATACACACTACACATGTACACACATATATACACACACTACACATGTACACACATATACATGTATACACACACTACACATGTACACACATATACACGTATACACACATTACACATGTACACACATATACACGTATACACACACTACACATGTACACACATATATACATATACACACATTACACATGTACACACATATACACACATACACACATTACACATGTACACACATATACACACACTACACATGTACACGCATATACACACATTACACATGTACACACATATACACGTATACACACATTACACATGTACACACATATACACGTATACACACATTACACATGTACACACATATACACATATACACACTACACATGTACACACATATACACGTATACACACACTACACATGTACACACATATATACATATACACACATTACACATGTACACACATATACACACATACACACATTACACATGTACACACATATACACACACTACACATGTACACGCATATACACACATTACACATGTACACACATATACACGTATACACACATTACACATGTACACACATATACACGTATACACACATTACACATGTACACACATATACACGTATACACACATTACACATGTACACACATATACACGTATACACACATTACACATGTACACACATATACACATATACACACTACACATGTACACACATATATACACACACTACACATGTACACACATATACATGTATACACACACTACACATGTACACACATATACACGTATACACACATTACACATGTACACACATATACACGTATACACACACTACACATGTACACACATATATACATATACACACATTACACATGTACACACATATACACGTATACACACTACACAAGTACACACACATACACGTATACACACATTACACATGTACACACATACACACATTACACATGTACATATATACACGTATACACACATTATACACGTATACACACACTCCACATGTACACACATATACACACATTACACATGTACACACATGCACACATTACACATGTACACACATATAGACGTATACACACATTACACATGTACACACATATACACACACTACACATGTACACACATATACACACATTACACGTGTACACACATATACACGTATACACACATTACACATGTACACACATATACACGTATACACACACTACACATGTACACACATATATACATATACACACATTACACATGTACACACATATACACGTATACACACTACACAAGTACACACACATACACGTATACACATATTACACATGTACATATATACACGTATACACACATTACACACATACACGTATACACACACTCCACATGTACACACATATACACACATTACACGTGTACACACATACACACATTACACATGTACACACATATACACATATTACACATGTACACACATACACACATTACACATGTACACACATATACACGTATACACACATTACACATGTACACATATACACACATTACACATGTACACACACATACACACACTCCACATGTACACACATATACACATATTACACATGTACACACATACACACATTACACATGTACACACATATACACGTATACACACATTACACATGTACACACATACACACATTACACATGTACATATATACACGTATATACACATTATACACGTATACACACACTCCACATGTACACACATATACACACATTACACATGTACACACATACACACATTACACATGTACACACATATACACGTATACACACATTACACATGTACACACATATACACACACTACACATGTACACACATATACACACATTACACGTGTACACACATATACACGTATACACACATTACACATGTACACACATATACACGTATACACACACTACACATGTACACACATATATACATATACACACATTACACATGTACACACATATACACGTATACACACTACACAAGTACACACACATACACGTATACACACATTACACATGTATACACATACACACATTACACATGTACATATATACACGTATACAAACATTACACACATATACACGTATACACACACTCCACATGTACACACATATACACACATTACACGTGTACACACATACACACATTACACATGTACACACATATACACACACTACACATGTACACGCATATACACACATTACACATGTACACACATATACACGTATACACACATTACACATGTACACACATATACAAGTATACACACATTACACATGTACACACATATACACATATACACACTACACATGTACACACATATATACACACACTACACATGTACACACATATACATGTATACACACACTACACATGTACACACATATACACGTATACACACATTACACATGTACACACATATACACGTATACACACACTACACATGTACACACATATATACATATACACACATTACACATGTACACACATATACACGTATACACACTACACAAGTACACACACATACACGTATACACACATTACACATGTACACACATACACACATTACACATGTACATATATACACGTATACACACATTATACACGTATACACACACTCCACATGTACACACATATACACACATTACACATGTACACACATGCACACATTACACATGTACACACATATAGACGTATACACACATTACACATGTACACACATATACACACACTACACATGTACACACATATACACACATTACACGTGTACACACATATACACGTATACACACATTACACATGTACACACATATACACGTATACACACACTACACATGTACACACATATATACATATACACACATTACACATGTACACACATATACACGTATACACACTACACAAGTACACACACATACACGTATACACACATTACACATGTACATATATACACGTATACACACATTACACACATACACGTATACACACACTCCACATGTACACACATATACACACATTACACGTGTACACACATACACACATTACACATGTACACACATATACACGTATACACACATTACACATGTACACACATATACACACACTACACATGTACACACATATACACACATTACACATGTACACACATATACACGTATACGCACATTACACATGTACACACATATACACGTATACACACATTACACATGTACACACATATACACGTATACACACTACACATGTACACACATATATACACACATTACACATGTACACACATATACATGTATACACACACTACCCATGTACACACATATACATGTATACACACACTACACATGTACACACACATACACGTATACACACATTACACATGTACATATATACACGTATACACACATTACACACATATACACGTATACACACACTCCACATGTACACACATATACACACATTACACGTGTACACACATACACACATTACACATGTACACACATATACACGTATACACACATTACACATGTACACACATATACACACACTACACATGTACACAAATATACACACATTGCACATGTACACACATATACACGTATACACACATTACACATGTACACACATATACACTTATACACACATTACACATGTACACACATATACACGTATACACACTACACATGTACACACATATACACACACATTACACATGTACACACATATACACGTATACACACACTACACATGTACACACATATACACGTATACACACACTACACATGTACACACATATACACACATTACACATGTACACACATATACACGTATACACACATTACACATGTACACGTATACACACATTACACATGTACACACATATACACGTATACACACATTACACATGTACACACATATACACACATTACACATGTACACACATATATACGTATACACACATTACACATGTACACACATATAAACGTATACACACTACACAAGTACACACACATACACGTATACACACATTACACATGTACATATATACACGTATACACACATTATACACGTATACACACACTCCACATGTACACACATATACACACATTACACGTGTACACACATATACACAAACTACACATGTACACACATATACACACATTACACATGTACACACATATACACGTATACACACAATACACATGTACACACATATACACGTATACACACACTACACATGTACACACATATATACATATACACACATTACACATGTACACACATATACACGTATACACACTACACAAGTACACACACATACACGTATACACACATTACACATGTACACACATACACACATTACACATGTACATATATACACGTATAAACACATTACACACATATACACGTATACACACACTCCACATGTACACACATATACACACATTACACGTGTACACACATACACACATTACACATGTACACACATACACATATACACACACTACACATGTACACACATATATACATATACACACATTACACATGTACACACATATACACGTATACACACTACACAAGTACACACACATACACGTATACACACATTACACATGTATACACATACACACATTACACATGTACATATATACACGTATACACACATTACACACATATACACGTATACACACACTCCACATGTACACACATATACACACATTACACGTGTACACACATACACACATTACACATGTACACACATATACACGTATACACACATTACACATGTACACACATATACACACACTACACATGTACACACATATAGACACATTACACATGTACACACATATACACGTATACACACATTACACATGTACACACATATACACATATACACACATTACACATGTACACACATATACACGTATACACACTACACATGTACACACATATATACACACATTACACATGTACACACATATACACGTATACACACACTACACATGTACACACATATACACGTATACACACACTACACATGTACACACATATATACACACATTACACATATACACGTATACACACATTACACATGTACACACATATACATGTATACACACGCTACACATGTACACACATATACACGTATACACACACTACACATGTACACACATATACACACATTACACATGTACACACATATACACGTATACACACATTACACATGTACACGTATACACACATTACACATGTACATATATACACGTATACACACATTATACACGTATACACACACTCCACATGTACACACATATACACACATTACACATGTACACACATACACACATTACACATGTACACACATATACACGTATACACACATTACACATGTACACACATATACACACACTACACATGTACACACATATACACATTACACATGTACACACATATACACGTATACACACACTACACATGTACACACATATATACATATACACACATTACACATGTACACACATATACACGTATACACACTACACAAGTACACACACATACACGTATACACACATTACACATGTACACACATACACACATTACACATGTACACACATATACACACATTACACGTGTACACACATATACACGTATACACACATTACACATGTACACACATATACACACACTACACATGTACACACATATACACACATTACACGTGTACACACATATACACGTATACACACATTACACATGTACACACATATACACGTATACACACACTACACATGTACACACATATATACATATACACACATTACACAAGTACACACACATACACGTATACACACATTACACATGTACATATATACACGTATACACACATTACACACATATACACGTATACACACACTCCACATGTACACACATATACACACATTACACGTGTACACACATACACACATTACACATGTACACACATACACACATTACACATGTACACACATATACACACACTACACATGTACACACATATACACACATTACACATGTACACACATATACACGTATACACACATTACACATGTACACACATATACACGTATACACACTACACATGTACACACATATATACACACATTACACATGTACACACATATACATGTATACACACACTACCCATGTACACACATATACATGTATACACACACTACACATGTACACACACATACACGTATACACACATTACACATGTACATATATACACGTATACACACATTACACACATATACACGTATACACACACTCCACATGTACACACATATACACACATTACACGTGTACACACATACACACATTACACATGTACACACATATACACGTATACACACATTACACATGTACACACATATACACACACTACACATGTACACAAATATACACACATTGCACATGTACACACATATACACGTATACACACATTACACATGTACACACATATACACTTATACACACATTACACATGTACACACATATACACGTATACACACTACACATGTACACACATATACACACACATTACACATGTACACACATATACACGTATACACACACTACACATGTACACACATATACACGTATACACACACTACACCTGTACACACATATACACACACATTACACATGTACACACATATACACGTATACACACATTACACATGTACACACATATACACACATTACACATGTACACACATTCACACATTACACATATACACGTATACACACATTACACATGTACACACATATACATGTATACACACACTACACATGTACACACATATACACGTATACACACACTACACATGTACACACATATACACACATTACACATGTACACACATATACACGTATACACACAATACACATGTACACACATATACACGTATACACACATTACACATGTACACGTATACACACATTACACATGTACATATATACACGTATATACACATTATACACGTATACACACACTCCACATGTACACACATATACACACATTACACATGTACACACATACACACATTACACATGTACACACATATACACGTATACACACATTACACATGTACACACATATACACACACTACACATGTACACACATATACACACATTGCACGTGTACACACATATACACGTATACACACATTACACATGTACACACATATACACGTATACACACACTACACATGTACACACATATATACATATACACACATTACACATGTACACACATATACACGTATACACACTACACAAGTACACACACATACACGTATACACACATTACACATGTACACACATATACACACATTACACATGTACACACATATACACGTATACACACACTACACATGTACACACATATACACGTATACACACATTACACATGTACACACATATACACGTATACACACACTCCACATGTACACACATATACACACATTACACATGTACACACACATACACACACTCCACATGTACACACATATACACATATTACACATGTACACACATACACACATTACACATGTACACACATATACACGTATACACACATTACACATGTACACACATATACACGTATACACACATTACACATATACACGTATACACACATTACACATGTACACGTATACACACATTACACATGTACACACATATACATGTATACACACACTACACATGTACACACATATACACGTATAGACACACTACACATGTACACACATATACACACATTACACATGTACACACATATACACGTATACACACAATACACATGTACACGTATACACACATTACACATGTACATATATACACGTATATACACATTATACACGTATACACACACTCCACATGTACACACATATACACACATTACACATGTACACACATACACACATTACACATGTACACACATATACACGTATACACACATTACACATGTACACACATATACACACACTACACATGTACACACATATACACACATTGCACGTGTACACACATATACACGTATACACACATTACACATGTACACACATATACACGTATACACACACTACACATGTACACACATATATACATATACACACATTACACATGTACACACATATACACGTATACACACTACACAAGTACACACACATACACGTATACAAACATTACACATGTACACACATACACACATTACACATGTACATATATACACGTATACACACATTATACACGTATACACACACTCCACATGTACACACATATACACACATTACACATGTACACACATATACACACACTACACATGTACACACATATACACACATTACACATGTACACACATATACACGTATACACACATTACACATGTACACACATATACACGTATACACACACTACACATGTACACACATATATACATATACACACATTACACATGTACACACATATAAACGTATACACACTACACAAGTACACACACATACACGTATACACACATTACACATGTACATATATACACGTATACACACATTATACATGTATACACACACTCCACATGTACACACATATACACACATTACACATGCACACACATATACACACACTACACATGTACACACATATACACACATTACACATGTACACACATATACACGTATACACACATTACACATGTACACACATATACACGTATACACACACTACACATGTACACACATATATACATATACACACATTACACATGTACACACATATACACATATACACACACTACACATGTACACACATATACACGTATACACACATTACACATGTACACACATATACACGTATACACACACTCCACATGTACACACATATACACACATTACACATATACACACACATACACACACTCCACATGTACACACATATACACATATTACACATGTACACACATACACACATTACACATGTACACACATATACACGTATACACACATTACACATGTACACACATATACACGTATACACACATTACACATATACACGTATACACACATTACACATGTACACGTATACACACATTACACACATACACACATTACACATGTACACACATATACACACATTACACATGTACACACATTCACACATTACACATATACACGTATACACACATTACACATGTACACACATATACATGTATACACACACTACACATGTACACACATATACACGTATAGACACACTACACATGTACACACATATACACACATTACACATGTACACACATATACACGTATACACACAATACACATGTACACACATATACACGTATACACACATTACACATGTACACGTATACACACATTACACATGTACATATATACACGTATACACACATTATACACGTATACACACACTCCACATGTACACACATATACACACATTACACATGTACACACATACACACATTACACATGTACACACATATACACGTATACACACATTACACATGTACACACATATACACACACTACACATGTACACACATATACACACATTACACATGTACACACATATACACGTATACACACATTACACATGTACACACATATACACGTATACACACTACACATGTACACACATATATACACACATTACACATGTACACACATATACATGTATACACACACTACCCATGTACACACATATACATGTATACACACACTACACATGTACACACACATACACGTATACACACATTACACATGTACATATATACACGTATACACACATTACACACATATACACGTATACACACACTCCACATGTACACACATATACACACATTACACGTGTACACACATACACACATTACACATGTACACACATTACACGTATACACACATTACACATGTACACACATATACACACACTACACATGTACACAAATATACACACATTGCACATGTACACACATATACACGTATACACACACTACACATGTACACACATATACACGTATACACACATTACACATGTACACGTATACACACATTACACATGTACACACATATACACGTATACACACATTACACATGTACACACATATACACACATTACACATGTACACACATATATACGTATACACACATTACACATGTACACACATATACACGTATACACACATTACACATATACACGTATACACACATTACACATGTACACGTATACACACATTACACATATACACACATTACACATGTACACACATACACACATTACACATGTACACACATATACACACATTACACATGTACACACATACACACATTACACATATACACGTATACACACATTACACATGTACACACATATACACGTTTACACACACTCCACATGTACACACATATACACACATTACACATGTACACACACATACACACACTCCACATGTACACACATATACACATATTACACATGTACACACATACACACATTACACATGTACACACATATACACGTATACACACATTACACATGTACACACATATACACGTATACACACATTACACATATACACGTATACACACATTACACATGTACACGTATACACACATTACACATATACACACATTACACATGTACACACATACACACATTACACATGTACACACATATACACACATTACACATGTACACACATTCACACATTACACATATACACGTATACACACATTACACATGTACACACATATACATGTATACACACACTACACATGTACACACATATACACGTATAGACACACTACACATGTACACACATATACACACATTACACATGTACACACATATACACGTATAAACACAATACACATGTACACACATATACACGTATACACACATTACACATGTACACGTATACACACATTACACATGTACATATATACACGTATACACACATTATACACGTATACACACACTCCACATGTACACACATATACACACATTACACATGTACACACATACACACATTACACATGTACACACATATACACGTATACACACATTACACATGTACACACATATACACACACTACACATGTACACACATATACACACATTGCACGTGTACACACATATACACGTATACACACATTACACATGTACACACATATACACGTATACACACACTACACATGTACACACATATATACATATACACACATTACACATGTACACACATATACACGTATACACACTACACAAGTACACACACATACACGTATACACACATTACACATGTACACACATACACACATTACACATGTACATATATACACGTATACACACATTATACACGTATACACACACTCCACATGTACACACATATACACACATTACACATGTACACACATATACACACACTACACATGTACACACATATACACACATTACACATGTACACACATATACACGTATACACACATTACACATATACACGTATACACACATTACACATGTACACGTATACACACATTACACATATACACACATTACACATGTACACACATACACACATTACACATGTACACACATATACACACATTACACATGTACACACATATACACACATTACACATGTACACACATACACACATTACACATATACACGTATACACACATTACACATGTACACACATACACACATTACACATGTACACACATATACACGTATACACATATTACACATGTACACACATATACACGTATACACACATTACACATATACACGTATACACACATTACACATGTACACGTATACACACATTACACACATACACACATTACACATGTACACACATATACACGTATACACATATTACACATGTACACACATATACACGTATACACACATTACACATATACACGTATACACACATTACACATGTACACGTATACACACATTACACATATACACACATTACACATGTACACACATACACACATTACACATGTACACACATATACACACATTACACATGTACACACATTCACACATTACACATATACACGTATACACACATTACACATGTACACACATATACATGTATACACACACTACACATGTACACACATATACACGTATAGACACACTACACACGTACACACATATACACACATTACACATGTACACACATATACACGTATACACACAATACACATGTACACACATATACACGTATACACACATTACACATGTACACGTATACACACATTACACATGTACATATATACACGTATACACACATTATACACGTATACACACACTCCACATGTACACACATATACACACATTACACATGTACACACATACACACATTACACATGTACACACATATACACGTATACACACATTACACATGTACACACATATACACACAATACACATGTACACACATATACACACATTACACATGTACACACATATACACGTATACACACTACACATGTACACACATATATACACACATTACACATGTACACACATATACATGTATACACACACTACCCATGTACACACATATACATGTATACACACACTACACATGTACACACACATACACGTATACACACATTACACATGTACATATATACACGTATACACACATTACACACATATACACGTATACACACACTCCACATGTACACACATATACACACATTACACGTGTACACACATACACACATTACACATGTACACACATATACACGTATACACACATTACACATATACACACATATACACACACTCCACATGTACACAAATATACACACATTGCACATGTACACACATATACACGTATACACACATTACACATGTACACACATATACACTTATACACACATTACACATGTACACACATATACACGTATACACACTACACATGTACACACATATACACAAACATTACACATGTACACACATATACACGTATACACACACTACACATGTACACACATATACACGTATACACACACTACACATGTACACACATATACACACACATTACACATGTACACACATATACACGTATACACACACTACACATGTACACACATATACACGTATACACACATTACACATGTACACGTATACACACATTACACATGTACACACATATACACGTATACACACATTACACATGTACACACATATACACACATTACACATGTACACACATATATACGTATACACACATTACACATGTACACACATATACACGTATACACACATTACACATATACACGTATACACACATTACACATGTACACGTATACACACATTACACATATACACACATTACACATGTACACACATACACACATTACACATGTACACACATATACACACATTACACATGTACACACATACACACATTACACATATACACGTATACACACATTACACATGTACACACATATACACGTATACACACACTCCACATGTACACACATACACACATTACACATGTACACACACATACACACACTCCACATGTACACACATATACACATATTACACATGTACACACATACACACATTACACATGTACACACATATACACGTATACACACATTACACATGTACACACATATACACGTATACACACATTACACATATACACGTATACACACATTACACATGTACACGTATACACACATTACACATATACACACATTACACATGTACACACATACACACATTACACATGTACACACATATACACACATTACACATGTACACACATTCACACATTACACATATACACGTATACACACATTACACATGTACACACATATACATGTATACACACACTACACATGTACACACATATACACGTATAGACACACTACACATGTACACACATATACACACATTACACATGTACACACATATACACGTATAAACACAATACACATGTACACACATATACACGTATACACACATTACACATGTACACGTATACACACATTACACATGTACATATATACACGTATACACACATTATACACGTATACACACACTCCACATGTACACACATATACACACATTACACATGTACACACATACACACATTACACATGTACACACATATACACGTATACACACATTACACATGTACACACATATACACACACTACACATGTACACACATATACACACATTGCACGTGTACACACATATACACGTATACACACATTACACATGTACACACATATACACGTATACACACACTACACATGTACACACATATATACATATACACACATTACACATGTACACACATATACACGTATACACACTACACAAGTACACACACATACACGTATACACACATTACACATGTACACACATACACACATTACACATGTACATATATACACGTATACACACATTATACACGTATACACACACTCCACATGTACACACATATACACACATTACACATGTACACACATATACACACACTACACATGTACACACATATACACACATTACACATGTACACACATATACACGTATACACACATTACACATGTACACACATATACACGTATACACACACTACACATGTACACACATATATACATATACACACATTACACATGTACACACATATAAACGTATACACACTACACAAGTACACACACATACACGTATACACACATTACACATGTACATATATACACGTATACACACATTATACATGTATACACACACTCCACATGTACACACATATACACACATTACACATGTACACACATATACACACACTACACATGTACACACATATACACACATTACACATGTACACACATATACACGTATACACACATTACACATGTACACACATATACACGTATACACACACTACACATGTACACACATATATACATATACACACATTACACATGTACACACATATACACGTATACACACACTACACATGTACACACATATACACGTATACACACATTACACATGTACACACATATACACGTATACACACACTCCACATGTACACACATATACACACATTACACATGTACACACACATACACACACTCCACATGTACACACATATACACATATTACACGTGTACACACATACACACATTACACATGTACACACATATACACGTATACACACATTACACATGTACACACATATACACGTATACACAAATTACACATATACACGTATACACACATTACACATGTACACGTATACACACATTACACATATACACACATTACACATGTACACACATACACACATTACACATGTACACACATATACACACATTACACATGTACACACATTCACACATTACACATATACACGTATACACACATTACACATGTACACACATATACATGTATACACACACTACACATGTACACACATATACACGTATAGACACACTATACATGTACACACATATACACACATTACACATGTACACACATATACACGTATACACACAATACACATGTACACACATATACACGTATACACACATTACACATGTACACACATATACACGTATACACACTACACATGTACACACATATATACACACATTACACATGTACACACATATACACGTATACACACACTACACATGTACACACATATACACGTATACACACACTACACATGTACACACATATATACACACATTACACATATACACGTATACACACATTACACATGTACACACATATACACATATACACACATTACACATGTACACACATATACACGTATACACACTACACATGTACACACATATATACACACATTACACATGTACACACATATACACGTATACACACACTACACATGTACACACATATACACGTATACACACACTACACATGTACACACATATATACACACATTACACATGTACACACATATACACGTATACACACATTACACATGTACACACATATACACGTATACACACATTACACATGTACACGTATACACACATTACACATGTACATATATACACGTATACACACATTATACACGTATACACACACTCCACATGTACACACATATACACACATTACACATGTACACACATACACACATTACACATGTACACACATATACACGTATACACACACTACACATGTACACACATATACACACACTACACATGTACACACATATACACACATTACACATGTACACACATACACACATTACACATATACACACATATACACGTATACACACACTACACATGTATACACATACACACATTACACATGTACATATATACACGTATACACACATTACACACATATACACGTATACACACATTATACACGTATACACACACTCCACATGTACACACATATACACACATTACACATGTACACACATATACACACACTACACATGTACACACATATACACACATTACACATGTACACACATTACACGTATACACACATTACACATGTACACACATATACACGTATACACACACTACACATGTACACACATATATACATATACACACATTACACATGTACACACATATACACGTATACACACTACACAAGTACACACACATACACGTATACACACATTACACATGTATACACATATACACGTATACACACACTACACATGTACACACATATACACGTATACACACACTACACATGTACACACATATATACACACATTACACATGTACACACATATACACGTATACACACATTACACATGTACACACATATACACGTATACACACATTACACATGTACACGTATACACACATTACACATGTACACACATATACACGTATACACACACTACACATGTACACACATATACACACACTACACATGTACACACATATACACACATTACACATGTACACACATACACACATTACACATATACACACATATACACGTATACACACACTACACATGTACACACACATACACGTATACACACATTACACATGTATACACATACACACATTACACATGTACATATATACACGTATACACACATTACACACATATACACGTATACACACATTATACACGTATACACACACTCCACATGTACACACATATACACACATTACACATGTACACACATATACACGTATACACACATTACACATGTACACACATATACACGTATACACACACTACACATGTACACACATATATACATATACACACATTACACATGTACACACATATAAACGTATACACACTACACAAGTACACACACATACACGTATACACACATTACACATGTACATATATACACGTATACACACATTATACATGTATACACACACTCCACATGTACACACATATACACACATTACACATGTACACACATATACACACACTACACATGTACACACATATACACACATTACACATGTACACACATATACACGTATACACACATTACACATGTACACACATATACACGTATACACACATTACACATGTACACACATATACACGTATACACACTACACATGTACACACATATATACACACATTACACATGTACACACATATACACGTATACACACACTACACATGTACACACATATACACGTATACACACACTACACATGTACACACATATATACACACATTACACATATACACGTATACACACATTACACATGTACACACATATACACATATACACACATTACACATGTACACACATATACACGTATACACACTACACATGTACACACATATATACACACATTACACATGTACACACATATACACGTATACACACACTACACATGTACACACATATACACGTATACACACACTACACATGTACACACATATATACACACATTACACATATACACGTATACACACATTACACATGTACACACATATACATGTATACACACGCTACACATGTACACACATATACACGTATACACACACTACACATGTACACACATATACACCCATTACACATGTACACACATATACACGTATACACACATTACACATGTACACACATATACACGTATACACACATTACACATGTATACACATACACACATTACACATGTACATATATACACGTATACACACATTACACACATATACACGTATACACACACTCCACATGTACACACATATACACACATTACACGTGTACACACATACACACATTACACATGTACACACATATACACGTATACACACACTACACATGTACACACATATACACACACTACACATGTACACACATATACACACATTACACATGTACATATATACACGTATACACACATTACACACATATACACGTATACACACATTACACATATACACGTATACACACATTACACATGTACACACATATACACACATTACACATGTACACACATACACACATTACACATGTACACACATATACACGTATACACACATTACACATGTACACACATATACACACACTACACATGTACACACATATACACACATTGCACGTGTACACACATATACACGTATACACACACTACACATGTACACACATATACACGTATACACACACTACACGTGTACACACATATACACACACTACACATGTACACACATATATACACACATTACACATGTACACACATATACACGTATACACACACTACACATGTACACACATATACACGTATACACACACTACACATGTACACACATATACACACATTACACATGTACACACATATACACGTATACACACTACACATGTACACACATATATACACACATTACACATGTACACACATGTACACGTATACACACATTACACATGTACACACATATACACGTATACACACATTACACATGTACACACATATACACACATTACACATGTACACACATATATACGTATACACACATTACACATGTACACACATATACACGTATACACACATTACACATGTACACACATATACACGTATACACACATTACACATATACACGTATACACACATTACACATGTACACGTATTCACACATTACACATATACACACATTACACATGTACACACATACACACATTACACATGTACACACATATACACACATTACACATGTACACACATACACACATTACACATATACACGTATACACACATTACACATGTACACACATATACATGTATACACACGCTACACATGTACACACATATACACGTATACACACACTACACATGTACACACATATACACACATTACACATGTACACACATATACACGTATACACACATTACACATGTACACACATATACACGTATACACACATTACACATGTACACGTATACACACATTACACATGTACATATATACACGTATACACACATTATACACGTATACACACACTCCACATGTACACACATATACACACATTACACATGTACACACATACACACATTACACATGTACACACATATACACGTATACACACATTACACATGTACACACATATACACACACTACACATGTACACACATATACACATTACACATGTACACACATATACACGTATACACACACTACACATGTACACACATATATACATATACACACATTACACATGTACACACATATACACGTATACACACTACACAAGTACACACACATACACGTATACACACATTACACATGTACACACATACACACATTACACATGTACATATATACACGTATACACACATTATACACGTATACACACACTCCACATGTACACACATATACACACATTACACATGTACACACATGCACACATTACACATGTACACACATATACACGTATACACACATTACACATGTACACACATATACACACACTACACATGTACACACATATACACACATTACACGTGTACACACATATACACGTATACACACATTACACATGTACACACATATACACGTATACACACACTACACATGTACACACATATATACATATACACACATTACACATGTACACAAATATACACGTATACACACTACACAAGTACACACACATACACGTATACACACATTACACATGTACATATATACACGTATACACACATTACACACATATACACGTATACACACACTCCACATGTACACACATATACACACATTACACGTGTACACACATACACACATTACACATGTACACACATATACACGTATACACACATTACACATGTACACACATATACACACACTACACATGTACACACATATACACACATTACACATGTACACACATATACACGTATACACACATTACACATGTACACACATATACACGTATACACACATTACACATGTACACACATATACACGTATACACACTACACATGTACACACATATATACACACATTACACATGTACACACATATACATGTATACACACACTACACATGTACACACACATACACGTATACACACATTACACATGTACATATATACACGTATACACACATTACACACATATACACGTATACACACACTCCACATGTACACACATATACACACATTACACGTGTACACACATACACACATTACACATGTACACACATATACACGTATACACACATTACACATGTACACACATATACACACACTACACATGTACACAAATATACACACATTGCACATGTACACACATATACACGTATACACACATTACACATGTACACACATATACACTTATACACACATTACACATGTACACACATATACACGTATACACACACTACACATGTACACACATATACACACACTACACATGTACACACATATACACACATTGCACGTGTACACACATATACACGTATACACACATTACACATGTACACACATATACACGTATACACACACTACACATGTACACACATATATACATACACACACATTACACATGTACACACATATACACGTATACACACATTACACATGTACACACATACACACATTACACATGTACATATATACACGTATACACACATTATACACGTATACACACACTCCACATGTACACACATATACACACATTACACATTTACACACATATACACACACTACACATGTACACACATATACACACATTACACATGTACACACATATACACGTATACACACATTACACATGTACACACATATACACGTATACACACTACACATGTTCACACATATATACACACATTACACGTATACACACATTATACACGTATACACACACTCCACATGTACACACATATACACACATTACACATTTACACACATATACACACACTACACATGTACACACATATACACACATTACACATGTACACACATATACACGTATACACACATTACACATGTACACACATATACACGTATACACACTACACATGTTCACACATATATACACACATTACACATGTACACACATATACACGTATACACACACTACACATGTACACACATACACACATTACACATGTACACACATATATACGTATACACACATTACACATGTACACACATATACACGTATACACACATGACACATGTACACACATATACACATATACACACATTACACATGTACACGTATACACACATTACACATGTACACACATATACACGTATACACACATTACACATGTACACACATATACAAACATTACACATGTACACACATATATACGTATACACACATTACACATGTACACACATATACACGTATACACACATTACACATGTACACACATATACACGTATACACACATTACACATATACACGTATACACACATTACACATGTACACGTATACACACATTACATATATACACACATTACACATGTACACACATACACACATTACACATGTACACACATATACACACATTACACATGTACACACATACACACATTACACATATACACGTATACACACATTACACATGTACACACATATACATGTATACACACGCTACACATGTACACACATATACACGTATACACACACTACACATGTACACACATATACACACATTACACATGTACACACATATACACGTATACACACATTACACATGTACACACATATACACGTATACACACATTACACATGTACATATATACACATATACACACATTATACACGTATACACACACTCCACATGTACACACATATACACACATTACACATGTACACACATACACACATTACACATGTACACACATATACACGTATACACACATTACACATGTACACACATATACACACACTACACATGTACACACATATACACATTACACATGTACACACATATACACATATACACACACTACACATGTACACACATATACACCCATTACACATGTACACACATATACACGTATACACACATTACACATGTACACACATATACGCGTATACACACATTACACATGTACACGTATACACACATTACACATGTACATATATACACGTATACACACATTATACACGTATACACACACTCCACATGTACACACATATACACACATTACACATGTACACACATACACACATTACACATGTACACACATATACACGTATACACACACTACACATGTACACACATATACACACACTACACATGTACACACATATACACACATTACACATGTACATATATACACGTATACACACATTACACACATATACACGTATACACACATTACACATGTACACGTATACACACATTACACATGTACATATATACACGTATACACACATTATACACGTATACACACACTCCACATGTACACACATATACACACATTACACATGTACACACATACACACATTACACATGTACACACATATACACGTATACACACATTACACATGTACACACATATACACACACTACACATGTACACACATATACACACATTGCACGTGTACACACATATACACGTATACACACATTACACATGTACACACATATACACGTATACACACACTACACATGTACACACATATATACATACACACACATTACACATGTACACACATATACACGTATACACACTACACAAGTACACACACATACACTTATACACACATTACACATGTACACACATACACACATTACACATGTACATATATACACGTATACACACATTATACACGTATACACACACTCCACATGTACACACATATACACACATTACACATGTACACACATATACACACACTACACATGTACACACATATACACACATTACACATGTACACACATATACACGTATACACACATTACACATGTACACACATATACACGTATACACACACTAAACATGTACACACATATATACATATACACACATTACACATGTACACACATATACACGTATACACACTACACAAGTACACACACATACACGTATACACACATTACACATGTACATATATACACGTATACACACATTATACACGTATACACACACTCCACATGTACACACATACACACATTACACATGTACACACATACACACATTACACATGTACACACATATACACGTATACACACATTACACATGTACACACATATACACACATTACACATGTACACACATAACACATGTACACACATATACACATTACACATGTACACACATATACACATATACACACATTACACATGTACACACATATACACGTATACACACATTACACATGTACACACATATACACACACTACACATGTACACACATAGACACACATTACACATGTACACACATATACACGTATACACACATTACACATGTACACACATATACACGTATAAACACATTACACATGTACACACATATACACGTATACACACTACACATGTACACATACTCACACATTACACACATTACACATGTACACACATATACACGTATACACACACTACACATGTACACACATATACACACATTACACATGTACACACATATACACGTATACACACATTACACATGTACACGTATACACACATTACACATGTACACACATATACACGTATACACACATTACACATGTACACGTATACACACATTACACATGTACACACATATACACGTATACACACATTACACATGTACACACATATACACGTATACACACATTACACATGTACACGTATACACACATTACACATGTACACACATATACATATGTACACACGTATACACACATTACACATGTACACACATATATACGTATACACACATTACACATGTACACACATATACACGTATACACACATTACACATGTACACGTATACACACATTACACATGTACACACATATATACGTATACACACATTACACATGTACACACATATACACGTATACACACATTACACATGTACACACATATACACGTATACACACATTACACATATACACGTATACACACATTACACATGTACACGTATACACACATTACACATATACACACATTACACATGTACACACATACACACATTACACATGTACACACATATACACACATTACACATGTACACACATACACACATTACACATATACACGTATACACACATTACACATGTACACACATATACACGTATACACACACTCCACATGTACACACATATACACATATTACACATGTACACATATATACACGTATACACACATTACACATATACATGTATACACACACTACACATGTACACACATATACACGTATACACACACTACACATGTACACACATATACACATTACACATATACACGTATACACACATTACACATGTACACACATATACACGTATACACACACTACACATGTACACACATATACACGTATACACACATTACACATGTACACACATATACACACACTACACATGTACACACATATACACACATTACACATGTACACACATATACACGTATACACACATTACACATGTACACACATATACACGTATACACACTACACATGTACACACATATATACACACATTACACATGTACACACATATACACGTATACACACATTACACATGTACACACATATACACATATACACACATTACACATGTACACACACATACACACACTCCACATGCACACACATATACACATATTACACATGTACACACATACACACATTACACATGTACACACATATACACATATACACACATTACACATGTACACACATATACACACACTACACATGTACACACATATACACATTACACATGTACACACATACACACATTACACATGTACACACATATACACACACTACACATGTACACACATATACACATTACACATGTACACACATATACACGTATACACACTACACAAGTACGCACACATACACGTATACACACATTACACATGTACACACATACACACATTACACATGTACATATATACACGTATACACACATTACACACATATACACGTATACACACACTCCACATGTACACACATATACACACATTACACGTGTACACACATACACACATTACACATGTACACACATATACACGTATACACACATTACACATGTACACACATATACACACACTACACATGTACACACATATACACACATTACACATGTACACACATATACACGTATACACACATTACACATGTACACACATATACACGTATACACACATTACACATGTACACACATATACACGTATACACACATTACACATATACACGTATACACACATTACACATGTACACGTATACACACATTACACATATACACACATTACACATGTACACACATACACACATTACACATGTACACACATATACACACATTACACATGTACACACATACACACATTACACATATACACGTATACACACATTACACATGTACACACATATACATGTATACACACACTACACATGTACACACATATACACGTATACACACACTACACATATACATGTATACACACACTACACATGTACACACATATACACGTATACACACACTACACATGTACACACATATACACGTATACACACAGTACACATGTACACACATATACACGTATACACACATTACACATATACACGTATACACACATTACACATGTACACGTATACACACATTACACATATACACACATTACACATGTACACACATACACACATTACACATGTACACACATATACACACATTACACATGTACACACATACACACATTACACATATACACGTATACACACATTACACATGTACACACATATACACGTATACACACACTCCACATGTACACACATATACACACATTACACATGTACACACACATACACACACTCCACATGTACACACATATACACATTTTACACATGTACACACATACACACATTACACATGTACACACATATACACGTATACACACATTACACATGTACACACATATACACGTATACACACATTACACATATACACGTATACACACATTACACATGTACACGTATACACACATTACACATATACACACATTACACATGTACACACATACACACATTACACATGTACACACATATACACACATTACACATGTACACACATACACACATTACACATATACACGTATACACACATTACACATGTACACACATATACATGTATACACACACTACACATGTACACACATATACACACATTACACATGTACACACATATACACGTATACACACATTACACATGTACACGTATACACACATTACACATGTACATATATACACGTATACACACATTATACACGTATACACACACTCCACATGTACACACATATACACACATTACACGTGTACACACATACACACATTACACATGTACACACATATACACGTATACACACATTACACATGTACACACATATACACACACTACACATGTACACACATATACACACATTACACATGTACACACATATACACGTATACACACATTACACATGTACACACATATACACGTATACACACATTACACATATACACGTATACACACATTACACATGTACACGTATACACACATTACACATATACACACATTACACATGTACACACATACACACATTACACATGTACACACATATACACACATTACACATGTACACACATACACACATTACACATATACACGTATACACACATTACACATGTACACACATATACATGTATACACACACTACACATGTACACACATATACACGTATACACACACTACACATGTACACACATATACACACATTACACATGTACACACATATACACGTATACACACAGTACACATGTACACACATATACACGTATACACACATTACACATATACACGTATACACACATTACACATGTACACGTATACACACATTACACATATACACACATTACACATGTACACACATACACACATTACACATGTACACACATATACACACATTACACATGTACACACATACACACATTACACATATACACGTATACACACATTACACATGTACACACATATACATGTATACACACACTACACATGTACACACATATACACGTATACACACACTACACATGTACACACACATACACACATTACACATGTACACACATATACACACATTACACATGTACACACATACACACACATTACACATATACACGTATACACACATTACACATGTACACACATATACACGTATACACACACTCCACATGTACACACATATACACACATTACACATGTACACACACATACACACACTCCACATGTACACACATATACACATTTTACACATGTACACACATACACACATTACACATGTACACACATATACACGTATACACACATTACACATGTACACACATATACACGTATACACACATTACACATATACACGTATACACACATTACACATGTACACGTATACACACATTACACATATACACACATTACACATGTACACACATACACACATTACACATGTACACACATATACACACATTACACATGTACACACATACACACATTACACATATACACGTATACACACATTACACATGTACACACATATACATGTATACACACACTACACATGTACACACATATACACACATTACACATGTACACACATATACACGTATACACACATTACACATGTACACGTATACACACATTACACATGTACATATATACACGTATACACACATTATACACGTATAGACACACTCCACATGTACACACATATACACACATTACACATATACACACATACACACATTACACATGTACACACATACACGTATACACACATTACACATGTACACACATATACACACACTACACATGTACACACATATACACACATTACACATGTATACACATATACACGTATACACACATTACACATGTACACACATATACACACACTACACATGTACACACATATACACACATTACACATGTACATATATACACGTATACACACATTACACACATATACACGTATACACACACTCCACATGTACACACATATACACACATTACACATGTACACACATACACACACATTACAAATGTACACACATACACACATTACACATGTATACACATATACACGTATACACACATTACACATGTACACACATATACACACACTACACATGTACACACATATACACACATTACACGTGTACACACATATATACATATACACACATTACACATGTACACACATATACACGTATACACACACTACACATGTACACACATATATACATATACACACATTACACATGTACACACATATACACGTATACACACTACACAAGTACACACACATACACGTATACACACATTACACATGTACACACATACACACATTACACATGTACATATATACACGTATACACACATTACACACATATACACGTATACACACACTCCACATGTACACACATATACACACATTACACGTGTACACACATACACACATTACACATGTACACACATATACACGTATACACACATTACACATGTACACACATATACACATATACACACACTACACATGTACACACATATACACGTATACACACACTACACATGTACACACATATACACACATTACACATGTACACACATATACACGTATACACACATTACACATGTACACGTATACACACATTACACATGTACACGTATACACACATTACACATATACACACATTACACATGTACACACATACACACATTACACATGTACACACATATACACACATTACACATGTACACACATACACACATTACACATATACACGTATACACACATTACACATGTACACACATATACATGTATACACACACTACACATGTACACACATATACACGTATACACACACTACACATGTACACACATATACACACATTACACATGTACACACATATATACGTATACACACATTACACATGTACACACATATACACGTATACACACATTACACATGTACACGTATACACACATTACACATGTACATATATACACGTATACACACATTATACACGTATACACACACTCCACATGTACACACATACACACATTACACATGTACACACATATACACGTATACACACATTACACATGTACACACATATACACACACTACACATGTACACACATATACACACATTACACATGTACACACATATACACGTATACACAAACTACACATGTACACACATATATACATATACACACACTACACATGTACACACATATACACACATTACACATGTACACACATATACACGTATACACACATTACACATGTACACACATATACACGTATACACACATTACACATGTACAAACATATACACGTATAAACAAACTACACATGTACACACATATATACATATACACACATTACACATGTACACACATATACACGTATACACACTACACAAGTACATACACATACACGTATACACACATTACACATGTACACACATACACACATTACACATGTACATATATACACGTATACACACATTACACACATATACACGTATACACACACTCCACATGTACACACATATACACACATTACACGTGTACACACATACACACATTACACATGTACACACATATACACGTATACACACATTACACATGTACACACATATACACGTATACACACACTACACATGTACACACATATACACGTATACACACACTACACATGTACACACATATACACACATTACACATGTACACACATATACACGTATACACACATTACACATGTACACGTATACACACATTACACATGTACACGTATACACACATTACACATATACACACATTACACATGTACACACATACACACATTACACATGTACACACATATACACACATTACACATGTACACACATACACACATTACACATATACACGTATACACACATTACACATGTACACACATATACATGTATACACACACTACACATGTACACACATATACACGTATACACACACTACACATGTACACACATATACACACATTACACATGTACACACATATATACGTATACACACATTACACATGTACACACATATACACGTATACACACATTACACATGGACACGTATACACACATTACACATGTACATGTATACACGTATACACACATTATACACGTATACACACACTCCACATGTACACACATACACACATTACACATGTACACACATGTACACGTATACACACATTACACATGTACATATATACACGTATACACACATTATACACGTATACACACACTCCACATGTACACACATACACACATTACACATGTACACACATATACACGTATACACACATTACACATGTACACACATATACACACACTACACATGTACACACATATACACACATTACACATGTACACACATATACACGTATACACACATTACACATGTACACACATATACACGTATAAACAAACTACACATGTACACACATATACACACATTACACATGTACACACATATACACGTATACACACATTACACATGTACACACATATACACGTATACACAAACTACACATGTACACACATATATACATATACACACATTACACATGTACACACATATACACGTATACACACTACACAAGTACATACACATACACGTATACACACATTACACATGTACACACATACACACATTACACATGTACATATATACACGTATACACACATTACACACATATACACGTATACACACACTCCACATGTACACACATATACACACATTACACGTGTACACACATACACACATTACACATGTACACACATATACACGTATACACACATTACACATGTACACACATATACACGTATACACACACTACACATGTACACACATATACACGTATACACACATTACACATGTACACGTATACACACATTACACATGTACACGTATACACACATTACACATATACACACATTACACATGTACACACATACACACATTACACATGTACACACATATACACACATTACACATGTACACACATACACACATTACACATATACACGTATACACACATTACACATGTACACACATATACATGTATACACACACTACACATGTACACACATATACACGTATACACACACTACACATGTACACACATATACATGTATACACACACTACACATGTACACACATATACACGTATACACACACTACACATGTACACACATATACACACATTACACATGTACACACATATATACGTATACACACATTACACATGTACACACATATACACGTATACACACATTACACATGGACACGTATACACACATTACACATGTACATGTATACACGTATACACACATTATACACGTATACACACACTCCACATGTACACACATACACACATTACACATGTACACACATATACACGTATACACACATTACACATGTACACACATATACACACACTACACATGTACACACATATACACACATTACACATGTACACACATATACACGTATACACACATTACACATGTACACACATATACACGTATAAACAAACTACACATGTACACACATATATACATATACACACACTACACATGTACACACATATACACACATTACACATGTACACACATATACACGTATACACACATTACACATGTACACACATATACACGTATACACACATTACACATGTACAAACATATACACGTATACACACTACACAAGTACATACACATACACGTATACACACATTACACATGTACACACATACACACATTACACATGTACATATATACACATATACACACATTACACACATATACACGTATACACACACTCCACATGTACACACATATACACACATTACACGTGTACACACATACACACATTACACATGTACACATATATACACGTATACACACATTACACATGTACACACATATACACACACTACACATGTACAGACATATACACACATTGCACATATACACACATATACACGTATACACACATTACACATGTACACACATATACACGTATACACACTACACATGTACACACATATATACACACATTACACATGTACACACATATACACGTATACACACACTACACATGTACACACATATACACGTATACACACACTACACATGTACACACATATACATGTATACACACACTACACATGTACACACATATATACGTATACACACACTACACATGTACACACATATACACACATTACACATGTACACACATATACACGTATACACACATTACACATGTACACACATATACACGTATACACACATTACACATGTACACGTATACACACATTACACATGTACATATATACACGTATACACACATTATACACGTATACACACACTCCACATGTACACACATACACACATTACACATGTACACACATACACACATTACACAGGTACACACATATACACGTATACACACATTACACACATATACACGTATACACACACTCCACATGTACACACATATACACATATACACACATTACACATGTACACACACATACACACACTCCACATGCACACACATATACACATATTACACATGTACACACATACACACATTACACATGTACACACATATACACGTATACACACATTACACATGTACACACATTACACATGTACACACATACACACATTACACATGTACACACATATACACACATTACACATGTACACACATACACACATTACACATATACACGTATACACACATTACACATGTACACACATATACATGTATACACACACTACACATGTACACACATATACACGTATACACACACTACACATGTACACACATATACACGTATACACACACTACACATGTACACACATATACACACATTACACATGTACACACATATACACGTATACACACATTACACATGTACACACATATACACGTATACACACATTACACATGTACACGTATACACACATTACACATGTACATATATACACGTATACACACATTATACACATATACACACACTCCACATGTACACACATATACACACATTACACATGTACACACATATACACGTATACACACATTACACATGTACACACACATACACACTACACATGTACACACATGTACACGTATACACACATTACACATGTACACACATATACACGTATACACACATTACACATGTACACACATATACACACATTACACATGTACACACATATATACGTATACACACACTACACATGTACACACATATACACCCATTACACATGTACACACATATACACACATTACACATGTACACACATATACACGTATACACACATTACACATGTACACACATATATACGTATACACACACTACACATGTACACACATATACACACATTACACATGTACACACATATACACACATTACACATGTACACACATATACACGTAAACACACATTACACATGTACACACATATACACACACTACACATGTACACACATATACACACATTACACATGTACACACATATACTCGTATACACACACTACACATGTACACACATATACACGTATACACACACTACACATGTACACACATATATACATATACACACATTACACATGTACACACATATACACGTATACACACTACACAAGTACGCACACATACACGTATACACACATTACACATGTACACACATACACACATTACACATGTACATATATACACGTATACACACATTACACACATATACACGTATACACACACTCCACATGTACACACATATACACACATTACACGTGTACACACATATACACACACTACACATGTACACACATATACACACATTACACATGTACACACATATACACGTATACACACATTACACATGTACACACATATACACGTATACACACATTACACATGTACACACATATACACGTATAAACAAACTACACATGTACACACATATATACATATACACACACTACACATGTACACACATATACACACATTACACATGTACACACATATACACGTATACACACATTACACATGTACACACATATACACGTATACACACATTACACATGTACAAACATATACACGTATACACACTACACAAGTACATACACATACACGTATACACACATTACACATGTACACACATACACACATTACACATGTACATATATACACATATACACACATTACACACATATACACGTATACACACACTCCACATGTACACACATATACACACATTACACGTGTACACACATACACACATTACACATGTACACATATATACACGTATACACACATTACACATGTACACACATATACACACACTACACATGTACAGACATATACACACATTGCACATATACACACATATACACGTATACACACATTACACATGTACACACATATACACGTATACACACTACACATGTACACACATATATACACACATTACACATGTACACACATATACACGTATACACACACTACACATGTACACACATATACACGTATACACACACTACACATGTACACACATATACATGTATACACACACTACACATGTACACACATATATACGTATACACACACTACACATGTACACACATATACACACATTACACATGTACACACATATACACGTATACACACATTACACATGTACACACATATACACGTATACACACATTACACATGTACACACATATACACGTATACACACACTCCACATGTACACACATACACACATTACACATGTACACACATACACACATTACACAGGTACACACATATACACGTATACACACATTACACACATATACACGTATACACACACTCCACATGTACACACATATACACATATACACACATTACACATGTACACACACATACACACACTCCACATGCACACACATATACACATATTACACATGTACACACATACACACATTACACATGTACACACATATACACGTATACACACATTACACATGTACACACATTACACATGTACACACATACACACATTACACATGTACACACATATACACACATTACACATGTACACACATACACACATTACACATATACACGTATACACACATTACACATGTACACACATATACATGTATACACACACTACACATGTACACACATATACACGTATACACACACTACACATGTACACACATATACACGTATACACACACTACACATGTACACACATATACACACATTACACATGTACACACATATACACGTATACACACATTACACATGTACACACATATACACGTATACACACATTACACATGTACACGTATACACACATTACACATGTACATATATACACGTATACACACATTATACACATATACACACACTCCACATGTACACACATATACACACATTACACATGTACACACATATACACGTATACACACATTACACATGTACACACACATACACACTACACATGTACACACATGTACACGTATACACACATTACACATGTACACACATATACACGTATACACACATTACACATGTACACACATATACACACACTACACATGTACACACATATACACACATTACACATGTACACACATATACTCGTATACACACACTACACATGTACACACATATACACGTATACACACACTACACATGTACACACATATATACATATACACACATTACACATGTACACACATATACACGTATACACACTACACAAGTACGCACACATACACGTATACACACATTACACATGTACACACATACACACATTACACATGTACATATATACACGTATACACACATTACACACATATACACGTATACACACACTCCACATGTACACACATATACACACATTACACGTGTACACACATATACACACACTACACATGTACACACATATACACACATTACACATGTACACACATATACACGTATACACACATTACACATGTACACACATATACACGTATACACACATTACACATGTACACACATATACACACACTACACATGTACACACATATACACACATTACACATGTACCCACATATACACGTATACACACATTACACATGTACACACATATACACGTATACACACATTACACATATACACGTATACACACATTACACATGTACACGTATACACACATTACACATATACACACATTACACATGTACACACATACACACATTACACATGTACACACATATACACACATTACACATGTACACACATACACACATTACACATATACACGTATACACACATTACACATGTACACACATATACATGTATACACACACTACACATGTACACACATATACACGTATACACACACTACACATGTACACACATATACACACATTACACATGTACACACATATACACGTATACACACAGTACACATGTACACACATATACACGTATACACACATTACACATATACACGTATACACACATTACACATGTACACGTATACACACATTACACATATACACACATTACACATGTACACACATACACACATTACACATGTACACACATATACACACATTACACATGTACACACATACACACACATTACACATATACACGTATACACACATTACACATGTACACACATATACACGTATACACACACTCCACATGTACACACATATACACACATTACACATGTACACACACATACACACACTCCACATGTACACACATATACACATTTTACACATGTACACACATACACACATTACACATGTACACACATATACACGTATACACACATTACACATGTACACACATATACACGTATACACACATTACACATATACACGTATACACACATTACACATGTACACGTATACACACATTACACATATACACACATTACACATGTACACACATACACACATTACACATGTACACACATATACACACATTACACATGTACACACATACACACATTACACATATACACGTATACACACATTACACATGTACACACATATACATGTATACACACACTACACATGTACACACATATACACACATTACACATGTACACACATATACACGTATACACACATTACACATGTACACGTATACACACATTACACATGTACATATATACACGTATACACACATTATACACGTATACACACATTCCACATGTACACACATATACACACATTACACGTGTACACACATACACACATTACACATGTACACACATATACACGTATACACACATTACACATGTACACACATATACACACACTACACATATACACACATATACACACATTACACATGTACACACATATACACGTATACACACATTACACATGTACACACATATACACGTATACACACATTACACATGTACACACATATACACGTATACACACATTACACATATACACGTATACACACATTACACATGTACACGTATACACACATTATACACGTATACACACACTCCACATGTACACACATACACACATTACACATGTACACACATACACACATTACACAGGTACACACATATACACGTATACACACATTACACACATATACACGTATACACACACTCCACATGTACACACATATACACATATACACACATTACACATGTACACACACATACACACACTCCACATGCACACACATATACACATATTACACATGTACACACATACACACATTACACATGTACACACATATACACGTATACACACATTACACATGTACACACATTACACATGTACACACATACACACATTACACATGTACACACATATACACACATTACACATGTACACACATACACACATTACACATATACACGTATACACACACTACACATGTACACACATATACACGTATACACACACTACACATGTACACACATATACACGTATACACACACTACACATGTACACACATATACACACATTACACATGTACACACATATACACGTATACACACATTACACATGTACACACATATACACGTATACACACATTACACATGTACACGTATACACACATTACACATGTACATATATACACGTATACACACATTATACACATATACACACACTCCACATGTACACACATATACACACATTACACATGTACACACATATACACGTATACACACATTACACATGTACACACACATACACGTATACACACATTACACATGTACACACATATACACACATTACACATGTACACACATATATACGTATACACACACTACACATGTACACACATATACACCCATTACACATGTACACACATATACACACATTACACATGTACACACATATACACGTATACACACATTACACATGTACACACATATATACGTATACACACACTACACATGTACACACATATACACACATTACACATGTACACACATATACACACATTACACATGTACACACATATACACGTAAACACACATTACACATGTACACACATATACACACACTACACATGTACACACATATACACACATTACACATGTACACACATATACTCGTATACACACACTACACATGTACACACATATACACGTATACACACACTACACATGTACACACATATATACATATACACACATTACACATGTACACACATATACACGTATACACACTACACAAGTACGCACACATACACGTATACACACATTACACATGTACACACATACACACATTACACATGTACATATATACACGTATACACACATTACACACATATACACGTATACACACACTCCACATGTACACACATATACACACATTACACGTGTACACACATATACACACACTACACATGTACACACATATACACACATTACACATGTACACACATATACACGTATACACACATTACACATGTACACACATATACACGTATACACACATTACACATGTACACACATATACACACACTACACATGTACACACATATACACACATGTACACACATATACACGTATACACACATTACACATGTACACACATATACACGTATACACACATTACACATATACACGTATACACACATTACACATGTACACGTATACACACATTACACATATACACACATTACACATGTACACACATACACACATTACACATGTACACACATATACACACATTACACATGTACACACATACACACATTACACATATACACGTATACACACATTACACATGTACACACATATACATGTATACACACACTACACATGTACACACATATACACGTATACACACACTACACATGTACACACATATACACACATTACACATGTACACACATATACACGTATACACACAGTACACATGTACACACATATACACGTATACACACATTACACATATACACGTATACACACATTACACATGTACACGTATACACACATTACACATATACACACATTACACATGTACACACATACACACATTACACATGTACACACATATACACACATTACACATGTACACACATACACACACATTACACATATACACGTATACACACATTACACATGTACACACATATACACGTATACACACACTCCACATGTACACACATATACACACATTACACATGTACACACACATACACAAACTCCACATGTACACACATATACACATTTTACACATGTACACACATACACACATTACACATGTACACACATATACACGTATACACACATTACACATGTACACACATATACACGTATACACACATTACACATATACACGTATACACACATTACACATGTACACGTATACACACATTACACATATACACACATTACACATGTACACACATACACACATTACACATGTACACACATATACACACATTACACATGTACACACATACACACATTACACATATACACGTATACACACATTACACATGTACACACATATACATGTATACACACACTACACATGTACACACATATACACACATTACACATGTACACACATATACACGTATACACACATTACACATGTACACGTATACACACATTACACATGTACATATATACACGTATACACACATTATACACGTATACACACATTCCACATGTACACACATATACACACATTACACGTGTACACACATACACACATTACACATGTACACACATATACACGTATACACACATTACACATGTACACACATATACACACACTACACATGTACACACATATACACACATTACACATGTACACACATATACACGTATACACACATTACACATGTACACACATATACACGTATACACACATTACACATGTACACACATATACACGTATACACACATTACACATATACACGTATACACACATTACACATGTACACGTATACACACATTACACATATACACACATTACACATGTACACACATACACACATTACACATGTACACACATATACACACATTACACATGTACACACATACACACGTTACACATATACACGTATACACACATTACACATGTACACACATATACATGTATACACACACTACACATGTACACACATATACACGTATACACACACTACACATGTACACACATATACACACATTACACATGTACACACATATACACGTATACACACAGTACACATGTACACACATATACACGTATACACACATTACACATATACACGTATACACACATTACACATGTACACACATATACACACATTACACATGTACACACATACACACACATTACACATATACACGTATACACACATTACACATGTACACACATATACACGTATACACACACTCCACATGTACACACACATACACACACTCCACATGTACACACATATACACATTTTACACATGTACACACATACACACATTACACATGTACACACATATACACGTATACACACATTACACATGTACACACATATACACGTATACACACACTCCACATGTACACACATATACACACATTACACATGTACACACACATACACACACTCCACATGTACACACATATACACATTTTACACATGTACACACATACACACATTACACATGTACACACATATACACGTATACACACATTACACATGTACACACATATACACGTATACACACATTACACATATACACGTATACACACATTACACATATACACGTATACACACATTACACATGTACACGTATACACACATTACACATATACACACATTACACATGTACACACATACACACATTACACATGTACACACATATACACACATTACACATGTACACACATACACACACATTACACATATACACGTATACACACATTACACATGTACACACATATACACGTATACACACACTCCACATGTACACACACATACACACACTCCACATGTACACACATATACACATTTTACACATGTACACACATACACACATTACACATGTACACACATATACACGTATACACACATTACACATGTACACACATATACACGTATACACACATTACACATATACACGTATACACACATTACACATGTACACACATATACACGTATACACACACTCCACATGTACACACATATACACACATTACACATGTACACACACATACACACACTCCACATGTACACACATATACACATTTTACACATGTACACACATACACACATTACACATGTACACACATATACACGTATACACACATTACACATATACACGTATACACACATTACACATATACACGTATACACACATTACACATGTACACGTATACACACATTACACATATACACACATTACACATGTACACACATACACACATTACACATGTACACACATATACACACATTACACATGTACACACATACACACACATTACACATATACACGTATACACACATTACACATGTACACACATATACACGTATACACACACTCCACATGTACACACACATACACACACTCCACATGTACACACATATACACATTTTACACATGTACACACATACACACATTACACATGTACACACATATACACGTATACACACATTACACATGTACACACATATACACGTATACACACATTACACATATACACGTATACACACATTACACATGTACACGTATACACACATTACACATATACACACATTACACATGTACACACATACACATATTACACATGTACACACATATACACACATTATACATGTACACACATACACACATTACACATATACACGTATACACACATTACACATGTACACACATATACATGTATACACACACTACACATGTACACACATATACACACATTACACATGTACACACATATACACGTATACACACATTACACATGTACACGTATACACACATTACACATGTACACACATATACACGTATACACACATTACACATATACACGTATACACACATTACACATGTACACGTATACACACATTACACATATACACACATTACACATGTACACACATACACACATTACACATGTACACACATATACACACATTACACATGTACACACATACACACATTACACATATACACGTATACACACATTACACATGTACACACATATACATGTATACACACACTACACATGTACACACATATACACGTATACACACACTACACATGTACACACATATACACACATTACACATGTACACACATATACACGTATACACACAGTACACATGTACACACATATACACGTATACACACATTACACATATACACGTATACACACATTACACATGTACACGTATACACACATTACACATATACACACATTACACATGTACACACATACACACATTACACATGTACACACATATACACACATTACACATGTACACACATACACACACATTACACATATACACGTATACACACATTACACATGTACACACATATACACGTATACACACACTCCACATGTACACACATATACACACATTACACATGTACACACACATACACACACTCCACATGTACACACATATACACATTTTACACATGTACACACATACACACATTACACATGTACACACATATACACGTATACACACATTACACATGTACACACATATACACGTATACACACATTACACATATACACGTATACACACATTACACATGTACACGTATACACACATTACACATATACACACATTACACATGTACACACATACACACATTACACATGTACACACATATACACACATTACACATGTACACACATACACACATTACACATATACACGTATACACACATTACACATGTACACACATATACATGTATACACACACTACACATGTACACACATATACACACATTACACATGTACACACATATACACGTATACACACATTACACATGTACACGTATACACACATTACACATGTACATATATACACGTATACACACATTATACACGTATACACACACTCCACATGTACACACATATACACACATTACACATGTACACACATACACACATTACACATGTACACACATATACACGTATACACACATTACACATGTACACACATATACACACACTACACATGTACACACATATACACACATTACACATGTACACACATATACACACACTACACATGTACACACATATACACACATTACACATGTACATATATACACGTATACACACATTACACACATATACACGTATACACACACTCCACATGTACACACATATACACACATTACACATGTACACACATACACACACATTACAAATGTACACACATACACACATTACACATGTATACACATATACACGTATACACACATTACACATGTACACACATATACACACACTACACATGTACACACATATACACACATTACACATGTACACACATATACACATATACACACATTACACATGTACACACACATACACACACTCCACATGCACACACATATACACATATTACACATGTACACACATACACACATTACACATGTACACACATATACACGTATACACACATTACACATGTACACACATATACACGTATACACACATTACACATATACACGTATACACACATTACACATGTACACGTATACACACATTACACATATACACACATTACACATGTACACACATACACACATTACACATGTACACACATATACACACATTACACATGTACACACATACACACATTACAAATATACACGTATACACACATTACACATGTACACACATATACATGTATACACACACTACACATGTACACACATATACACGTATACACACACTACACATGTACACACATATACACACATTACACATGTACACACATATACACGTATACACACATTACACATGTACACACATATACACGTATACACACATTACACATGTACACGTATACACACATTACACATGTACATATAGACACGTATACACACATTATACACATATACACACACTCCACATGTACACACATATACACACATTACACATGTACACACATACACACATTACACATGTACACACATATACACGTATACACACATTACACATGTACACACACATACACACACTACACATGTACACACATGTACACGTATACACACATTACACATGTACACACATATACACGTATACACACATTACACATGTACACACATATACACACATTACACATGTACACACATATATACGTATACACACACTACACATGTACACACATATACACACATTACACATGTACACACATATACACACATTACACATGTACACACATATACACACATTACACATGAACACACATATACACGTATACACACATTACACATGTACACACATATATACGTATACACACACTACACATGTACACACATATACACACATTACACATGTACACACATATACACACATTACACATGTACACACATATACACGTAAACACACATTACACATGTACACACATATACACACACTACACATGTACACACATATACACACATTACACATGTACACACATATACTCGTATACACACACTACACATGTACACACATATACACGTATACACACACTACACATGTACACACATATATACATATACACACATTACACATGTACACACATATACACGTATACACACTACACAAGTACGCACACATACACGTATACACACATTACACATGTACACACATACACACATTACACATGTACATATATACACGTATACACACATTACACACATATACACGTATACACACACTCCACATGTACACACATATACACACATTACACGTGTACACACATACACACATTACACATGTACACACATATACACGTATACACACATTACACATGTACACACATATACACACACTACACATGTACACACATATACACACACTACACATGTACACACATATACACACATTACACATGTACACACATATACACGTATACACACATTACACATGTACACACATATACACGTATAAACAAACTACACATGTACACACATATATACATATACACACACTACACATGTACACACATATACACACATTACACATGTACACACATATACACGTATACACACATTACACATGTACACACATATACACACACTACACATGTACACACATATACACACATTACACATGTACACACATATACACGTATACACACATTACACATGTACACACATATACACGTATAAACAAACTACACATGTACACACATATACACGTATACACACATTACACATGTACATATATACACGTATACACACATTACACACATATACACGTATACACACACTCCACATGTACACACATATACACACATTACACGTGTACACACATACACACATTACACATGTACACATATATACACGTATACACACATTACACATGTACACACATATACACACACTACACATGTACACACATATACACACATTGCACATGTACACACATATACACGTATACACACTACACATGTACACATATATACACACATTACACATGTACACACATATACACGTATACACACACTACACATGTACACACATATACACGTATACACACACTACACATGTACACACATATACATGTATACACACACTACACATGTACACACATATATACGTATACACACACTACACATGTACACACATATACACACATTACACATGTACACACATATACACGTATACACACATTACACATGTACACACATATACACGTATACACACATTACACATGTACACGTATACACACATTACACATGTACATATATACACGTATACACACATTATACACGTATACACACACTCCACATGTACACACATACACACATTACACATGTACACACATACACACATTACACAGGTACACACATATACACGTATACACACATTCCACACATATACACGTATACACACACTCCACATGTACACACATATACACATATACACACATTACACATGTACACACACATACACACACTCCACATGCACACACATATACACATATTACACATGTACACACATACACACATTACACATGTACACACATATACACGTATACACACATTACACATGTACACACATATACACGTATACACACATTACACATATACACGTATACACACATTACACATGTACACGTATACACACATTACACATATACACACATTACACATGTACACACATACACACATTACACATGTACACACATATACACACATTACACATGTACACACATACACACATTACACATATACACGTATACACACATTACACATGTACACACATATACATGTATACACACACTACACATGTACACACATATACACGTATACACACACTACACATGTACACACATATACACACATTACACATGTACACACATATACACGTATACACACATTACACATGTACACACATATACACGTATACACACATTACACATGTACACGTATACACACATTACACATGTACATATATACACGTATACACACATTATACACATATACACACACTCCACATGTACACACATATACACACATTACACATGTACACACATACACACATTACACATGTACACACATATACACGTATACACACATTACACATGTACACACACATACACACACTACACATGTACACACATGTACACGTATACACACATTACACATGTACACACATATACACGTATACACACATTACACATGTACACACATATACACACATTACACATGTACACACATATATACGTATACACACACTACACGTGTACACACATATACACACATTACACATGTACACACATATACACACATTACACATGTACACACATATACACACATTACACATGTACACACATATACACGTATACACACATTACACATGTACACACATATATACGTATACACACACTACACATGTACACACATATACACACATTACACATGTACACACATATACACACATTACACATGTACACACATATACACGTAAACACACATTACACATGTACACACATATACACACACTACACATGTACACACATATACACACATTACACATGTACACACATATACTCGTATACACACACTACACATGTACACACATATACACGTATACACACACTACACATGTACACACATATATACATATACACACATTACACATGTACACACATATACACGTATACACACTACACAAGTACGCACACATACACGTATACACACATTACACATGTACACACATACACACATTACACATGTACATATATACACGTATACACACATTACACACATATACACGTATACACACACTCCACATGTACACACATATACACACATTACACGTGTACACACATACACACATTACACATGTACACACATATACACGTATACACACATTACACATGTACACACATATACACACACTACACATGTACACACATATACACACATTACACATGTACACACATATACACGTATACACACATTACACATGTACACACATATACACGTATACACACATTACACATGTACACACATATACACGTAAACACACATTACACATATACACGTATACACACATTACACATGTACACGTATACACACATTACACATATACACACATTACACATGTACACACATACACACATTACACATATACACGTATACACACATTACACATGTACACACATATACATGTATACACACACTACACATGTACACACATATACACATATACACACACTACACATGTACACACATATACACACATTACACATGTACACACATATACACGTATACACACAGTACACATGTACACACATATACACGTATACACACATTACACATATACACGTATACACACATTACACATGTACACGTATACACACATTACACATATACACACATTACACATGTACACACATACACACATTACACATGTACACACATATACACACATTACACATGTACACACATACACACACATTACACATATACACGTATACACACATTACACATGTACACACATATACACGTATACACACACTCCACATGTACACACATATACACACATTACACATGTACACACACATACACACACTCCACATGTACACACATATACACATTTTACACATGTACACACATACACACATTACACATGTACACACATATACACGTATACACACATTACACATGTACACACATATACACGTATACACACATTACACATATACACGTATACACACATTACACATGTACACGTATACACACATTACACATATACACACATTACACATGTACACACATACACACATTACACATGTACACACATATACACACATTACACATGTACACACATACACACATTACACATATACACGTATACACACATTACACATGTACACACATATACATGTATACACACACTACACATGTACACACATATACACACATTACACATGTACACACATATACACGTATACACACATTACACATGTACACGTATACACACATTACACATGTACATATATACACGTATACACACATTATACACGTATACACACACTCCACATGTACACACATATACACACATTACACATGTACACACATACACACATTACACATGTACACACATATACACGTATACACACATTACACATGTACACACATATACACACACTACACATGTACACACATATACACACATTACACATGTACACACATATACACGTATACACACAGTACACATGTACACACATATACACGTATACACACATTACACATATACACGTATACACACATTACACATGTACACGTATACACACATTACACATATACACACATTACACATGTACACACATACACACATTACACATGTACACACATATACACACATTACACATGTACACACATACACACACATTACACATATACACGTATACACACATTACACATGTACACACATATACACGTATACACACACTCCACATGTACACACATATACACACATTACACATGTACACACACATACACACACTCCACATGTACACACATATACACATTTTACACATGTACACACATACACACATTACACATGTACACACATATACACGTATACACACATTACACATGTACACACATATACACGTATACACACATTACACATATACACGTATACACACATTACACATGTACACGTATACACACATTACACATATACACACATTACACATGTACACACATACACACATTACACATGTACACACATATACACACATTACACATGTACACACATACACACATTACACATATACACGTATACACACATTACACATGTACACACATATACATGTATACACACACTACACATGTACACACATATACACACATTACACATGTACACACATATACACGTATACACACATTACACATGTACACGTATACACACATTACACATGTACATATATACACGTATACACACATTATACACGTATACACACACTCCACATGTACACACATATACACACATTACACATGTACACACATACACACATTACACATGTACACACATATACACGTATACACACATTACACATGTACACACATATACACACACTACACATGTACACACATATACACACATTACACATGTACACACATATACACGTATACACACATTACACATGTACACACATATACACACACTACACATGTACACACATATACACACATTACACATGTACATATATACACGTATACACACATTACACACATATACACGTATACACACACTCCACATGTACACACATATACACACATTACACATGTACACATATACACACATTACAAATGTACACACATACACACATTACACATGTATACACATATACACGTATACACACATTACACATGTACACACATATACACACACTACACATGTACACACATATACACACATTACACATGTACACACATATACACGTATACACACATTACACATGTACACGCATATACACGTATACACACTACACATGTACACACATATATACACACATTACACATGTACACACATATACACGTATACACACACTACACATGTACACACATATACACGTATACACACACTACACATGTACACACATATACATGTTTACACACACTACACATGTACACACATATACACGTATACACACACTACACATGTACACACATATACACACATTACACATGTACACACATATACACGTATACACACATTACACATGTACACACATATACACGTATACACACATTACACATGTACACGTATACACACATTACACATGTACATATATACACGTATACACACATTATACACGTATACACACACTCCACATGTACACACATATACACACATTACACATGTACACACATACACACATTACACATGTACACACATATACACGTATACACACTACACATGTACACACATATATACACACATTACACATGTACACACATATACACGTATACACACACTACACATGTACACAGATATACACGTATACACACACTACACATGTACACACATATACACGTATACACACACTACACATGTACACACATATACACGTATACACACACTACACATGTACACACATATACATGTATACACACACTACACATGTACACACATATATACGTATACACACACTACACATATACACACATATACACACATTACACATGTACACACATATACACGTATACACACATTACACATGTACACACATATACACGTATACACACATTACACATGTACACGTATACACACATTACACATGTACATATATACACACATTACACATGTACATATATACACGTATACACACATTATACACGTATACACACACTCCACATGTACACACATACACACATTACACATGTACACACATACACACATTACACAGGTACACACATATACACGTATACACACATTACACATGTACACACATATACACACACTACACATGTACACACATATACACACATTACACATGTACACGTATACACACATTACACATGTACATATATACACGTATACACACATTATACACGTATACACACACTCCACATGTACACACATATACACACATTACACATGTACACACATACACACATTACACATGTACACACATATACACGTATACACACATTACACATGTACACACATATACACACACTACACATGTACACACATATACACACATTACACATGTACACACATATACACGTATACACACAGTACACATGTACACACATATACACGTATACACACATTACACATATACACGTATACACACATTACACATGTACACGTATACACACATTACACATATACACACATTACACATGTACACACATACACACATTACACATGTACACACATATACACACATTACACATGTACACACATACACACACATTACACATATACACGTATACACACATTACACATGTACACACATATACACGTATACACACACTCCACATGTACACACATATACACACATTACACATGTACACACACATACACACACTCCACATGTACACACATATACACATTTTACACATGTACACACATACACACATTACACATGTACACACATATACACGTATACACACATTACACATGTACACACATATACACGTATACACACATTACACATATACACGTATACACACATTACACATGTACACGTATACACACATTACACATATACACACATTACACATGTACACACATACACACATTACACATGTACACACATATACACACATTACACATGTACACACATACACACATTACACATATACACGTATACACACATTACACATGTACACACATATACATGTATACACACACTACACATGTACACACATATACACACATTACACATGTACACACATATACACGTATACACACATTACACATGTACACGTATACACACATTACACATGTACATATATACACGTATACACACATTATACACGTATACACACACTCCACATGTACACACATATACACACATTACACATGTACACACATACACACATTACACATGTACACACATATACACGTATACACACATTACACATGTACACACATATACACACACTACACATGTACACACATATACACACATTACACATGTACACACATATACACGTATACACACATTACACATGTACACACATATACACACACTACACATGTACACACATATACACACATTACACATGTACATATATACACGTATACACACATTACACACATATACACGTATACACACACTCCACATGTACACACATATACACACATTACACATGTACACATATACACACATTACAAATGTACACACATACACACATTACACATGTATACACATATACACGTATACACACATTACACATGTACACACATATACACACACTACACATGTACACACATATACACACATTACACATGTACACACATATACACGTATACACACATTACACATGTACACGCATATACACGTATACACACTACACATGTACACACATATATACACACATTACACATGTACACACATATACACGTATACACACACTACACATGTACACACATATACACGTATACACACACTACACATGTACACACATATACATGTTTACACACACTACACATGTACACACATATACACGTATACACACACTACACATGTACACACATATACACACATTACACATGTACACACATATACACGTATACACACATTACACATGTACACACATATACACGTATACACACATTACACATGTACACGTATACACACATTACACATGTACATATATACACGTATACACACATTATACACGTATACACACACTCCACATGTACACACATATACACACATTACACATGTACACACATACACACATTACACATGTACACACATATACACGTATACACACTACACATGTACACACATATATACACACATTACACATGTACACACATATACACGTATACACACACTACACATGTACACAGATATACACGTATACACACACTACACATGTACACACATATACACGTATACACACACTACACATGTACACACATATACACGTATACACACACTACACATGTACACACATATACATGTATACACACACTACACATGTACACACATATATACGTATACACACACTACACATATACACACATATACACACATTACACATGTACACACATATACACGTATACACACATTACACATGTACACACATATACACGTATACACACATTACACATGTACACGTATACACACATTACACATGTACATATATACACACATTACACATGTACATATATACACGTATACACACATTATACATGTATACACACACTCCACATGTACACACATACACACATTACACATGTACACACATACACACATTACACAGGTACACACATATACACGTATACACACATTACACATGTACACACATACACACATTACACAGGTACACACATATACACGTATACACACATTACACATGTACACACATATACACACACTACACATGTACACACATATACACACATTACACGTGTACACACATTTACACGTATACACACATTACACATGTACACACATATACACGTATACACACACTACACATGTACACACATATATACATATACACACATTACACATGTACACACATATACACGTATACACACTACACAAGGGTTAGGGTTAGGGTTAGGGTTAGGTAAAAGGGAAAATAGGTTTCTGCCTACCAAGAAGGCAGGCAGAGAGCACGGGCACACAAGGTTTGTCCTGTTTCCTCTACTAACTCCCAATCGGTGACTCCCTTGTTTTTTTGTGTGTTCCACTTTGTTTTTAGAACGCTGGACAGTATTTTAATTTTAAATTCCAGCGTCTATCTGTGGATCACCCCACCCCAAACTCCAGTCCTGAGATCAGGTTTGTTTTATGTTTCCCCGAAGGTGAGTATTTTTTTTATATATTTTGCAGGTAAGTACATTTATTTTTTTATGTGAAAAAGTGTTCCGTTTGTCCCATCCAACAGTCTAAAATCTCTAGGGCCGTCCTCTTTGTCCAGTACTCTGGGTGATCCGACCGTACCCTAAAGAGTTGTTCCTCCACACCCTCCAACACGCTAAAAGATTCTTCCAAGAAGATGTTTGTTTGTGCTATTAGGTGTTTTGCCTGCAACGGGAGCTGTGGTGAAAATTGGATCAGTGGTACACAGATTTTGGCCTGGGGAAAAGCTCTGCCCGCCACTGCCATCAATTGGTGGAATTGTTTTTTGATGGTTTTAAACAAATTCCCTCTCAGGCAGTTGTTCAAGCCAATCGAGAGCAAAACCATCCGGACAGTGGGGCAAGGGTCCAATTTATCCAGAATTCCCTTCATATGATGTATTTGGGCCCCAGGGAAACTGTCCACCTGCACCAGTGCATCTCCCCACCCTGGTATCTCTGCCAAATTTTCATCTCCCAACACCAGCACAGGTTGTTCCACCGTCAGAGACCAGTTTAGGTTTAGGGTTAGGGTTAGGGTTAGGGTTAGGTGGGGGAAAAATAGGTATTCTGCCTACCACAAGGTAGGCAGAGAACACGGGCACACAAGGTCATCTTAGTCCCTCTTCTGACTCCTGATTAGTCACTCTAATTTTTATTGCGCTTCATTCAGGCCGCTGGGCAATACTGTTTTTAGTTTTTTAATCCAGCGCCTCTCAGCTGCCCATCTCTGGGCTCCCGACCACCCCACCCCAGACTCAAGCCCCGAGATCATCAAATTACCTTTGCCATGACTACGGAAATGTACATATAATTCTGTGTTTTTCTCCCGGTGATCAATGCAATATATATGTTGTTGAAGACGTTGTTTGAGTGTGTTCTTTGTTTGTCCAACATATAATTTATTACAGATTTTGCACTCTATCCCATACACTAGGTTAGACGAGCCGAGCTGGAAGGCCTGCCAGACCGGAGCACCAAGGTCCGTGTATTTGTTGGTAATGTATTTGATTGATCTAAAGTGAGTGTCATTTTGTCGCTGTTTTCCACTCTTCAGGGAGGCATGAACTAAAAGATCTTTGAGGTTTGTATTCCTCTTGAAAGCTGAAATGATTTTAAAATCCGACAGGGGCTCAATAACATTCTGAAGCTTCCTAAACTGCATCTTGACCCTGGAGTTCAGTTTCAACGAGGCCGACGAGAATGTGGTTACAAACGGAATGATGTTTCCATTTTGCTTCGCTCTACTAGGTGCTTGAACCTGTTGCAGGCTCTGTTGTACCCCAGTTCTAATGGAGCGAAGAAATGTCCTCCCGTAGCCCCTACTTTTAAGGGCTTTAAAGAGTATCTTTGTTGCCACATCGACATCCCCTGGGCTCGTGCATATCCTGTTAAATCGTATTAGTTGGGATTTTACGATTCCCCTATAAGTGTGTTTGGGGTGATAACTAGTTTTGTGCAACAAGGCGTGGGTGTCGGTTGGTTTAAAATATACTCTCGTCCCCAGACGGCCCCTCCCATCCTCGTCACTCTCCCTCATCATTAAAACTTCAGTGTCCAGAAATTCGATCTTGTCAGTTTGTAAGTTATATTTTACACTGATCGAATCGTGATGGCCATTCAGGATGCCGATGAAGTGTTTAAAATCCGACTCAGAGTGGTTCCAGACTCCAAAAACATCATCAAGGTAACGGATGTACAATGATGGGGTTTTAGAGCATTTGGGGAAGACAGTCTGTTCCCAGTCCGCCATATAAATATTTGCATAGGCCGGGGCAAACTTCTTCCCCATAGCTGTCCCATTTACCTGTAGATAATACTTGGAGTCAAACTCAAAGTCGTTTCTTGTCAACCCCAGTTCCAGAAGAGAGAGGACCGCTTCATCCAGTCTATCAGGGTCAGGATATTTGTTAAAAATCTCTTTTACTGCTTTCAAGCCCAATTCAGTGTCTATGTTGGTGTACAGAGCATCCACGTCCAACGTGAAGAGCATTGCTCCAGGAGGTAAGTCAAAGGTTTTAATTTTATCCACAAAGTCATATGTATCTTTAATATAACTGGGATGTTTCTGGGACAAGGGATTTAAAAAATGCTCAATATATTCTGCTACTCTATATGATTCGCTCCCACAGTCGGAAACAATCGGTCGACCGGGGGGAATCTTGTGAGGAACAGTCCACGTTGCAGGATCCTTATGAATCTTCGGAAGAAGATAGAATTTCCGGGTCCGTGGAGGATCTGAACCAAACAGGTAGTATTTTTGTTTTGCAGTAATGTATCCATTTTCATATAGCCCTACGACAATCTCCCGAATCCTACACTGAGTCTCCAATTGGAGAGAGTCAGTGAGAGGTGCATAATGTCTAGCATTATTAAGTTGTCTATTTGCCTCTGTTAGGTATTGGGTTTTGTCCATAATGACTATTTTTGATCCCTTATCCGCAGGTTTTATGACTATGTCCTGGTTTCGTTTTAGTCTGTTTAATGCTTGTCTTTCCTTCACTGTCAGATTGTCCTCACCCGTGGGTCTAAGCGAGATGCTATCGAACTCTCGGGTGTCACAACTGATCAGTTTTTTCAGACACTCAGGGACCGAAGCCCACTCAGGTTCCCATTTCGAGGGCTCGATGAACAGGCTCGGGGCTGAACCCACAGAATAATCATAGTGATTAAGTAGTTTTAACCGTCTGTGGTACCCATAGAGATCTCTCCGAAGGCCGTCCCTATCTACCCCAAGTGGTGTTGGAATAAAAAACAGGCCCTTCTCCAACAACACCTGCTCCGACTCCTGTAAAGAATACAGGAGTGACAGGTTGAGTATGCTGGAGTGTGTAGGGGTGAGAAGACTCGGTCCCCCTACCTCTAGTTTAACTGTCTCATCCAGCCCTCAAAGATATCCAAAGCGGTAGTCATGGTCCAATGTACTGGGTCATGGGGTTGTACCCTAAATAGATGTTCATCCATCCCCCTCAGCACCCTATACGTTTCACCCAAGAAGACATTTGTCTGTTTTATTAGAGATTGCACTCCCGGTGGGAGCTGTGTAGAGAACTGGATTAGTGGTACGAAGATTTCCGCCTGGGGAAAAACTCTTCCTACTAGTGCCACCAATTGCTGGAATTGTTTTTTTATTGTACTCAGCAAGTTCACACTCAAACAATTATTCAGACCCACCGAGAGTACAATCTTCTGGGTAGTGAGGCATGGGTCCAATTTCTCCAGGACCCCCTTTAAGTGGTGTATATGGGCCCCAGGAAAACTGTCCACCTGGACCAACGGGTAGCTATATTTTGGGATCCTCGCCAAATTAGAATCACCCAACAACAGTACAGGTTTTTCCACTTCCAAAGACCAGTTAGCAATTTTATGATAGGTGTTATTATGCCGAGTTGGCCTTTGCGAGGGAGGAGGAGCTGCAACCCCAATGGGATCCAAATGGACGGCTGACGGGCCAGATAGAATGCTCTCTACCGTAGTGGAATCCCCCAACGGGTTAGGGTTAGGGTTAGGGTTAGGGGTTAGGGTTAGGGTTAGGGGTTAGGGTTAGGGTTAGGGTTAGGGGTTAGGGTTAGGGTTAGGGTTAGGGGGTAATAGCCACGATGCCCGAACGGGCATCGTCTATAACTTTCTGAAAGTTTGTGCTAGAGTCCTGAAATGTTCTGTGTGTATTCCTGGCATGCCCTAGCACCTGTGTATGAAGTTGCGTGGCTTCAGCTGTTTCCTTTGGTATGGCTGCCATAGACTCCCATTGCTTTGTGCTGGGGGCCTTCGAGGTCCTGGAGCCTGGCTCTTCTGGGATAAGTTTTGATAGGAAGGTCCTGGAACCTTGCAAGTGGGCTCTACCCCCACTAAGTGGTCGATTGCGGTTCGATTGGTACCAAGTGTGAGGTCCTAGGACCTTGGGAAGGGGTAATAAATCCCCGTCACCATATATGGTGAAGAGGCTTAGATGGTGTTTAGCTCTTGGCTACTTGGTGCTAGCCTCCTGAAACTTGGTGTGTGTATTGCTAGCATGCCCTAGCACCGTTGTAGTAAGTATGGCGTCTCTAGCTGCTTCCTAGGACCTAACCCTAAGCTATTCACACATCCTGAGCTTTACGACACATGTATGACTGGTTGTGGTTAGTTAAACCTACTTGGGTAGGTCCTAGAGCCTTGCAAGTGGGCTCTACCCCCACTAAGTGGGTGATTGTGGTTGGATAGAAAGCAGTTTGGTGCTGGTAGGACCTTGGGAAGCGTGAATGCGCGGCCTGATCCATGTTTTCCATGTGTGTGTATGTGGTGAGCTGTTTGTGGGTGTGTTTGGTTGGTGGGAGTGGTTGAGGTTAGGATAGAGGTGTGTTTGGGCTTGGCTTTAGTGTCTGGACCTGTCTTGGTGGGTTGGGAGTGGTTGAGGTTAGGATTAGGTCATGTTCGGTTTGGGGTTAGGACTAGGTAATAGCAAGGATACCAGACTTTTGGCGTGATGATCGTATATAGCTGTTGGCTACTTGGTGCTAGCCTCCTGAAACTTGGTGTGTGCATTCCTAGCACACCAGAGCACCTTTGTATTAAGTCTGGCATCTGTAGCTGCTTCCTGTGGTATGGCTGCCATAGAGCCCCATTGGATTATTTTGGTGATGATCGTATATAGCTCTTGGCTACTTGGTGCTAGCCTCCTGAAACTTGCAGTGTGTGTTGGTATTAAGCCAGAGCACGTGTGTGTCAAGTTTCTGTGGCTCTAGCTTGTTCCTTTAGTATAGCTGTCATAGACTCCCATTGCTTTAGGGTTAGGGTTAGGGTTAGGGTTAGGTTTAGGGTTAGGGTTAGGGTTAGGTAATAGCAAGGATACCAGACTTTTGGCGTGATGATCGTATATAGCTGTTGGCTACTTGGTGCTAGCCTCCTGAAACTTGGTGTGTGCATTCCTAGCACACCAGAGCACCTTTGTATTAAGTCTGGCATCTGTAGCTGCTTCCTGTGGTATGGCTGCCATAGAGCCCCATTGGATTATTTTGGTGATGATCGTATATAGCTCTTGGCTACTTGGTGCTAGCCTCCTGAAACTTGCTGTGTGTGTTGGTATTAAGCCAGAGCACGTGTGTGTCAAGTTTCTGTGGCTCTAGCTTGTTCCTTTAGTATAGCTGTCATAGACTCCCATTGCTTTAGGGTTAGGGTTAGGGTTAGGTTTAGGGTTAGGGTTAGGGTTAGGTAATAGCAAGGATACCAGACTTTTGGCGTGATGATCGTATATAGCTGTTGGCTACTTGGTGCTAGCCTCCTGAAACTTGGTGTGTGCATTCCTAGCACACCAGAGCACCTTTGTATTAAGTCTGGCATCTG